>NC_069505.1:94946666-95255416 GCF_027579735.1 Bombina bombina | reverse complement strand
TATGTATGTGTGTGTTTGTGTATAGATGTATATGTGTGTGTGTTTGTGTATAGATGTATATGTGTGTGTTTATGTATGTAACCGGGAAGCCATATTGCTCCATCCTGTAAGGTCCTATGTAAACATGTAGAACTTTTATGTATGCATAAACAATTATCTTAAAAGTTAAAAAATTGTTTCCTAAAGAATTTGATAATAAACCCTATCACCTACTGATAGTAGTTTTTCATGTCCCTTATGTTATGTAGTGTCTTCACTAAAAACTACTTTAAAGTCATATTATGAGCTGAGAAATGGAGTCCTCCTAGCTTATATGTGAATATGTATTACAAAATTGCCATAATTATTATTATTTTTAGACATTTGTACAAACAAATAATTGTTACAGATGAATCATTCATCAAAAGAAAAATAAATAAATAATTTTACCAATATTTGTTAAGGGGGTAACTGGGAATATGTTTGTTGATGAAAATTCATTCATCCACTATTTCCTTTGGTAAATGTCTACAGGCCAGCATAGGAGCAGCATAACAGCAGCTTAAACCTAAATAAAGTTGTAGCAAGTGCTACTGCTACAAGTCAATTATTGAATTTCATTAGCTCTCATCCTATTGGCTGATTTGAACAGACAATAGGATTTCAGTAGCTCTCATCCTATTGGCTGATTTCAATTTCCAAAATCAAATCAGCCAATAGGAATACAAGGGACGCCATCTTGAATCGCGTACCTTGCATTGAAGATTCAGTGTACGGCGGCGACCGTGTGAAGAGGATGCTCCACACCGGATGTCTTCAGGATGGACCCGCTACGCGCCCCCGGGATGAAGATAGAAGATGCCACCTGGATGAAGATAGAAGAGACTGCCTGGATGAAGACTTCTCGCCGCATGGATGAGGACTTCACCGCCTGGATGAAGATCGTTCAAGCGAGACTTAAAAAACTGTAAGTGGATCTTCGGGGTTTTTTTGGGTGTTTTTTTTTTTTTTAGTTTAGGGTTTGGGCTTTTCGTACAAGAGCTAAATGCCCTTTTCAGGGCAACGCAAAAGAGCTAAATGCACATACAAATGCCCTTTTCAGGGCAATGGGTAGATTAGGTTTTTGTTGGAGTTAGGTTTATTTTGGGGGGTTGGTTGGGTGGTGGGTTTTACTGTTGGGGGGGTCTTTGTATTTTTTTTTACAGGTAAAAGAGCTGTTTAACTTGGGCAATGCCCTACAAAAGGCCCTTTTAAGGGCTATTGGTAGTTTATTGTAGGCTAGGTTTTTTTTTTATTTTGGGTGGGCTTTTTTATTTTGATAGGGCTATTAGATTAGGTGTAATTCCTTTTTTTTTGGATAAATTTGTTTGTTATTTTTTTCGTAGTTTAGTGTTTGTTATTTTTTATAATATAGTATTTTTTATTTTTGTAATTAGGTAGTTTGTAATTTTTAGAGTAGTGTTAGGGTTTTTTTTAATGTGTATTTTAGTTTAATTTAAGTGGTAGTTAGTTTAATTTTAGTTTAATACTTATATTATTTTAATTGGAATCTGTGATGGTGCAAACAAAACACACAAGGGCGCCTCCTAGTGTAATATCGTACAAGCAGTATATATATATATATATATATATATATATATATATATATATATACAATGGCAATAGACTGGTACTCACAAGTGTGGCAGCACTCACTCGTGCTTAGTGGCACCTACTGGGATCTCTCAGTGTCCCAGCTCACTGTTCTTGGGCTCTCACACACCTTTGTCAGGGGCGTAGTCTCCAACAGCAAAAGAACAGGCTCTCAGTCAAGTGATAAGTATAAAATCACTTTTAATAAAATAGTATAAAAGCACAGAGTACAGAAAGTTCCCACTATGTATTATTTTAATTGTTAGTTTAAATTTAGTTTTTTTAATTTGACAGGTAAATTTTAATTTAATTTAATATAGGGAAATTGTAATTTTAATCTAAAGTTAGGGGGTGTTAGGTTTAGGGGTTACTAATTTAAATTCATTTATTGCGATGTTGGGAGCTTTCAGTTTAGGGGTTAATAGTTTAATTTAGTATATTTAGAGGTAATAGGTTTATTATAGTGGCGGCGGTGTAGGGCTTAATAACTTTAGTATAGTGGGGGCGATGTGGGTGGGAGGCAGATTAGGGGTTAATAATATTTAAATAGTGTTTGTGATGGGGGAGGGCGGCGGTTTAGGGGTTAATATCTTGATTATAGTGGTGACGATGTCGGGGAGCGGAGGAATAGGGGTTAATACATTTTATTAGTGATGGCGATGTCGGAAGTGGCAGATTAGGGGTTAATAACGTGAATATAGTATTTGCGATGTGGGAGGGCCTTGGTTTAGGGGTTAATAGGTAGTTTATGTACTTTGTAGCAGTTTAGTTATGAGTTATGTAACTGTTTTGTAGCGTAAAACTCATAACTACTGCTTTTAGATTGCGGAACGGATCTTTTTGGTATAGGCTGCAACGCAAGCTTTTTAGCCTCACCGCAAAACTCGTAATGGCTGCGCTATGGAAGTCCCACGAAAAAACATAATTTTTACGTGTGCGGGACTGACGTTGCGTTACAGGCTAAAAGGCTCGCGGTACAGCTATACCGACAAGACCTGTAATGGCTGCAGTGCTGTTTTAACACTGAAATTACCATTTTTTTCAGCGTTAAAACACAAACGCAAAACTCGTAATCTAGGTGATGGTTATTTACTGCCTCTGGAATCCATTAACTGACAAGGTCATTGCATTTGAACCTTTTGATAGCTTTTGCCATCTGCAAAAACATTCTCCTTCCTGCAAAAACAGACTTTCTCACTTTATGAGTAACGGTTTTAACCACTCAATCTCATCAACTTCATTTTTTCTTACACACATTTGGTCACTTTTATTTTTGCCAAAGGGCTAATCATTTATCATTTTTATGCAAATTTAAAGGGACACTCAAGTCAAAATCAGCTTCTATGATTCAGACAGAGCAGTAGTTTTAAGATACTTTCCAATTTACTTCCATTATCAAATTTTGCACAGTCTTTTTATATTCACACTTTTTAGGTAACAGGATCCTACTGAGCATGTGCACAAACTCACAGGGTATAAGTATACTAGTCTTTGATTGGTTGATATCTGTCATATGATACAAGGGGCTTGAAAAAAGGAGAAAAAAATAATTTTGTTAGAGCAAAAATCTACTGTCTATTTAATATTAGGGCCCCTATTTAACAAAGGTCTGTCGGACCTGATCGGACAGTGCGGATCATGTCCGACAGACCTCGCTGAATACGGAGAGCAATTCGCTCTCCGTATTCAGCATTGCACCAGCAACTCTTTTGAGCTGCTGGTGCAACGCCTCCCCCTGCAGATTTGCGGCCAATCGGCCACCAGCAGGAGGGTGTCAATCAACCCGATCATACTCGATCGGGTTGAATTGCGGCAATGTTTGTCCGCCTGTTTAGAGCAAGTGGACAGGTTATGGAGCAGCGGTCTTTAGACCCCTGCTTCACAACTGGTGTTTTTTTAGTGAGCCTGCAGGCTTGCCAGAAACATGGGCCCGCAAGCTCCATCTGGAGCTTGATAAATGGGCCCCCAGGTGTTAAATCATTGTCTTTTTGTTCTGCACTTGTTAAATATTCAATTCTACTGCATTGAGTGGTCCTTTAAATAATATGCAAAATGTTGTTGTTTTTTGATTAGCCTGTAAACAAATACACATCTAATTATTATTATTATTAGCATAAGCATTATTATTTCCATTTCCTATTTGTAGCACAACAATAGATTCTGGAGCTCTAGCTTATTGCAAGATCTTATCAGTGGCTGGTTATAACTTCTTCTGCGAATGGTTGCAAAAATCCTGTTCTGAGAATTGGAAGTGCACATATCTGTCCATTATTGGCCTCAGCAGAGATGATAAGATAAGGAACCACAAAACTATGGAGGTTTTGCTAACAAAATGACAGTGGCTAGTATTGTCTACTAAAGTAGCAAAACCAGATTGGCTCCCTCATGTAGGGCAGGTGAGTGAGTGTGGGAGGGGGGGTTCTCTCTCACCTATAATGCTAATTTATTGCAAGACTACAGAAAAACAAAAAGATATTTCCCTTTTAAGGGACATTAAACTCAAAATTTAATTTCCCATATGTATGAGTTTAGGTACAACTGTCCCTAATTCCCCATAGAAGATAAGATAATCAATTTTCAAAAGTGTCTCAGGACTGCATAACAATGCAAATTTTGATAACAAAATGACAGATTTAAATGCTTTAAAAACATTGATTTTATATACATAAAGCAAATAATTTATAAATATAAAAAATGAATTTCATATCCCTTTAATTAATGCCATGCTTTGTAAAGCTATATTGTGTTTTCCTTTTTTATTTTATCAGAAGGATGAATATAATATAAATAATAAAGCATGTAATACCTTTACATTAAACCATGCAGCAAAAAATATATATGCTTTAACCCTTTAAGTGCGCATGACGACACATGGGGGGGTAGTTATCAAGCCGTCTACTTTTCTGCCTTCGCCGGCCCAATACTCCCGCCTAGGCTCGCCTACCTTCGCCCCCGCGGACCTTGAATACGTTCGCCTAAGTTATCAAGTAAAGCTGTCAAAAAGCCGCGGGGCAATGAGCAGCGGACTGTGAGAGTTATCACTCATCCGATCTCGCTGCTCTTCGGCTGTTTGACAGCTTTCTTGCTAGCCTGTCACTAAGCACTTACACTAAACTACACTGTTCTACCCCCTATACCGGCGCCCCCGGAGCCCCCCGCAACTAAATAAAGTTACTAACCCCTAAACCGCCGCTCCTAGACCCTGCCGCAACTATTATAAATATATTAACCCCTAAACCGCCGCTCCTAGACACCGCTGCATCTCTTATAAATGTATTAACCCCTAAACCGCCGCTCCCGGACACCGCTGCCACCTACATTATACCTAGTAACCCCTATCCTGCCCCCCCTATACCGTCGCCCTCTATAATAAAATTATTAACCCCTATCCTGCTGATCCCGCACCTCGCTGCAACTAAATAAATAGTTTAACCCCTAAACCACCGCTCCCTGAACCCGCCACAACCTATATTAAACCTATTAACCCCTATCCTGCCCCCCCTACACCGTCGTCACCTATAATAAATTTATTAACCCCTATCCTGCCCCCCACTACACCGCCGCCACTGTAATAAAATTATTAACCCCTAAATCTAAGTCTAACACTAACCCTAACGCCCCCCTAACTTAAATATTAATTAAATAAATCTAAATCATATTTCTATTATTAACTAAATTAATCCTATTTAAAACTAAATACTTACCTGTAAAATAAACCCTAAGATAGCTACAATGTAATTAATAATTACATTGTAGCTATTGTAGGATTTATATTTATTTTACAGGTAACTTTGTATTTATTTTAGCTAGTTAGAATAGTTATTAAATAGTTATTAACTATTTAATAACTACCTAGCTAAAAGAAATACAAAATTACCTGTAAAATAAATCCTAACCTAAGTTACAATTAAACCTAATACTACACTATCATTAAATTAATTAAATAAACTACCTACAAATAACTACAATTAAATACAATTACATAAACTAACTAAAGTACAAAAAATAAAAAAAGCTAAGTTACAAAAAATAAAAAAATAAGTTACAAACATTTTAAAAATATTACAACAATTTTAAGCTACTTACACCTAATCTAAGCCCCCTAATAAAATAACAAACCCCCCCCAAAATAAAAAAATGCCCTACCCTATTCTAAATTAAATAAAGTTCAAAGCTCTTTTACCTTACCAGCCCTTAAAAGGGCCATTTGTGGGGGCATGCCCCAAAAAGTTCAGCTCTTTTGCCTGTAAAAGAAAAATACAACCCCCCCCAACATTAAAACCCACCACCCACGTACCCCTAATCTAACCCAAACCCCCCTTACAAAAACCTAACACTAATCCCCTGAAGATCATCCTACCTTGAGTCGTCTTCACTCAGCCGAGCAGCGATGGAACCGAAGTGGACATCCGGAGCGGAAGAAGTTAATCCTCCAAGCGGCGCTGAAGAAATCTTCCATCCGATGAAGTCATCATCCAGGCGGCGCTGAAGAAGTCTTCGATCCGGGCGATGTCATCTTCCAAGAGGCGCTGAAGAGGTCTTCTATCCTTGCGATGTCATCTTCCAAGCCGGGTCTTGAATCTTCCTCCCGCCGACGCGGAACCTCCTTCTTCACCGACGGACTACGACGAATGAAGGCTCCTTTAAGGGACGTCATCCAAGATGGCGTCCCCTCAATTCCGATTGGCTGATAGGATTCCATCAGCCAATCGGAAATTAAGATAGGAAAAATCTGATTGGCTGATGGAATCAGCCAATCAGATTGAGCTCGCATTCTATTGGCTGTTCCGATCAGCCAACAGAATGCGAGCTCAATCTGATTGGCTGATTCCATCAGCCAATCAGATTTTTCCTATCTTAATTCCGATTGGCTGATAGAATCCTATCAGCCAATCGGAATTGAGGGGACGCCATCTTGGATGACGTCCCTTAAAGGAGCCTTCATTCGTCGTAGTCCGTCGGTGAAGAAGGAGGTTCCGCGTCGGCGGGAGGAAGATTCAAGACCCGGCTTGGAAGATGACATCGCAAGGATAGAAGACCTCTTCAGCGCCTCTTGGAAGATGACATCGCCCGGATCGAAGACTTCTTCCGCGCCGCCTGGATGATGACTTCATCGGATGGAAGACTTCTTCAGCGCCGCTTGGAGGATTAACTTCTTCCGCTCCGGATGTCCACTTCGGTTCCATCGCTGCTCGGCTGAGTGAAGATGACTCAAGGTAGGATGATCTTCAGGGGATTAGTGTTAGGTTTTTGTAAGGGGGGTTTGGGTTAGATTAGGGGTATGTGGGTGGTGGGTTTTAATGTTGGGGGGGGTTGTATTTTTCTTTTACAGGCAAAAGAGCTGAACTTTTTGGGGCATGCCCCCACAAATGGCCCTTTTAAGGGCTGGTAAGGTAAAAGAGCTTTGAACTTTATTTAATTTAGAATAGGGTAGGGCATTTTTTTATTTTGGGGGGGTTTGTTATTTTATTAGGGGGCTTAGATTAGGTGTAAGTAGCTTAAAATTGTTGTAATATTTTTAAAATGTTTGTAACTTATTTTTTTATTTTTTGTAACTTAGCTTTTTTTATTTTTTGTACTTTAGTTAGTTTATGTAATTGTATTTAATTGTAGTTATTTGTAGGTAGTTTATTTAATTAATTTAATGATAGTGTAGTATTAGGTTTAATTTTAACTTAGGTTAGGATTTATTTTACAGGTAATTTTGTATTTCTTTTAGCTAGGTAGTTATTAAATAGTTAATAACTATTTAATAACTATTCTAACTAGCTAAAATAAATACAAAGTTACCTGTAAAATAAATATAAATCCTAAGATAGCTACAATATAATTATTATTTATATTGTAGCTATCTTAGGGTTTATTTTACAGGTAAGTATTTAGTTTTAAATAGGAATAATTTATTAAAGTATAGTGTAGTGTTAGGTGTAATTATAACTTAGGTTAGGATTTATTTTACACGTACATTTCTCTTTATTTTAGCTAGGTAAGCTATTAAATAGTTAATAACTATTTAATAGCTATTGTACCTAGTTAAAATAAATTGAAAGTTGCCTGTAAAATAAAAAAAAATCCTAAGATAGCTAGAATATAATTATTATTTATATTGTAGCTATATTAGGGTTTATTTTAAAGGTTAGTATTTAGTTTTAAATAGGATTAATTTAGTTAATAATAAAAATATGATTTAGATTTATTTAATTAATATTTAAGTTAGGGGGGGGCGTTAGTGTTAGACTTAGGTTTAGGGGTTAATAATTTTATTACAGTGGCGGCGGCGTAGTGGGGGGCAGGATAGGGGTTAATAAATTTATTATAGGTGGCGACGGTGTAGGGGGGGCAGATTAGGGGTTAATAAATTTATTATAGGTGGCGACGGTGTAGGGGGGGCAGGATAGGGGTTAATACATTTAATATAGGTTGCGGCGGGTTCAGGGAGCGGTGGTTTAGGGGTTAATACATTTATTATAGTTGCGGTGGGCTCCGGGAGCGGCGGTTTAGGGGTTAATAGGTATAGAGTAGCTTGCGGTGGGCTCCGGGAGCGGCGGTTTAGGGGGTAATAACTTTATTTAGTTGCGGCGGTGTAGGGGGGACAGATTAGTGGTGTTTAGACTCGGGGTACATGTTAGGGTGTTAGGTGTAGACAGCTCCCATAGGAATGAATGGGATGTCTGGCAGCAGCGAACTTGTACTTTCGCTATGGTCAGACTCCCATTGATTCCTATGGGATCCGCCGCCTCCAGGGGTGGCGGTTTGAAAACCAGGTACGCTGGGCCGTAAAAGTGCCGAGCGTACCTGCTAGTTTTTTGATAACTAGCAAAAGTAGTGAGAATGTGCCGCACTTGTGTGCGGAACATCTGGAGTGACGTAAGAATCGATCTGTGTCGGACTGAGTCCGGCGGATCGAAGCTTACGTCACAAAATTCTACTTTTGCCGGTCTGGAGCCTTTGATAACTAAGGCGAATCAGCCTCGCCACAAATACGCTGCGGAATTCCAGCGTATTTGAGGTTGACGGCTTGATAACTAGGCCCCATGGTCTGTACAGAAGTTATGAAGACCGCTGCTCCATAACCTGTCCGCCTGCTCTGAGGTGGCAGACAGAAATCAACCCGATCAAATACGATCGGGTTGATTGAAACCCCCTGCTAGTGACCTATTGGCCGCAAATCTGCAGGGGGCGGTATTGCACCATAAATTCACAAGAACTGCTGGTGCAATGATAAATGCAGAGAGCGTATGCTGTCGGCATTTATCGATGTGCAGCGGACATGATACGCTACATCATATCATGTCTGCTCGCACATTAATAAATGGACCCCTTTGTATCTACTGTAGATGATGTTTTGTCATGTGGGGGGGGGCTCATTGCACCCCCCTTGCTTTCTTAATTTACCCTGGTGTTCTAGGGTTCAGCATCGCCTGGGGATTTTGGGGATGCTTGTGACATCATCACACATGTGCATGGTGACTCACCATACCCCGGTAACCCAGAAGTGTCAGCAAACAGAAGAGGGCTTAAGGGAGCTCAATAAAAGGGTTGGTGTTCAAACATACAACACGCCACTCCCAGGTCCTGTTCTGGTGCCCCACACATGAGCTTGTGACGTATGGGATATAAATTCCTACCTGGAGGGGGCAAAGTTTCCCAAACCTCAAAATGCCTATAAATACACCTTCCACCTCACTCATACTTCAGTTTAACATATAGCCAAGAAGTGAGGTGTGAAAAAGGAGTAAAAAGCATACAAAAAAGAGGAACTGGAAAAAATAATGTGATTTAAACAAAAAATTCATAACGACAAAAAATAGGATGGGTCTCATGGACTCTTACCACTATGCAAAACAGAAAGAGACGCAGTCTGCCAGAAACTAACAGCAGCATCAATAGCTTGTTCTATGGCCCGGTTGCCACCTGGGAGTAGCTTCTTTCTGCCCAATTGTGCTTTTCATAGAGGAAAACTTTCCTCAAGTATATCAGTCTGATCCCGCCAACATGGTCAGTCCAGCCCTGAAATACCAGGCAATGCTCCTCTGAACAAGGAACATGACAACCCCAGATGATCGTTTCGGCCTCCTTTGGGACTCATCAGTGAGGTCCCTCTAAGCACATTGGGCAAAGAGTCCACGTCTGGTTTCCCCCATCACCAAAACGATCATCTGGGGTTGTTGTTTCTCTTGTTCAGAGAAGAATTGCCTGGTATTTCGGTGCTGGACTGTCATTGGGCAGGGTCTGACTGATATGCTACAGGATATTTTTTCTCTGTGAAAAGGCTATGGCCTCTAGTTATCAAGCCGTCTACTTACCTGCCTTCGCCGGCCCCAATACGCCCACCTAAGCTCGCATCACATCGCCGCCGCGGACCTGAATACGCTCGCCAAAGTTATCAAAAAAGCTGTCAAAAAGCCGCGCACCAAGTACGGGGCGATGAGCAGCGGACTGTGATAGTTATCACTCATCCGATCTCGCTGCTCTTCGATTTTTTCCCAGCTTTATTGATAAGCTGTCACTAAGCACCCACACTAAACTACACTGTTCTACCCCCTATACCGGGGCCCCCGGAGCCCCCCGCAACTAAATAAAGTTATTAACCCCTAAACCGCCGCTCCTAGACCCCGCCGCAACTATAATAAATGTATTAACCCCTAAACCGCCGCTCCCGGACCCCGCCGCCACCTACATAATACCTATTAACCCCTATCCTGCCCCCCCTATAGCCACCACCTATAATAAATTTATTAACCCCTATCCTGCGGATCCCGGACCCCGCCGCAACTAAATAAATTGTTTAACACCTAAACCGCCGCTCCCGGACCCCGCCGCCACCTACATTAAACTTATTAACCCCTAATCTGCCCCCCCTACACCGTCGCCACCTATTATAAATTTATTAACCCCTATCCTGCCCCCCCTACACCGCCGCAACCTATAATAAAATTATTAACCCCTAAACCTAAGTCTAACACTAACCCTAACATCCCCCTATCTTAAATATTAATTAAATAAATCTAAATAAATATTACTCTTATTAAATTAATTATTCCTATTTAAATCTAAGTACTTACCTATAAAATAAACCCTAATATAGCTACAATATTACTAATAATTATATTGTAGTTTTTTTAGGATTTATTTTTATTTTACAGGCAAATTTAAATTTATTTTAACTAGGTACAATAGCTATTAAATAGTTATTAACTATTTAATAGCTACCTAGATAAAATAAAGTCAAATTTACCTGTAAAATAAAAACTAACCTAAGTTTCAATTACACCTAACACTACATTATAATTAAATAAATTATTCCTATTTGAAACTAAATACTTACCTGTAAAATAAACCCTAATATAGCTACAATGTAATTAATAATTACATTGTAGCTATCTTAGGATTTATATTTATTTTACAGGCAACTTTGTATTTATTTTAACTAGGTACAATAGTTATTAAATAGTTATTAACTATTTAATAACTACCTTGCTAAAAGAAATACAAAATTATTGTAAAATAAATCCTAACCTAAGTTACAATTAAACCTAACACTACACTATCATTCAAATAATTAAATTAATTAACTACAAATACCTACAATTAAATACAATTAAATAAACTAACTAAAGTACAAAAAATAAAAAAAACTAAGTTTCAAAAAAATAAAAAAATATTACAAGATTTTTAAGCTAATTACACCTAATCTAAGCCCCCTAATAAAATAACAAAGCCCCCCAAAATAAAAAAATGTCCTACCCTATTCTAAATTACAAAAGTTAACAGCTCTATTACCAGCCCTTAAAAGGGCCTTTTGCGGGGCATGCCCCAAAGTAATCAGCTCTTTTGCATGTTAAAAAAAATACAACCCCCCCAACATTAAAACCCACCACCCACATACCCCTACTCTAACCCACCCAAACCCCCCATAAAAAAACCTAACACTAACCCCCTGAAGATCTCCCTACCTCTAGTCGTCTTCAGCCACCCGACCACCGATGGAACAGAAGAGGACATCCGCAGCGGCCGAAGTCATCATCCAAGGGGCGCTGAAGAGGTCTTCCATCCGATAGAAGTCTTCATCCATGCGGGGTCTTCAATCTTCATCCATCCGGAGCGGAGCCTTCTTCAAAAGAGCCGACGCGGAGCCATCCTCTTCCAACGACGCCTACCCAACGAATGGATATTCCTTTAAGTGACGTCATCCAAGATGGCGTCCCTCGAATTCCGATTGGCTGATAGGATTCTATCAGCCAATCGGAATTAAGGTAGGAAAAATCTGATTGGCTGATGCAATCAGCCAATCAGATTGAGCTCGCATTCTATTCGCTGATCAGAACAGCCAATAGAGTGCGAGCTCAATCTGATTGGCTGATTGGATCAGCCAATCGGATTGAACTCAAATCTGATTGGCTGATTGCATCAGCCAATCAGAATTTTCCTACCTTAATTCCAATTGGCTGATAGAATCCTATCAGCCAATCGGAATTCAAGGGACGCCATCTTGGATGACATGACTTAAAGGAATAGCCATTCGTTGGGTAGGCGTCGTTGGAAGAGGATGGCTCTGCGTTGGTTCGTTTCAAGAAGGCTCCGCTCCACTCCGGATGGATGAAGATTGAAGACGCCGCATGTATGAAAACTGTTTAGGGGTTAACATATTTATTATAGTTGCGACGGGGTCCAGGAGAGGCGGTTTAGGGGTTAATAAGTTTATTAGAGTGGCAGTGGGCTCCGGGAGCGGCGGTTTAGGGGTTAGCATGTTTAATATAGGTGACGGCGGTGTAGGGTGGCAGATCAGGGGTGTTTACACTCGGGGTACATGTTAGGGTGTTAGGTGTACACACTTCCCATAGGAATAAATGGGATGTCGGGCAGCAGCGAACATGAACTTTCGCTATGGTCAGACTCCCATTGATTCCTATGGGATCCGCCACCTCCAGGGCGGCGGATTGAAAACCAGGTACGCTGGGCCGGAAAAGTGCCGAGCGTACCTGCTAGTTATTTGATAACTAGCAAAAGTAGTCAGATTGTGCCGAACTTGCGGTCGGAACATCTGGAGTGACGTAAGAATCGATCTGTGTCGGACTGAGTCCGGCGGATCGAAGCTTACGTCACTATATTCTACTTTTGCCGGTGTGTAATGCTTGATAACTTAGGCGAATCAGCCTCGCCACAAATACGCTGCGGAATTCCAGCGTATTTGAGGTTGACGGCTTGATAACTAGAGGCCACAGTGTGCTAAAAGTGTGTGCAGCCTGAGTTGCAATGGAAATGAACAGGCATGGAAGTTATTCTAGCTTTTGTTCTATCTCAGGAATGTGTCTCTCTCTCTCTTCTGTTATTTATGCAAATTACTCTTCGGTCTCTCTAGTAGTAATGGGGGAAACCAGAGGTGGACTCCTTGCACACATGCCCTTAGAGAGATACAACTGCACCTCACTGACGAGGCCCACAGAAGGCCGAAACGATCGTCTGGGGTTGTTTTTTCTCTTGTTCAGAGAAGAATTGCCTGGTATTTTGGAGCTGGACTGTCATTGGGCAGGGTCAGACTGATATGCTTCAGGATATTTTTTTCTCTGTAAAAAGGCATAGTGTGCTAAAATAGTGTGCACCCTGAGTTGCAATGGAAATGAACAGGCATGGAAGTTATTTTAGCTTTTGTTCTATCTCAGGAATGTCTCTCTCTCTCTTTTCTGTTACTCTTGCCACTATGAAAGAAATTAATTTATCAAGTAAGTTCTTACCTAAATTATGTTTTCTTTCATGTAAGTGGCAAGAGTCCATGAGCTAGTGACGTATAAGATATAATACCCAAGATGTGGAAGTCCACGAGTCACTAGAGAGGGAGAGATACAAATAAAAACAGCTATTTCCGCTGAGAAATGAAATCCCAAACAATAATTAAGTTTTTTTTAAATATTTAAAAAAAACTCAAATTAAAGGCTTGAGAATCAAGCTGAGACAACTGCCTGAAAAACCTTCCTACCAAAGGCTGCTTCTGAAGAAGCAAATACATAAAAAATGGTAAAATGAAAAAGTATGCAAAGTAGACCAAGTTGCTGCTTTGCAAAGTTGATCAACTGAAGCTTCATTCTTGAGAGCCCAAGAAGTGGCAACTGATCTAGTAAAATGAGCTGTAATTCTCTAAGCTTTGTGAATCAAAAGTCTGAACCAAAAAATCAGAGCAGTAACACTTTCTGACCTTCTCTGGAGACAGAAAAATTAACAAAAAGACTAGGGGCGCGATCCGATATACGGCGCAGGTTTCGGCACAAGCGTGGAAACCTGCGCCGCCCGTAGTTTCAGCTCGCAACTCGAG
This sequence comes from Bombina bombina, assembly GCF_027579735.1. Taxonomy (NCBI): domain Eukaryota; kingdom Metazoa; phylum Chordata; class Amphibia; order Anura; family Bombinatoridae; genus Bombina; species Bombina bombina. Next base: position 95,241,495 of record NC_069505.1, on the reverse strand, counting down.
CTATCCCATATACGGCGCTGTCAGATGCTAAAGTGCCGTAAGTCTGACAAACTAGCGATGTCCAGAAATCTGCGTAAGTACAAATTTCTGGAGTCGCCAGTGACTTACGGCACTTTAGAAACTGCCGGCGCGTAAAAAACCTGACTAAGTTATTAAATCACCCGTACTGTCTAACACGCCTCCCAAACATAGCCTGACACGTATACCCCTCTATCCGCTATCCCCCCTCACTCTCCTAATAATAAATATATTAGCCCCTAAACCGCCGCTCCCGGACCCCGCCGCACCTAATAAAGTTATTAACCCCTAAACCGCCGCTCCCAGACCCCGCCGCCACCTACATTAACTACCCCCTAATGTGAGCCCCTTACTCCGCCGCCACCTACATTACCTACCCCTAATGTGAGCCCCTTACACCGCCACCACCTACATTACCTACCCCCTAATGTGAGCTCCTACCCCGCCGCCAGCTATATTAAAATTATTAACCCATAATCCAATCCCCCTACCTACATTAACTACCCCCTTACTCCGCCGCCACCTACATTACCTACCCCTAATGTGAGCCCCTTACACCGCCGCCACCTACATTACCTACCCCCTAATGTGAGCTCCTTACACCGCCACCACCTACATTACCTACCCTCTAATGTGAGCTCCTACCCCGCCGCCAGCTATATTAAAATTATTAACCCATAATCCAATCCCCCTACCCCGCCGCCAGCTATATTAAATACATTAACCCCTAATATAATCCCCCTACCCCGCCGCCAGCTATATTAAATACATTAACCCCTAATCTAATCCCCCTACACCGCCGCACCTATAATAAATGTATTACCCCCTAATCTAATCCCCCTACACACCGCCGCCACCTATATTAAATACATTAACCCCTAATCTAATCCCCCTACACCGCCGCCACCTATATTAACTTTATTAACCCTAATTATATTAGGGTTAATATAGTTAATATAGTTATTATATGATATATATATTAAGTATAATAACCCTATCTAACACCCCTAACTTAATTATTATTAAAATAAATCTAAATAATATTAATAATATTAACTAAATTATTCCTATTTAAATCTAAATACTTACCTATAAAATAAACCCTAAGATAGCTACAATATAATTAATAATTACATTGTAGCTATTTTAGGGTTTATATTTATTTTACAGGTAACTTGGTATTTATTTTAACTAGGTACAATAGCTATTAAATAGTTAATAACTATTTAATAGCTACCTTGTTAAAATAAAATAATTACCAATTTACCTGTAAAATAAATCCTAACCTAAGTTACAAATACACCTACACTATCAATAAATTAAATAAACTACAAATATCTAAACTAAAATACAATTAAATACACTAAACTAAATTACAAAAAAACAAACACTAAATTACAAAAAATAAAAAAGATTACAAGAATTTTAAGCTAATTACACCTATTCAAAGCCCCCTAATAAAATAATAACCCACCACCCACATACCCCTACTCTAAACCCACCCAAACCCCCCTTAAAAAAACCTAACACTAACCCCCAGAAGATCTCCCTACCTTGAGTCGTCTTCACCCAGCCGGGCCGAACTCTTCATCCAGATGTGGTCCTCCATCCCTGCGATGTCTTCATCCAAGCGGCAAAGAAGAGGTCTTCTATCCCGGCGATGTCTTCATCCAAGCGGCAAAGAAGAGGTCTTCCATCCCGGCGATGTCTTCATCCAAGCGGCAAAGAAGAGGTCCTCCATCGGGGCAAAGTCTTCCTCCAAGCGGCATCTTCAATCTTCTTTCTTCAGACCTCCGACGCGGAACATCCAGCTGGCCCGACGACTGAAAGACGAATGAAGTTTCCTTTAAATGACGTCATCCAAGATGGCGTCCCTCGAATTCCGATTGGCTGATAGGATTCTATCAGCCAATCGGAATTAAGGTAAGAAAATCTGATTGGCTGATTCAATCAGCCAATCAGATTCAAGTTCAATCCGATTGGCTGATCCAATCAGCCAATCAGATTGAGCTTGCATTCTATTGGATGTTCTGCGTTGGAGGTCTGTAGAAAGAAGATTGAAGATGCCGCTTGAAGGAAGACTTCGCCTCGATGGAGGACCTCTTCTTTGCCGCTTGGATGAAGACATCGCCGGGATGGAAGACTTCTTCTTTGCTGCTTGGATGAAGACATCGTCGGGATGGAAGACTTCTTCTTTGCCGCTTGGATGAAGACATCGCCCGGATGGAAGACTTCTTCTTGACCGCTTGGATGAAGACATCGCCCGGATTGGATGAAGAGTTCGGCCCGGCTGGGTGAAGACGACTCAAGGTAGGGAGATCTTCTGGGGCTTAGTGTTAGGTTTTTTTTTAAGGGGGGTTTGGGTGGGTTTAGAGTAAGGGTATGTGGGTGGTGGGTTGAAATGTTGGGGGGTGGTATTGTGTTTTTTTTTACAGGCAAAAGAGCTGATTACTTTGTGGCATGCCCCGCAAAAAACCCTTTTAAGGGCTGGTAAAAGAGCTGGTTACTTTTTAATTTAGAATAGGGTAGGGCATTTTTTTTTATTTTGGGGGGCTTTATTATTTTATTAGGGGGCTTAGAATAGGTGTAATTAGCTTAAAATTCTTGTAATCTTTTTTTATTTTTTGTAATTTAGTGTTTGGTTTTTTTTTGTAATTTAGTTTAGTGTATTTAATTGTATTTTAGTTTAGTGTATTTAATTGTATTTTAGTTTAGATATTTGTAGTTTATTTAATTTATTGATAGTGTAGGTGTATTTGTAACTTAGGTTAGGATTTATTTTACAGGTAAATTGGTAATTATTTTAACAAGGTAGCTATTAAATAGTTATTAACTATTTAATAGCTATTGTACCTAGTTAAAATAAATACCAAGTTACCTGTAAAATAAATATAAACCCTAAAATAGCTACAATGTAATTATTAATTATATTGTAGCTATCTTAGGGTTTAATTTATAGGTAAGTATTTAGATTTAAATAGGAATATTTTAATTACTAATATTAATATTAATTAGATTTATTTTAATAAGAATTTAGTTAGGGGTGTTAGAGTTAGATAGGGTTATTATACTTAATATATATATAATATAATAACTATATTAACTATATTAACCCTAATATAATTAGGGTTAATATAGTTAATATATATAATATAATAACTATATTAACTATATTAACCCTAATATAATTAGTGTTAATATAGTTAATATAGGTGGCGGCGGTGTAGGGGAATTAGATTAGGGGGTAATATAGTTAATATAGGTGGCGGCGGTGTAGGGGGATTAGATTAGGGAGTAATACATTTATTATAGGTGGCGGCGGTATAGGGGGATTTAGATTATAGGCAAAAGAGCTGATTACTTTGTGACAATGCCCCGCAAAAAGCCCTTTTAAGGGCTGGTAAAAGAGCTGATTACTTTGGGGCAAAGCCCCACAAAAAGCCCTTTTAAGGGCTGGCAATAGAGCTGTTTACTTTGGGGTAATGCCACGCAAAAAGCCCTTTTCAGGGCTATTTGTAGGGTTAGACTTAGGTTTAGTGGTAGGGATAGTTTAGTATTTTAGGGGTTAATTAATTTAATATAGGTGGCGGCGGTATAGGGGGATTAGATTAGGGGTTAATAATTTTAATATAGCTGGCGGCGGGGTAGGAGCTCACATTAGGGGGTAGTTAATGTAGGTGGCGGCGGTGGTGTAAGGAGTTCACATTAGGGGTAGGTAATGTAGGTGGCGGCGGTGTAAGGGGCTCACATTAGGGGGTAGGTAATGTAGGTGGCGGCGGTGTAAGGGGCTCACATTAGGGGGTAGGTAATGTAGGTGGCGGCGGTGTAAGGGGCTCACATTAAGGGGTAGTTAATGTAGGTGGCGGCGGGGTCCGGGGTTTAGGGGTTAAATACTTTATCAGGGATTGCGGCGGGGGATCGTGGTTGACAGGTAGATAGACATTGCGCATGCGTTAGGTGTTAGGTTTTATTTTGCAGTTCGCGGTTGACAGGTAGATAGACATTGCGCATGCGTTAGATGTTAGGTTTTATTTTGCAGGCAGTTTAGGGAGTTACAGGGCTCCAATACACAGCGTAAGGCTTACTACGCCTGCAATTTGTGGCGAGGTGAAAATGGAGTAAGATTTCTCCATTTTCGCCACGTAAGTCCTTACGCTGTATATTTGATACCAAACTGCGCTGGTTTGGTATACCTGTCTATGGGCCAAAAAACTACGGCCGAAGGCAGAAATATACGAGCGTAACTTCTAGGTTACGCCGTATATGTGATACCAAACCAGCGCAAAATTTGGCGTCACCGGCTTTTGCCTCAACATAATATTTCAAAGCTCTTACCACATCCAAAGAATGTAAAGACCCTACAAGAGTATTCTTAAAATTAGGACACAAAGAAAGAACACAAATTTCCTTATTGATGTTGTTAGAATTCACAACTTTAGGCAAAAATGTACATGAAGTCCGCAAAACAGCTTTATCTTGATGGAGAATCAGATAAAGACATTCACAAGAGATAGCAGACAATACAGAAACTCTTCAAGCAGAAGAGATAGCCAAAAGAAATAACACTTTCCAAGAAAGTAATTTAATGTCCAGAGAATACATAGACTCAAAAGGAGGAGCCTGAAAAATCTTCAAAACCAAAATTAAGACTTCAAGGAGGAGAATTAGATTTAAAAACAGGTTTAATATGAATCAGAGCCTGAACAGAACAGTGAATATCAGGAAGTTCAGCAATCTTTCTATGAAATAAGACAGAAAGAGCAGAAATTTGTCCTTTCAAAGTATTTGCACACAAAACGTTAATCCAAACCATCCTGAAGAAACTGTAAAATCCTAGGAATTCTAAAAGAATGATAAGAATAATCATGAGTTGAACATCATGAAATATAGGTTTTCCAAACCCGAAAATAAAATCTCCTAGAAACAGACTTACGAGTCTGTATCATAGTGCTAATGACTGAGTCAGAGAAACATCTATGACTAAACACTTAAGCGTTCAATTTCTAAACCTTCAAATTTAGACATTTTAGATCCTATGGGAAAAACGGCACCTGAAACAGAAAGTCTGGCCCTAAAGGAAGTGGCCAAGGCTGGCAACTGAACATCCTGACAAGGTCCGCATACCAAACCCTGAGAGACCAAGCTGGAGCTATCAGAAACACATAAAAATTGTTCCATTATGATCTTGAAGATCACCCTTGAAAAAAGAACCAGAGGTGGAAAAAAATATAAGCAGGTTGGTAAAAACCAAAGAACTGCTAGAGCATCCACTATCTCCACATGAGTATCCTTGGACCTGTAAAGGAATCTGGAAAACTTCTTCTTTAGACGAGAGACCATCAGATCTATTTCTGGAAGACTCCACATCTGTACAAGAAAAAAAAAACACATCTGGATGGAGAGCATTCCCATAGATATAATGTCTGACGGCTGTGATAATCTCCTACCCAATTGTCTACACCTGAGCTATGAATTGCAGAAATTAGACAAGAGCTGGATTCTGTCCAAGAAAGTATCCAAGATACTTCCTCCATAAGTGAAGGACTGTGAGTCCCTCCTTGATGATTGACAAATGCCACTGTTGTGATATTGTCTGTTTAAAAACAAATGTAAAAGTTGTCTCTTCAAAAGAAGCCACACCTGAAGAGCCCTGAAAATAGCATGGAGTTCTAAAATATTGATTGGTAACCTCGTCTCCTGAGGTTTCCAAACCCCTAGTGCTGCCAGAGACCCTCAGACAGCTTCCCCACCTTAAAAACTTGCATCTGTTGAGAATACAGTCCAGGTAGGACGAACAAATGAGGCCCCCTGAACAATAAGGTGATAGTCCAACCACCAAATCAGAGAGAAAAAAGTGTTGGGATTTAAGTACATCAGTTGTAATAACTGAAAATAATCCCTGCACCTATGGTGCAACATGCAAAGCTTAGAGGCCTCAAACGAAAACGAGCAAAGAGGATCGCACCTAATGCTGCAGTCATGAGACCAAATACTTCCATGCACATAACCACTGAAGGAAAAAATAGAGACTGAAGATTTAGACAAACTAAAATTTACTTCATTCGTCTCTAGTTATCAAGCTGTCTACTTACCTGCATTCGCTGGGCCAATACGCTTGCCTAAACTCGCCTTACATCGCCGCCGCGGACCTGAATACGTTCGCCAAAGTTATCAAGAAAGTTGTCAAGAAGCCGCGCACCAAGTGCGGTGCGATGAGCAGCGGACTGTTGTTAACTGACAGTCATCGATCTCGCTGCTCATCAGCTTGTTCGCAGCTTTCTTGCTAGCCTGTCACTAAGCACCCACACTAAACTATACTGTTTTACCCCCTAAACCGCCGCTCCCGGGGCCCCCCGCACCTAAATAAAGTTATTACCCCCTAAACCGCTGTTTCCGGACCCCGCCGCAACTATAATAAATATATTAACCCGTAAACCGCCGCTCCCGGACCCCGCCGCCACCTACATTATACCTATTAACCCCTAATCTGCCCCCCTACACCGCCCCCACCTACTTTATACCTATTAACCCCTAATCTGCCCCCCTACACCGCCGCCACCTACTTTATACCTATTAACCCCTAATCTGCCCCCTACACCGCCGCCACCTACTTTATACCTATTAACCCCTAATCTGCCGCCCCCTATACCGCCGCCACCTACATAAAGTTATTAACCCCTATCCTGCCGATCCCGGACCCCGCCGCAAATAAATTAATTGTTTAACCCCTAAACGCCGCACCCGGACCCCGCCGCCACCTACATTACATTTATTAACCCCTATCCTGCCCCCCCTACACTGCCGCCACCTACAGTACATTGATTAACCCCTAATCTACCCCCCTACACCGCTGCCACTATATTAAATGAATTAACTCCAAAACCTAAGTCTAACCCTAACCCTAACACCCTCCTAACTTAAATATTATTTTAATTAATCTAAATAAATATTCCTATAATTAAATAAATGATTCCTATTTAAAACTAAATACTTACCTATAAAATAAACCCTAACACCTAGATTTAGAGTTCTGCGTTAGCCATAAAAGTCTAACCCTAACCCTAACACCCCCCTAACTTAAATATAATTTAAATAAAACAAAATAAAATTACTATAAATAAATAAATTAATCCTATTTAAAACTAAATACTTACCTATAAAAAAAACTAATATAGCTACAATATAACTAATAGTTACATTGTAGCTATTTTAGGATTTATATTTATTTTACAGGCAACTTTGTATTTATTTTAACTAGGTACAATAGCTATTAAATAGTTATTAACTATTTAATAGCTACCTAATTAAAGTAATTACAAAATTACCTGTAAAATAAATCCTAACCTAAGTTACAAATACACCTAACACTACACTATCAATAAATTAATTAAATAAATTACCTAAAATTATCTAAAATAAAATACAATTAAATAAACTAAACTATAATACAAAAACCCCCACTAAATTACAAAAAATAAAAAAATATTACAAGAATTTTAATCTAATTACACCTAATCTAAGCCCCCTAATAAAATAAAAAAGCCCCCCAAAATAATAAAATGCTCTACCCTAAACTAAATTACAAAGTAATCAGCTCTTTTACCAGCCCTTAAAAGGGATTTTTGCGGGGCATTGCCCCAAAGTAATCAGCTCTTTTACCTGTAAAAAAAAAATACAATCCCCACCCCAACATTACAACCCACCACCCACACACCCCTACTCTAAAACCCACCCGATCCCCCCTTAAAAAAACCTAACACTACCCCCCTGAAGATCACCCTACCTTGAGCCGTCTTCAGCCAGCCGGCCACCGATGGGACAAAATAGGACATCCGGACCGGCAGAAGTCTTCATCCTATCCGGGCAGAAGAGGGCATCCGGACCGGCAGACATCTTCATCCAGGCGGCATCTTCTATCTTCATCCTTCCGGAGCGGAGTGGAGCCATCTTCTATCCATCCGACGCGGAGCCATCCTCTTCTTCCGATGTCCTAAGGCCGAATGAAGGTTCCTTTAAATGACATCATCCAAGATGGCGTCCCTCGAATTCCGATTGGCTGATAGGATTCTATCAGCCAATCGGAATTAAGGTAGGAAAAATATGATTGGTTGATTTAATCAGCCAATCGGATTGAAGTTCAATTCGATCGGCTGATTTGATGAGCCAGTAGAATTGACCTCGCATTCTATTGGCTCATCCAATCAGCCAATCAGATTGAACTTCAATCCGATTGGCTGATTAAATCAACCAATCAGATTTTTCCTACCTTAATTCTGATTGGCTGATAGACGGATGTCCTCTTCTGCCCGGATAGGATGAAGACTTCTGCCGGTCCGGATGTTCTCTGGTGTTAGGTTTTATTTTGCAGTTCGCGGTTGACAGGTAGATAGACATTGCGCATGCGTTAGATGTTAGGTTTTATTTTGCAATCAATCAATCCAACAAGTCCAGCTCACACTGTTATAAGATGGGTGCACGCTATCGCTGGGCACTGCACGACCCAGAATTCAAATTCCAGAACTCAAAAAAGTGAATAGCAGCACTCCAATAAACTTTTCAATTCTTTATTGCATATCCAGGAGTACAAACATATAGCAACGTTTCGGACTACATGTCCTTCATCATGCCATACTAACATCACTTCCTCTCCCTCCTTATATACCCCTAAGGACACACCCACATTCTAGTTAACTCTTTACCAACTACAAATACTACTTAATTACTTCTGCATACGTGGGTATCTTATATTAATACTTACTAACCTAATTCACAATCTACCTATATTTAATAGGAAGGTGAAAAATACACAGATTTTTATGAAGGCATCAATATTAATTACACAGTATTTCATTTAAAGAAAAAATATATATCCATTGCAATTTCCAGTTTCCCATAACATTACTATTTTTCTTTTGTCTTAATTCTTTTTTTCTTTCTTTTTTTCTTTCTTTCATATATATCACCACACATTCTCAGATTCTGGGTGCCATCAAACATCGTACACAATACTGATTATCCAAAAAAGAGAAGAAGAGAGACAAACATAAGCATTAGCCATCATATATTATTTTTCTAAAAAAATAGTACCTAAAGAAAAACAGACAGATCATAATCCTTATTCATACCACATGGAACTAAAGAGTTCAAAGTAAAGATCCAAAATGCCTCTCTTTGTTTCAAATGTTGTTCCCTATCCCCCCCTCTTCTACCAGGGGGGATGTGTTCCAAGATTTGGAATCTAAGTTGGCTCACCCCATGTTGTGCTTCTAGGAAATGAGTCGCTACTGGGGATTTTAGATTTTTTCTCCTAATATTTGATTTATGCTCTGTAATTCTATCACGTACCCTACGGGTCGTCTCCCCTACATAGATCAAACCACATGGGCATTTAAGGAGGTAGATGGCATACTCTGTGTTACAAGTTAAAAAATCTTTAATCCAAAACTTTTTCCCTGACTGTGGATGTACAAATGTAGATCCCTTGATCATTCTATTACAGTGGGTGCACCCCAGACAAGGGTAACAACCTAGATTTTTGCTTGTAATATATTTCTGTTTATCACTCTTGGTACTCCCAATGTCTGCCTTTACCAAAGAATCTCTAAGGTTCCTACTTCTTCTATACGCAGGCATAGGTGTCTGCTGAAATTCTGGTATGTCTGAATTACAATTCGATAAGATGTACCAATGTTTGCAAATGATCTTATGAATTTGTGTACTTAATTCATTATATCTGGAGACAAACACCAATTTTTCCCCATCTTTCTTTTTAACTTTTTCTCCAGGTTTCAAAAGACTCTCTCTTGTCATCCCTAATATCTTTTCAATTTCTTTGTGGACCAAATTCTCATCATATCCTCGATCCAAAAAAAGATCTCCCATCTCCCTCAGCCTTTTTTCACTTAACTTGTCTTCTGACACGATGCGGCGTACCCGCATCAACTGGCTTTTTGGTAGGGAGTTTTTTAAGGATTGAGGATGAGCACTGCTTGCTAATAAAAGATCATTCCTATCCGTCTCTTTCTTATACAAATCTATCCTGATTCTATCCTTATCTTTAAACACCAAAGTGTCTAAAAAGGCAACACTTTCCTCACTGTGGACCAGGGTAAACTTGATATTCCTTGTAGAGAAATTTAGTGTGTCCACAAACTGCAATAGGCTACCAACGTCGCCCAGCCATATGCCAAAAACATCATCAATATAGCGCCACCATGTGGCGCCATATTGTTTAAAAAGTTTATTATTATAAACCAGTTTCTCTTCATATATACTCATATAGATGTTGGCATATGTAGGGGCGACATTGGAGCCCATTGCTGTACCTTGCTTTTGAATATAAAATTGATCTTGGAATAAAAAGTAATTGTAACGAAGAATGATGTCCAATAATTCCAATATAAAATGTTTCTCTTCCCCATTAAACAGATTTGAGTCTGTCATCATTTTGTCCACTGCCCCCACACCCCCATCATGACTGATGGAAGTGTAAAGGCTGGACACATCCATACTATAGAGGATACATTTATCCAGAGAAACAGAGATATCCTCCAATTTGTTCAGGAAATCCCCAGTGTCTCTGATGAATGATTGAGACTCCACTACAAACCTCCTAAGGATACGGTCTAGATAAACAGAAACACCCGAGAACACACTGTCCACCCCAGCCACAATCGGACGGCCTGGTGGTTTCATCAAATTTTTATGGATTTTTGGAAGTGTGTATAGGACAGGTGTTCTCGGGTGTTTGTTAATCAAAAACTCTTTTTCTTCCTGTCCAATAATGCCCTTTTGAATAGCAATATCAATACACCTGTTTAGTTCCTTCTGAATGATAAAAACAGGATTATATGTGATCGGCAAATAAATATCTTTATCAGACAACTGGTGTAATATTTCTGATACATAATCCCCTTTATTCTGTAACACAGTGGCTCCGCCCTTATCAGCAGATTTAATTATTAATAGTTTGTTATTTTTAATATTCAACAAACTATCTCTCTCCTTTCTAGAGAAATTGGATACCCTGTGTTTAAACTTAAAAGGGCATTATTGGACAGGAAGAAAAAGAGTTTTTGATTAACAAACACCCGAGAACACCTGTCCTATACACACTTCCAAAAATCCATAAAAATTTGATGAAACCACCAGGCCGTCCGATTGTGGCTGGGGTGGACAGTGTGTTCTCGGGTGTTTCTGTTTATCTAGACCGTATCCTTAGGAGGTTTGTAGTGGAGTCTCAATTTGATGAAACCACCAGGCCGTCCGATTGTGGCTGGGGTGGACAGTGTGTTCTCGGGTGTTTCTGTTTATCTAGACCGTATCCTTAGGAGGTTTGTAGTGGAGTCTCAATCATTCATCAGAGACACTGGGGATTTCCTGAACAAATTGGAGGATATCTCTGTTTCTCTGGATAAATGTATCCTCTATAGTATGGATGTGTCCAGCCTTTACACTTCCATCAGTCATGATGGGGGTGTGGGGGCAGTGGACAAAATGATGACAGACTCAAATCTGTTTAATGGGGAAGAGAAACATTTTATATTGGAATTATTGGACATCATTCTTCGTTACAATTACTTTTTATTCCAAGATCAATTTTATATTCAAAAGCAAGGTACAGCAATGGGCTCCAATGTCGCCCCTACATATGCCAACATCTATATGAGTATATATGAAGAGAAACTGGTTTATAATAATAAACTTTTTAAACAATATGGCGCCACATGGTGGCGCTATATTGATGATGTTTTTGGCATATGGCTGGGCGACGTTGGTAGCCTATTGCAGTTTGTGGACACACTAAATTTCTCTACAAGGAATATCAAGTTTACCCTGGTCCACAGTGAGGAAAGTGTTGCCTTTTTAGACACTTTGGTGTTTAAAGATAAGGATAGAATCAGGATAGATTTGTATAAGAAAGAGACGGATAGGAATGATCTTTTATTAGCAAGCAGTGCTCATCCTCAATCCTTAAAAAACTCCCTACCAAAAAGCCAGTTGATGCGGGTACGCCGCATCGTGTCAGAAGACAAGTTAAGTGAAAAAAGGCTGAGGGAGATGGGAGATCTTTTTTTGGATCGAGGATATGATGAGAATTTGGTCCACAAAGAAATTGAAAAGATATTAGGGATGACAAGAGAGAGTCTTTTGAAACCTGGAGAAAAAGTTAAAAAGAAAGATGGGGAAAAATTGGTGTTTGTCTCCAGATATAATGAATTAAGTACACAAATTCATAAGATCATTTGCAAACATTGGTACATCTTATCGAATTGTAATTCAGACATACCAGAATTTCAGCAGACACCTATGCCTGCGTATAGAAGAAGTAGGAACCTTAGAGATTCTTTGGTAAAGGCAGACATTGGGAGTACCAAGAGTGATAAACAGAAATATATTACAAGCAAAAATCTAGGTTGTTACCCTTGTCTGGGGTGCACCCACTGTAATAGTATGATCAAGGGATCTACATTTGTACATCCACAGTCAGGGAAAAAGTTTTGGATTAAAGATTTTTTAACTTGTAACACAGAGTATGCCATCTACCTCCTTAAATGCCCATGTGGTTTGATCTATGTAGGGGAGACGACCCGTAGGGTACGTGATAGAATTACAGAGCATAAATCAAATATTAGGAGAAAAAATCTAAAATCCCCAGTAGCGACTCATTTCCTAGAAGCACAACATGGGGTGAGCCAACTTAGATTCCAAATCTTGGAACACATCCCCCCTGGTAGAAGAGGGGGGGATAGGGAACAACATTTGAAACAAAGAGAGGCATTTTGGATCTTTACTTTGAACTCTTTAGTTCCATGTGGTATGAATAAGGATTATGATCTGTCTGTTTTTCTTTAGGTACTATTTTTTTAGAAAAATAATATATGATGGCTAATGCTTATGTTTGTCTCTCTTCTTCTCTTTTTTGGATAATCAGTATTGTGTACGATGTTTGATGGCACCCAGAATCTGAGAATGTGTGGTGATATATATGAAAGAAAGAAAAAAAGAAAGAAAAAAAGAATTAAGACAAAAGAAAAATAGTAATGTTATGGGAAACTGGAAATTGCAATGGATATATATTTTTTCTTTAAATGAAATACTGTGTAATTAATATTGATGCCTTCATAAAAATCTGTGTATTTTTCACCTTCCTATTAAATATAGGTAGATTGTGAATTAGGTTAGTAAGTATTAATATAAGATACCCACGTATGCAGAAGTAATTAAGTAGTATTTGTAGTTGGTAAAGAGTTAACTAGAATGTGGGTGTGTCCTTAGGGGTATATAAGGAGGGAGAGGAAGTGATGTTAGTATGGCATGATGAAGGACATGTAGTCCGAAACGTTGCTATATGTTTGTACTCCTGGATATGCAATAAAGAATTGAAAAGTTTATTGGAGTGCTGCTATTCACTTTTTTGAGTTCAGGTTTTATTTTGCAGGCAGTTTAGGGAGTTACAGGGCTCCAATACACAGCGTAAGGCTTACTACGCCTGCAATTTGTGGCGAGGTGAAAATGGAGTAAGATTTCTCCATTTTCGCCACGTAAGTCCTTACGCTGTATATTTGATACCAAACTGCGCTGGTTTGGTATACCTGTCTATGGGCCAAAAAACTACGGCCGAAGGCAGAAATATACGAGCGTAACTTCTAGGTTACGCCGTATATGTGATACCAAACCAGCGCAAAATTTGGCGTCACCGGCTTTTGCCTCAACATAATATTTCAAAGCTCTTACCACATCCAAAGAATGTAAAGACCCTACAAGAGTATTCTTAAAATTAGGACACAAAGAAAGAACACAAATTTCCTTATTGATGTTGTTAGAATTCACAACTTTAGGCAAAAATGTACATGAAGTCCGCAAAACAGCTTTATCTTGATGGAGAATCAGATAAAGACATTCACAAGAGATAGCAGACAATACAGAAACTCTTCAAGCAGAAGAGATAGCCAAAAGAAATAACACTTTCCAAGAAAGTAATTTAATGTCCAGAGAATACATAGACTCAAAAGGAGGAGCCTGAAAAATCTTCAAAACCAAAATTAAGACTTCAAGGAGGAGAAATAGATTTAAAAACAGGTTTAATATGAATCAGAGCCTGAACAGAACAGTGAATATCAGGAAGTTCAGCAATCTTTCTATGAAATAAGACAGAAAGAGCAGAAATTTGTCCTTTCAAAGTATTTGCACACAAAACGTTAATCCAAACCATCCTGAAGAAACTGTAAAATCCTAGGAATTCTAAAAGAATGATAAGAATAATCATGAGTTGAACATCATGAAATATAGGTTTTCCAAACCCGAAAATAAAATCTCCTAGAAACAGACTTACGAGTCTGTATCATAGTGCTAATGACTGAGTCAGAGAAACATCTATGACTAAACACTTAAGCGTTCAATTTCTAAACCTTCAAATTTAGACATTTTAGATCCTATGGGAAAAACGGCACCTGAAACAGAAAGTCTGGCCCTAAAGGAAGTGGCCAAGGCTGGCAACTGAACATCCTGACAAGGTCCGCATACCAAACCCTGAGAGACCAAGCTGGAGCTATCAGAAACACATAAAAATTGTTCCATTATGATCTTGAAGATCACCCTTGAAAAAAGAACCAGAGGCGGAAAAAAATATAAGCAGGTTGGTAAAAACCAAAGAACTGCTAGAGCATCCACTATCTCCACATGAGTATCCTTGGACCTGTAAAGGAATCTGGAAAACTTCTTCTTTAGACGAGAGACCATCAGATCTATTTCTGGAAGACTCCACATCTGTACAAGAAGAAAAAAAACACATCTGGATGGAGAGCATTCCCATAGATATAATGTCTGACGGCTGTGATAATCTCCTACCCAATTGTCTACACCTGAGCTATGAATTGCAGAAATTAGACAAGAGCTGGATTCTGTCCAAGAAAGTATCCAAGATACTTCCTCCATAAGTGAAGGACTGTGAGTCCCTCCTTGATGATTGACAAATGCCACTGTTGTGATATTGTCTGTTTAAAAACAAATGTAAAAGTTGTCTCTTCAAAAGAAGCCACACCTGAAGAGCCCTGAAAATAGCATGGAGTTCTAAAATATTGATTGGTAACCTCGTCTCCTGAGGTTTCCAAACCCCTAGTGCTGCCAGAGACCCTCAGACAGCTTCCCCACCTTAAAAACTTGCATCTGTTGAGAATACAGTCCAGGTAGACGAACAAATGAGGCCCCCTGAACAATAAGGTGATAGTCCAACCACCAAATCAGAGAGAAAAAAGTGTTGGGATTTAAGTACATCAGTTGTAATAACTGAAAATAATCCCTGCACCTATGGTGCAACATGCAAAGCTTAGAGGCCTCAAACGAAAACGAGCAAAGAGGATCGCACCTAATGCTGCAGTCATGAGACCAAATACTTCCATGCACATAACCACTGAAGGAAAAAATAGAGACTGAAGATTTAGACAAACTAAAATTTACTTCATTCGTCTCTAGTTATCAAGCTGTCTACTTACCTGCATTCGCTGGGCCAATACGCTTGCCTAAACTCGCCTTACATCGCCGCCGCGGACCTGAATACGTTCGCCAAAGTTATCAAGAAAGCTGTCAAGAAGCCGCGCACCAAGTGCGGTGCGATGAGCAGCGGACTGTTGTTAACTGACAGTCATCGATCTCGCTGCTCATCAGCTTGTTCGCAGCTTTCTTGCTAGCCTGTCACTAAGCACCCACACTAAACTATACTGTTTTACCCCCTAAACCGCCGCTCCCGGGGCCCCCCGCACCTAAATAAAGTTATTACCCCCTAAACCGCTGTTTCCGGACCCCGCCGCAACTATAATAAATATATTAACCCGTAAACCGCCGCTCCCGGACCCCGCCGCCACCTACATTATACCTATTAACCCCTAATCTGCCCCCCTACACCGCCCCCACCTACTTTATACCTATTAACCCCTAATCTGCCCCCCTACACCGCCGCCACCTACTTTATACCTATTAACCCCTAATCTGCCCCCTACACCGCCGCCACCTACTTTATACCTATTAACCCCTAATCTGCCGCCCCCTATACCGCCACCACCTACATAAAGTTATTAACCCCTATCCTGCCGATCCCGGACCCCGCCGCAAATAAATTAATTGTTTAACCCCTAAACGCCGCACCCGGACCCCGCCGCCACCTACATTACATTTATTAACCCCTATCCTGCCCCCCCTACACTGCCGCCACCTACAGTACATGGATTAACCCCTAATCTACCCCCCTACACCGCTGCCACTATATTAAATGAATTAACTCCAAAACCTAAGTCTAACCCTAACCCTAACACCCTCCTAACTTAAATATTATTTAAATTAATCTAAATAAATATTCCTATAATTAAATAAATGATTCCTATTTAAAACTAAATACTTACCTATAAAATAAACCCTAACACCTAGATTTAGAGTTCTGCGTTAGCCGTAAAAGTCTAACCCTAACCCTAACACCCCCCTAACTTAAATATAATTTAAATAAAACAAAATAAAATTACTATAAATAAATAAATTAATCCTATTTAAAACTAAATACTTACCTATAAAAAAAACTAATATAGCTACAATATAACTAATAGTTACATTGTAGCTATTTTAGGATTTATATTTATTTTACAGGCAACTTTGTATTTATTTTAACTAGGTACAATAGCTATTAAATAGTTATTAACTATTTAATAGCTACCTAATTAAAGTAATTACAAAATTACCTGTAAAATAAATCCTAACCTAAGTTACAAATACACCTAACACTACACTATCAATAAATTAATTAAATAAATTACCTAAAATTATCTAAAATAAAATACAATTAAATAAACTAAACTATAATACAAAAACCCCCACTAAATTACAAAAAATAAAAAAATATTACAAGAATTTTAATCTAATTACACCTAATCTAAGCCCCCTAATAAAATAAAAAAGCCCCCCAAAATAATAAAATGCTCTACCCTAAACTAAATTACAAAGTAATCAGCTCTTTTACCAGCCCTTAAAAGGGATTTTTGCGGGGCATTGCCCCAAAGTAATCAGCTCTTTTACCTGTAAAAAAAAAATACAATCCCCACCCCAACATTACAACCCACCACCCACACACCCCTACTCTAAAACCCACCCGATCCCCCCTTAAAAAAAAACTAACACTACCCCCCTGAAGATCACCCTACCTTGAGCCGTCTTCAGCCAGCCGGCCACCGATGGGACAAAATAGGACATCCGGACCGGCAGAAGTCTTCATCCTATCCGGGCAGAAGAGGGCATCCGGACCGGCAGACATCTTCATCCAGGCGGCATCTTCTATCTTCATCCTTCCGGAGCGGAGTGGAGCCATCTTCTATCCATCCGACGCGGAGCCATCCTCTTCTTCCGATGTCCTAAGGCCGAATGAAGGTTCCTTTAAATGACGTCATCCAAGATGGCGTCCCTCGAATTCCGATTGGCTGATAGGATTCTATCAGCCAATCGGAATTAAGGTAGGAAAAATATGATTGGTTGATTTAATCAGCCAATCGGATTGAAGTTCAATTCGATCGGCTGATTTGATGAGCCAGTAGAATTGACCTCGCATTCTATTGGCTCATCCAATCAGCCAATCAGATTGAACTTCAATCCGATTGGCTGATTAAATCAACCAATCAGATTTTTCCTACCTTAATTCTGATTGGCTGATAGACGGATGTCCTCTTCTGCCCGGATAGGATGAAGACTTCTGCCGGTCCGGATGTCCTCTGGTGTTAGGTTTTATTTTGCAGTTCGCGGTTGACAGGTAGATAGACATTGCGCATGCGTTAGATGTTAGGTTTTATTTTGCAGGCAGTTTAGGGAGTTACAGGGCTCCAATACACAGCGTAAGGCTTACTACGCCTGCAATTTGTGGCGAGGTGAAAATGGAGTAAGATTTCTCCATTTTCGCCACGTAAGTCCTTACGCTGTATATTGGATACCAAACTGCGCTGGTTTGGTATACCTGTCTATGGGCCAAAAAACTACGGCCGAAGGCAGAAATATACGAGCGTAACTTCTAGGTTACACCGTATATGTGATACCAAACCAGCGCAAAATTTGGTGTCACTGGCTTTTGCCTCAACATAATATTTCAAAGCTCTTACCACATCCAAAGAATGTAAAGACCCTACAAGAGTATTCTTAAAATTAGGACACAAAGAAAGAACACAAATTTCCTTATTGATGTTGTTAGAATTCACAACTTTAGGCAAAAATGTACATGAAGTCCGCAAAACAGCTTTATCTTGATGGAGAATCAGATAAAGACATTCACAAGAGATAGCAGACAATACAGAAACTCTTCAAGCAGAAGAGATAGCCAAAAGAAATAACACTTTCCAAGAAAGTAATTTAATGTCCAGAGAATACATAGACTCAAAAGGAGGAGCCTGAAAAATCTTCAAAACCAAAATTAAGACTTCAAGGAGGAGAAATAGATTTAAAAACAGGTTTAATATGAATCAGAGCCTGAACAGAACAGTGAATATCAGGAAGTTCAGCAATCTTTCTATGAAATAAGACAGAAAGAGCAGAAATTTGTCCTTTCAAAGTATTTGCACACAAAACGTTAATCCAAACCATCCTGAAGAAACTGTAAAATCCTAGGAATTCTAAAAGAATGATAAGAATAATCATGAGTTGAACATCATGAAATATAGGTTTTCCAAACCCGAAAATAAAATCTCCTAGAAACAGACTTACGAGTCTGTATCATAGTGCTAATGACTGAGTCAGAGAAACATCTATGACTAAACACTTAAGCGTTCAATTTCTAAACCTTCAAATTTAGACATTTTAGATCCTATGGGAAAAACGGCACCTGAAACAGAAAGTCTGGCCCTAAAGGAAGTGGCCAAGGCTGGCAACTGAACATCCTGACAAGGTCCGCATACCAAACCCTGAGAGACCAAGCTGGAGCTATCAGAAACACATAAAAATTGTTCCATTATGATCTTGAAGATCACCCTTGAAAAAAGAACCAGAGGCGGAAAAAAATATAAGCAGGTTGGTAAAAACCAAAGAACTGCTAGAGCATCCACTATCTCCACATGAGTATCCTTGGACCTGTAAAGGAATCTGGAAAACTTCTTCTTTAGACGAGAGACCATCAGATCTATTTCTGGAAGACTCCACATCTGTACAAGAAGAAAAAAAACACATCTGGATGGAGAGCATTCACATAGATATAATATCTGACGGCTGTGATAATCTCCTACCCAATTGTCTACACCTGAGCTATGAATTGCAGAAATTAGACAAGAGCTGGATTCTGTCCAAGAAAGTATCCGAGATACTTCCTCCATAAGTGAAGGACTGTGAGTCCCTCCTTGATGATTGACAAATGCCACTGTTGTGATATTGTCTGTTTAAAAACAAATGTAAAAGTTGTCTCTTCAAAAGAAGCCACACCTGAAGAGCCCTGAAAATAGCATGGAGTTCTAAAATATTGATTGGTAACCTCGTCTCCTGAGGTTTCCAAACCCCTAGTGCTGCCAGAGACCCTCAGACAGCTTCCCCACCTTAAAAACTTGCATCTGTTGAGAATACAGTCCAGGTAGGACGAACAAATGAGGCCCCCTGAACAATAAGGTGATAGTCCAACCACCAAATCAGAGAGAAAAAAGTGTTGGGATTTAAGTACATCAGTTGTAATAACTGAAAATAATCCCTGCACCTATGGTGCAACATGCAAAGCTTAGAGGCCTCAAACGAAAACGAGCAAAGAGGATCGCACCTAATGCTGCAGTCATGAGACCAAATACTTCCATGCACATAACCACTGAAGGAAAAAATAGAGACTGAAGATTTAGACAAACTAAAATTTACTTCATTCGTCTCTAGTTATCAAGCTGTCTACTTACCTGCATTCGCTGGGCCAATACGCTTGCCTAAACTCGCCTTACATCGCCGCCGCGGACCTGAATACGTTCGCCAAAGTTATCAAGAAAGCTGTCAAGAAGCCGCGCACCAAGTGCGGTGCGATGAGCAGCGGACTGTTGTTAACTGACAGTCATCGATCTCGCTGCTCATCAGCTTGTTCGCAGCTTTCTTGCTAGCCTGTCACTAAGCACCCACACTAAACTATACTGTTTTACCCCCTAAACCGCCGCTCCCGGGGCCCCCCGCACCTAAATAAAGTTATTACCCCCTAAACCGCTGTTTCCGGACCCCGCCGCAACTATAATAAATATATTAACCCGTAAACCGCCGCTCCCGGACCCCGCCGCCACCTACATTATACCTATTAACCCCTAATCTGCCCCCCTACACCGCCCCCACCTACTTTATACCTATTAACCCCTAATCTGCCCCCCTACACCGCCGCCACCTACTTTATACCTATTAACCCCTAATCTGCCCCCTACACCGCCGCCACCTACTTTATACCTATTAACCCCTAATCTGCCGCCCCCTATACCGCCGCCACCTACATAAAGTTATTAACCCCTATCCTGCCGATCCCGGACCCCGCCGCAAATAAATTAATTGTTTAACCCCTAAACGCCGCACCCGGACCCCGCCGCCACCTACATTACATTTATTAACCCCTATCCTGCCCCCCCTACACTGCCGCCACCTACAGTACATTGATTAACCCCTAATCTACCCCCCTACACCGCTGCCACTATATTAAATGAATTAACTCCAAAACCTAAGTCTAACCCTAACCCTAACACCCTCCTAACTTAAATATTATTTAAATTAATCTAAATAAATATTCCTATAATTAAATAAATGATTCCTATTTAAAACTAAATACTTACCTATAAAATAAACCCTAACACCTAGATTTAGAGTTCTGCGTTAGCCGTAAAAGTCTAACCCTAACCCTAACACCCCCCTAACTTAAATATAATTTAAATAAAACAAAATAAAATTACTATAAATAAATAAATTAATCCTATTTAAAACTAAATACTTACCTATAAAAAAAACTAATATAGCTACAATATAACTAATAGATACATTGTAGCTATTTTAGGATTTATATTTATTTTACAGGCAACTTTGTATTTATTTTAACTAGGTACAATAGCTATTAAATAGTTATTAACTATTTAATAGCTACCTAATTAAAGTAATTACAAAATTACCTGTAAAATAAATCCTAACCTAAGTTACAAATACACCTAACACTACACTATCAATAAATTAATTAAATAAATTACCTAAAATTATCTAAAATAAAATACAATTAAATAAACTAAACTATAATACAAAAACCCCCACTAAATTACAAAAAATAAAAAAATATTACAAGAATTTTAATCTAATTACACCTAATCTAAGCCCCCTAATAAAATAAAAAAGCCCCCCAAAATAATAAAATGCTCTACCCTAAACTAAATTACAAAGTAATCAGCTCTTTTACCAGCCCTTAAAAGGGATTTTTGCGGGGCATTGCCCCAAAGTAATCAGCTCTTTTACCTGTAAAAAAAAAATACAATCCCCACCCCAACATTACAACCCACCACCCACACACCCCTACTCTAAAACCCACCCGATCCCCCCTTAAAAAAAACTAACACTACCCCCCTGAAGATCACCCTACCTTGAGCCGTCTTCAGCCAGCCGGCCACCGATGGGACAAAATAGGACATCCGGACCGGCAGAAGTCTTCATCCTATCCGGGCAGAAGAGGGCATCCGGACCGGCAGACATCTTCATCCAGGCGGCATCTTCTATCTTCATCCTTCCGGAGCGGAGTGGAGCCATCTTCTATCCATCCGACGCGGAGCCATCCTCTTCTTCCGATGTCCTAAGGCCGAATGAAGGTTCCTTTAAATGACGTCATCCAAGATGGCGTCCCTCGAATTCCGATTGGCTGATAGGATTCTATCAGCCAATCAGAATTAAGGTAGGAAAAATATGATTGGTTGATTTAATCAGCCAATCGGATTGAAGTTCAATTCGATCGGCTGATTTGATGAGCCAGTAGAATTGACCTTGCATTCTATTGGCTCATCCAATCAGCCAATCAGATTGAACTTCAATCCGATTGGCTGATTAAATCAACCAATCAGATTTTTCCTACCTTAATTCTGATTGGCTGATAGACGGATGTCCTCTTCTGCCCGGATAGGATGAAGACTTCTGCCGGTCCGGATGTCCTCTGGTGTTAGGTTTTATTTTGCAGTTCGCGGTTGACAGGTAGATAGACATTGCGCATGCGTTAGATGTTAGGTTTTATTTTGCAGGCAGTTTAGGGAGTTACAGGGCTCCAATACACAGCGTAAGGCTTACTACGCCTGCAATTTGTGGCGAGGTGAAAATGGAGTAAGATTTCTCCATTTTCGCCACGTAAGTCCTTACGCTGTATATTGGATACCAAACTGCGCTGGTTTGGTATACCTGTCTATGGGCCAAAAAACTACGGCCGAAGGCAGAAATATACGAGCGTAACTTCTAGGTTACACCGTATATGTGATACCAAACCAGCGCAAAATTTGGCGTCACTGGCTTTTGCCTCAACATAATATTTCAAAGCTCTTACCACATCCAAAGAATGTAAAGACCCTACAAGAGTATTCTTAAAATTAGGACACAAAGAAAGAACACAAATTTCCTTATTGATGTTGTTAGAATTCACAACTTTAGGCAAAAATGTACATGAAGTCCGCAAAACAGCTTTATCTTGATGGAGAATCAGATAAAGACATTCACAAGAGATAGCAGACAATACAGAAACTCTTCAAGCAGAAGAGATAGCCAAAAGAAATAACACTTTCCAAGAAAGTAATTTAATGTCCAGAGAATACATAGACTCAAAAGGAGGAGCCTGAAAAATCTTCAAAACCAAAATTAAGACTTCAAGGAGGAGAAATAGATTTAAAAACAGGTTTAATATGAATCAGAGCCTGAACAGAACAGTGAATATCAGGAAGTTCAGCAATCTTTCTATGAAATAAGACAGAAAGAGCAGAAATTTGTCCTTTCAAAGTATTTGCACACAAAACGTTAATCCAAACCATCCTGAAGAAACTGTAAAATCCTAGGAATTCTAAAAGAATGATAAGAATAATCATGAGTTGAACATCATGAAATATAGGTTTTCCAAACCCGAAAATAAAATCTCCTAGAAACAGACTTACGAGTCTGTATCATAGTGCTAATGACTGAGTCAGAGAAACATCTATGACTAAACACTTAAGCGTTCAATTTCTAAACCTTAAAATTTAGACATTTTAGATCCTATGGGAAAAACGGCACCTGAAACAGAAAGTCTGGCCCTAAAGGAAGTGGCCAAGGCTGGCAACTGAACATCCTGACAAGGTCCGCATACCAAACCCTGAGAGACCAAGCTGGAGCTATCAGAAACACATAAAAATTGTTCCATTATGATCTTGAAGATCACCCTTGAAAAAAGAACCAGAGGCGGAAAAAAATATAAGCAGGTTGGTAAAAACCAAAGAACTGCTAGAGCATCCACTATCTCCACATGAGTATCCTTGGACCTGTAAAGGAATCTGGAAAACTTCTTCTTTAGACGAGAGACCATCAGATCTATTTCTGGAAGACTCCACATCTGTACAAGAAGAAAAAAAACACATCTGGATGGAGAGCATTCCCATAGATATAATGTCTGACGGCTGTGATAATCTCCTACCCAATTGTCTACACCTGAGCTATGAATTGCAGAAATTAGACAAGAGCTGGATTCTGTCCAAGAAAGTATCCGAGATACTTCCTCCATAAGTGAAGGACTGTGAGTCCCTCCTTGATGATTGACAAATGCCACTGTTGTGATATTGTCTGTTTAAAAACAAATGTAAAAGTTGTCTCTTCAAAAGAAGCCACACCTGAAGAGCCCTGAAAATAGCATGGAGTTCTAAAATATTGATTGGTAACCTCGTCTCCTGAGGTTTCCAAACCCCTAGTGCTGCCAGAGACCCTCAGACAGCTTCCCCACCTTAAAAACTTGCATCTGTTGAGAATACAGTCCAGGTAGGACGAACAAATGAGGCCCCCTGAACAATAAGGTGATAGTCCAACCACCAAATCAGAGAGAAAAAAGTGTTGGGATTTAAGTACATCAGTTGTAATAACTGAAAATAATCCCTGCACCTATGGTGCAACATGCAAAGCTTAGAGGCCTCAAATGAAAACGAGCAAAGAGGATCGCACCTAATGCTGCAGTCATGAGACCAAATACTTCCATGCACATAACCACTGAAGGAAAAAATAGAGACTGAAGATTTAGACAAACAAAAATTTACTTCATTCGTCTCTAGTTATCAAGCTGTCTACTTACCTGCATTTGACGGGCCAATACGCTTGCCTAAACTCGCCTTACATCGCCGCCGCGGACCTGAATACGTTTGCCAAAGTTATCAAGAAAGCTGTCAAGAAGCCGCGCACCAAGTACGGTGCGATGAGCAGCGGACTGTTGTTAACTGACAGTCATCGATCTCGCTGCTCATCAGCTTGTTCGCAGCTTTCTTGCTAGCCTGTTACTAAGCACCCACACTAAACTATACTGTTTTACCCCCTAAACCGCCGCTCCCGGGGCCCCCCGCACCTAAATAAAGTTATTACCCCCTAAACCGCTGTTTCCGGACCCCGCCGCAACTATAATAAATATATTAACCCGTAAACCGCCGCTCCCGGACCCCGCCGCCACCTACATTATACCTATTAACCCCTAATCTGCCCCCCCCTACACCGCCCCCACCTACTTTATACCTATTAACCCCTAATCTGCCCCCCCTACACCGCCGCCACCTACTTTATACCTATTAACCCCTAATCTGCCCCCTACACCGCCGCCACCTACTTTATACCTATTAACCCCTAATCTGCCACCCCCTATAACGCCGCCACCTACATAAAGTTATTAACCCCTATCCTGCCGATCCCGGACCCCGCCGCAAATAAATTAATTGTTTAACCCCTAAACGCCGCACCCGGACCCCGCCGCCACCTACATTACATTTATTAACCCCTATCCTGCCCCCCCTACACTGCCGCCACCTACAGTACATTGATTAACCCCTAATCTACCCCCCTACACCGCTGCCACTATATTAAATGAATTAACCCCAAAACCTAAGTCTAACCCTAACCCTAACACCCTCCTAACTTAAATATTATTTAAATTAATCTAAATAAATATTCCTGTAATTAAATAAATGATTCCTATTTAAAACTACTTACCTATAAAATAAACCCTAACACCTAGATTTAGAGTTCTGCGTTAGCCGTAAAAGTCTAACCCTAACCCTAACACCCCCCTAACTTAAATATAATTTAAATAAAACAAAATAAAATTACTATAAATAAATAAATTAATCCTATTTAAAACTAAATACTTACCTATAAAAAAAACTAATATAGCTACAATATAACTAATAGTTACATTGTAGCTATTTTAGGATTTATATTTATTTTACAGGCAACTCTGTATTTATTTTAACTAGGTACAATAGCTATTAAATAGTTATTAACTATTTAATAGCTACCTAATTAAAGTAATTACAAAATTACCTGTAAAATAAATCCTAACCTAAGTTACAAATACACCTAACACTACACTATCAATAAATTAATTAAATAAATTACCTAAAATTATCTAAAATAAAATACAATTAAATAAACTAAACTATAATACAAAAAACCCCCACTAAATTACAAAAAATAAAAAAATATTACAAGAATTTTAATCTAATTACACCTAATCTAAGCCACCTAATAAAATAAAAAGCCCCCCAAAATAATAAAATGCTCTACCCTAAACTAAATTACAAAGTAATCAGCTCTTTTACCAGCCCTTAAAAGGGCTTTTTGCGGGGCATTGCCCCAAAGTAATCAGCTCTTTTACCTGTAAAAAAAAAATACAATCCCCACCCCAACATTACAACCCACCACCCACACACCCCTACTCTAAAACCCACCCGATCCCCCCTTAAAAAAACCTAACACTACCCCCCTGAAGATCACCCTACCTTGAGCCGTCTTCAGCCAGCCGGCCACCGATGGGACAAAATAGGACATCCGGACCGGCAGAAGTCTTCATCCTATCCGGGCAGAAGAGGGCATCCGGACCGGCAGACATCTTCATCCAGGCGGCATCTTCTATCTTCATCCTTCCGGAGCGGAGTGGAGCCATCTTCTATCCATCCGACGCGGAGCCATCCTCTTCTTCTGATGTCCTAAGGCTGAATGAAGGTTCCTTTAAATGACGTCATCCAAGATGGCGTCCCTCGAATTCCGATTGGCTGATAGGATTCTATCAGCCAATCGGAATTAAGTTAGGAAAAATCTGATTGGTTGATTTAATCAGCCAATCGGATTGAAGTTCAATTCGATCGGCTGATTGGATGAGCCAGTAGAATTGACCTTGCATTCTATTGGCTCATCCAATCAGCCAATCAGATTGAACTTCAATCCGATTGGCTGATTAAATCAACCAATCAGATTTTTCCTACCTTAATTCTGATTGGCTGATAGAATCCTATCAGCCAATCGGAATTCGAGGGACGCCATCTTGGATGACGTCATTTAAAGGAACCTTCATTCGGCCTTAGGACATCGGAAGAAGAGGATGGCTCTGCGTCGGATGGATAGAAGATGGCTCCGCTCCACTCCAGAAGGATGAAGATAGAAGATGCCGCCTGGATGAAGATGTCTGCCTGTACGGATGTCCTCTTCTGCCCGGATAGGATGAAGACTTCTGCCGGTCCGGATGTCCTCTTTTTGTCCCATCGGTGGCCGGCTGGCTGAAGACGGCTCAAGGTAGGGTGATCTTCAGGGGGGTAGTGTTAGGTTTTTGTAAGGGGGGATTGGGTGGGTTTTAAAGTAGGGGTGTGTGGGTGGTGGGTTGTAATGTTGGGGGGGGATAGTATTTTTTTTACAGGTAAAAGAGCTGATTACTTTGGGGCAATGCCCCGCAAAAAGCCCTTTTAAGGGCTGTTAAAAGAGCTGATTACTTTGTAATTTAGTTTAGGGTAGGGCATTTTATTATTTTGGGGGGCTTTTTTATTTTATTAGGGGGCTTAGATTAGGTGTAATTCGATTAAAATTCTTGTAATATTTTTTTATTTTTTGTAATTTAGTGTTTGTTTTTGTAATATAGTTTAGTTTATTTAATTGTATTTTATTTTAGATCATTGTAGGTAATTTATTTAATTAATTTATTGATAGTGTAGTGTTAGGTGTATTTGTAACTTAGGTTAGGATTTATTTTACAGGTAATTTTGTAATTATTTTAACTAGGTACCTATTAAATAGTTATTAACTATTTAATAGCTATTGTACCTAGTTAAAATAAATACAAAGTTGCCTGTAAAATAAAAATAAACCCTAAAATAGCTACAATGTAATTATTAACTATATTGTAGCTATCTTAGGGTTTATTTTATAGGTAAGTATTTAGTTTTAAATAGGAATAATTTATTTAATTATAGGAATATTTATTTAGATTAATTTAAATAATATTTAAGTTAGGGGGGTGTTAGAGTTATGGTTACACTTAGGTTTTGGGGTTAATTCATTTAATATAGTGGTGGCGGTGTAGGGGGGGTAGATTAGGGGTTAATCAATGTACTGTAGGTGGTGGCGGTGTAGGGGGGGCAGGATAGGGGTTACTAAATGTAATGTAGGTGGCGGTGGTGTAGGGGGGGCAGGATAGGGGTTAATAAATGTAATGTAGGTGGGCGGAGGGTTACGGGTGCGGCGGGGTCAAGGATCGGCAGGATTAATTAAAACAATTAATTTATTTGCGGCGGGGTCCGGGATCGGCAGGATAGGAGTTAATAACTTTATGTAGGTGGCGGCGGTATAGGGGGCGGCAGATTAGGGGTTAATAGGTATAATGTAGGTGGTGGCGGGGTCCAGGAGCGGCAGTTTAGGGGTTCAGATATTTATTATAGTGGCGGCGGGGTCCGGGAGCAGCGGTTTAGGGGTTAATAAGTATAAAGTAAGTGGCAGCGGTGTAGGGGGGGGCAGATTAGGGGTGTTAAGACTTGGGGTACATGTTAGGGTGTTAGGTGCAGACGTTCCCATAGAAATCAATGGGATATCGGGCAGCAGCGAACATGAGCTCTCGCTGCTGTCAGACTCCCATTGATTCCTATGGCATCTGCCGCCTCCAGGGCGGCGGATTGAAAACCAGGTACGCTGGCCCGGAATAGTGGCGAGCGTACCTGGTAGGTATTTGATAACTACCAAAAGTAGTCAGATTGTGCCGAACTTGCGTTCGGAACATCTGTAGTGACGTAACCATCGATCTGTGTCGGACTGAGTCCGGCGGATCGTATGTTACATCACTATATTCTACTTTTGCCGGTCTGTAGGGCTTGATAACTATGGCGAATCAGCCTCGCCACAAATACGCTGCGGAATTCCAGCCTATTTGCGGTTGACGGCTTGATAACTAGAGGCCTAAATCTTATCTGGAAACCTAAAAAGGTGACCCTTGTCTAAGGAATCAAGAAACACTATTGTAAATTGATCCTCCAACCATGTCTTGAGGAAACCACACTAGTTGTTTCAAGTTAGATTCTGCTAAATGAAAAGATTAAATCTAGAACCAAATATCATCCAAATAAGGAAAAACCGCAATATCCTGCTCTCTGAATACAGTTAGAAGGGCACCAAGAATCTTTAAAAAGAATCTCTGAGCTGCCGCTAGCCCAAAAGGACAAGCGACAAATTGGTAATGCTTATCTAGAAAAGAGAATCTCAGAGAACAATAGTGGTCTGAATGAATCGAAAATAAGCGTCCTGTAAGTATATTGTGGACATGAAATAACCTTACTAAACAGAAAGGCAGAATAGTCCCTATAGTCAACATCTTGAAAGTTGGGACTTTTACCAAACAATATAAAAATCTCAGATCCAGAATTGGTCTGAACAAATTTTTTATTTAGGACAATGAAAAGATTTGAAAAGAAACCGAAACTCCATTCCTGCAGAGGAACTGGAACCATCACCCCTGAAAACTCTAAATCTGAAACATAATTCAGAAAAACCTGAGCTTTCAAAGGGTTTGTTATAACATGAAAAAGAATCTTCCCATGGAAGGTTTTTATTCTGAAACCTATTCGATACCCCTGAGAAAACAGCATTCTAAATCCACTGATTTAAACAGAAACTGTCCAAATGTGTTGAAATAAATTCAATCTGCCCACCACCAGTAAAACTGGTTTAAAGGTTGCACCTTCATGCAGTCTTAGGGGCTGAAATTAGTTTAATTATAAGCCTTGGAATTATTCAAATTCAGAAAAAAATCTAAAATCAGAGCCAGAGGCTTTAAGGGAATTAAAAAAACAATTGGGAGCTTAAAAAATACCCTTAGATTTCTTAACTTGGGGCAAAAAAAGACTCCCTTTCCCCCAGTAATAGAGGAGATAATAAAATCCAATAGAAAATATTTTAAAATTACTATCCTAAAATAATAAGATAGCAATCTAAATTGAAACACCATATGAGAGATTTAAGACATAAAACTTTTCTAGTAAAAATGTCTAAAAACAAGATTTAATATCAGATAAAATGACATAAAATATAGCATCATAAATGAAATGATTAGCATGTTGAAGCAAAAGAGCAATGCTTAGACAAATGAAGATCTGATAACTAAACTGTCCAACCAAAAAAAACTGAAACAGCAGCAACATTAGCCATAGGAATGGCAGGTTAAAAATATATCCAATATGTAAATATGCTTCTCTTAAGATAGGAAACAAACTTCTTATCTAAAAGATCCTTAAAAGAAGACATATCTTCCATAGGATAGAAGTACGTTTGGCAAGAGAAGAAATAGCCCCACATTTAGGGACTTTTACCTAAAAACACTAAATTAGCCATAGGTAAAGGATATAGCTTTTACAAATGAGTTAAATGTGTGCACTCTTGGTTACAAACACATGCAAATTAGGTGCTAGCAGTCATAATATAATTATTGAAATAATATATAAGAGAAGTCACAGCTAAAAATAGAAGCTGTGATAAAGAATGACAAGGCAGCACACAAATTGCATAAATAACAAGAGGTTTATTTGCTAAACCTACATATGTCAAAAACAAAATTACCCCAAACCCATTGTATAGGTAAAAAGGAGTGACATATATAAACCAGGCCTGGTTGTACCTATTATCTAGCACAAAACCATATAACTACGGTTCTAATAAACAATTGTATGTAACAAATCATGTCAAAATATTCTGCTTGCTACAAACAAACATGTGAAAGATAAATGTTGCAACAATTATTCCAATAAGACACAGGTTACCAAATGTCCATAAGTATCAGAGCACTTAGTGTGAATCACACGCTCTGTATATGAAATTGTTACAAAGAAGCAGTTCCAGCGTTACTGATTGGAAAAACAACTTGAATTACTGAGCAAGCAGCCTCACCACATTCGCGGTACAAAGTTCCAGTGTATCATCCAAAACCAGCTTATATAGTTACCACTTGATCCACTTTTAAACCTTGCATATACCACATGCCGGATCCCTGGTAAATCTCCAAACAAAGCGGTTTGTGTAAAGGCTCCTATGCGATTAATGCCTTCTTGTGTTCACAAGACCGGAACTTCAATTCAAGACTGCTGTATGCTTGTCAGTTGTTAGAACCACATCAGAGTAACTCGGTACGCTTAGAACCAGCTGCCAGGAAATTAGCACTCCACTTCAAACAATTGCCGCTTCATGAACGTCAGGCATGACGCGTTTCGCCCCTCCCCTTTAGTGGGCTGACTTTAGGGCTTCATCGGATGCTTGTGTGTGGTAATGACACCACTTATATAGCTCAATGGCTAATTTAAATATTTAATTGATGACAGTTTTAACACAGTGCTGCAACCATATACAAAGTTAGACAACAGCTTTTGTTTGCACATACATCATATTTGTTAAATAATTACATGTTATGCAACATATTTGGGTTTCTTTTTCATTCCGGGATGGCAAAAATAATAAAAACACCACACAAATTTTCAAAAATTGTAATCTTCGCATCTCCCAGCTTTTCTTATATTTTGGGCAAGACTAATGACTACTGTGTATGCATCTGGATTAATATAGAGATAGATATACCAAAGGTTACTATTTGTCCCCTACAAAGAAAGTATTCTACAGAAAACATGAGAAATCAATTTTTTCATTAATTCCATTTGGAGGCAGTGTATTTAAACGATAGATCCATCGTGATTCATTCCTTAATAGCATATTATCAACATCACCACCACGGCGGTGCTGTTTTATATGCTGAATGCCAGTCACTTTCATAATAGTAAAGTCAGAATTATGATATAATTCAAAGTGTCTGGCCACCGGACTATCCTGATCTTTATTCTTAATATCGTCCCTATGCTCTCTGACTCGATCTTTCAGGTCACGTTTAGTTTTTCCTATATAAAATAGGGGACACAAACAGTGCAGGAGGTAAATGACACCTGTAGTGTTACAGGTGATCCATTGTTTTATATTATGTTGTCTACCTGTTGAGGTTTCAAATTTGCATGTTTTTTTGTATAAACCTGCAATACACACAATGCCCACAAGGGCTACAGCCTTGCCATTTTCCTCTTGCACTTAGCCAATTGGTTGTTGGTTTTCTTATGTATTCACTTCTGACAAGCTTATCTTTGAGACTATCAGCTCTACGTGCTGTCAACAAAGGGAAGTCTCCTACATAGTCTCTCAGTTCAGTGTCAATAGTCAGCATGTGCCAATATTTTTTAATTATATCTCTAAGTTTGCCCCAGTGTGAATTAAACTTAGTTATAAGGCATACCTTATCCCCATTACTTTTAACTGCATTGTGTCTATAGAGCAAATCATTTCTTGTGCTATTTCTAGCCCTCGCCCAGGCCCTTTTGACCTGTCTCTTAGAATATCCTCTTTCAAGGAACCTAAAAGACATCTCTTTAGCCTGTTGTTCGAATTCCTCTAAATTGGAACAATTCCTTCTCAACCGAAGGAATTGGCCAACTGGAATGCCAGTTTTTAAGCATTCAGGATGATGACTAGTAGCATGTAGAAGACTATTGGTGGCTGTTGATTTACGATAAACCTTAGTGGTTAGGTGTCTGCCTTCTTTTCTTATTGATAAATCTAGGAGTAGTGACAAACTTGCCCTGGATGATTTACTGTCACTTTTAGAGGATCAAAATGAAGATGTTGACAAAATTCAACACCCTAAGAAATCCAATTTTAGACCAACTTCTAAGTATATGCCTCCACTCTCAACAGCTCCAGAGATTCAAAACTTTGTAAGATGCGTTGAAAGAGAGATTGGGGAATTACAAGGTTGTGAAGTTGTTCAGGATAATTTGAGTATAAAAGAGAGAAGGTCTCTTAAGGAATTACTCAACAGCAAGGGACTCATTTTTAAATCATCCGATAAGGGTGGTAACCTGGTGGTCATGAATGATCATGACTATGTGACAGAAATCCAGAGGCAGCTATCTAATACCACACAGTATGAATTAACAGACAGAGTTGCATTTGACACATCTTGTAATGAACTTTTGTTCATTCTTAATGATGCTTTGAGAGATGAACTAATAACAATCAAAGAACATGCATTCATGTTCAAAAAGTTTCCAATTGTGCCAACCTTTTACTGCATCCCTAAGCTGCACAAAAGTATGAGCAAACCACTGGGACGACCGATTATCTCGGGAATAGGGGGGCCAATGGAAGGGACGAGTAGATATATAGACTATTTTATGAGACCCTTCCTAAGTTCACTGCCCTCCTATGTCCAAGATACCTCGGATGTCCTTAGGAAATTGGATGGCATTGACGTTGATGAAGATACATGGTTGGTGACCCTTGATGTCGATTCGTTGTACTCCTCGATCCCCCATGCTGTAGGGATCAGAGCGACTAGATATTTTCTTGAACAAAGAGGACATGATTTTCAGAAACACACTGATTTTGTAATTTCTTTGTTACATTTAATACTAAATAATAACATATTCCAATTTGATGGAAAATTTTATAGGCAGCTCCAAGGCACGGCCATGGGTGCCACATGTGCCCCCACTTATGCCTGTTTACATCTAGGCTTATGGGAGGCACGGGAAGTTTTTTCGTGCTTTGAATCCCTGGTGGAGGCACATGTGGAATTCTGGCTTCGCTATGTGGATGATATTCTACTCCTATGGAGGGGTAGTAAAGATCTATTAGAAAATTTCTTGAGTATTTTGAACACTGACAATGGGTACAATATCTTTCTTACATGTGAAATGAGTAAAGAGGAAGCAACATTCCTAGATTTATCAATAAGAAAAGAAGGCAGACACCTAACCACTAAGGTTTATCGTAAATCAACGGCCACCAATAGTCTTCTACATGCTACTAGTCATCATCCTGAATGCTTAAAAACTGGCATTCCAGTTGGCCAATTCCTTCGGTTGAGAAGGAATTGTTCCAATTTAGAGGAATTCGAACAACAGGCTAAAGAGATGTCTTTTAGGTTCCTTGAAAGAGGATATTCTAAGAGACAGGTCAAAAGGACCTGGGCGAGGGCTAGAAATAGCACAAGAAATGATTTGCTCTATAGACACAATGCAGTTAAAAGTAATGGGGATAAGGTACGCCTTATAACTAAGTTTAATTCACACTGGGGCAAACTTAGAGATATAATGAAAAAATATTGGCACATGCTGACTATTGACACTGAACTGAGAGACTATGTAGGAGACTTCCCTTTGTTGACAGCACGTAGAACTGATAGTCTCAAAGATAAGCTTGTCAGAAGTGAATACATAAGAAAACCAACAACCAATTGGCTAAGTGCAAGAAGAAAATGGCAAGGCTGTAGCCATTGTGGGCATTGTGTGTATTGCAGGTTTATACAAAAAACATGCAAATTTGAAACCTCAACAGGTAGACAATATAATATAAAACAATGGATCACCTGTAACACTACAGGTGTCATTTACCTCCTGCACTGTTCGTGTCCCCTATTTTATATAGGAAAAACTAAACGTGACCTGAAAGATCGAGTCAGAGAGCATAGGGACGATATTAAGAATAAAGATCAGGATAGTCCGGTGGCCAGACACTTTGAATTATATCATAATTCTGACTTTACTATTATGAAAGTGACTGGCATTCAGCATATAAAACAGCACCGCCGTGGTGGTGATGTTGATAATATGCTATTAAGGAATGAATCACGATGGATCTATCGTTTAAATACACTGCCTCCAAATGGCCTTAATGAAAAAATTGATTTCTCATGTTTTCTGTAGAATACTTTCTTTGTAGGGGACAAATAGTAACCTTTGGTATATCTATCTCTATATTAATCCAGTTGCATACACAGTAGCCATTAGTCTTGCCCAAAATATAAGAAAAGCTGGGAGATATGAAGATTACAATTTTTGAAAATTTGTGTGGTGTTTTTATTATTTTTGCCATCCCGGAATGAAAAAGAAACCCAAATATGTTGCATAACATGTAATTATTTAACAAATATGATGTATGTGCAAACAAAAGCTGTTGTCTAACTTTGTATATGGTTGCAGCACTGTGTTAAAACTGTCATCAATTAAATATTTAAATTAGCCATTGAGCTATATAAGTGGTGTCATTACCACACACAAGCATCCGATGAAGCCCTAAAGTCAGCCCACTAAAGGGGAGGGGCGAAACGCGTCATGCCTGACGTTCGTGAAGCGGCAATTGTTTGAAGTGGAGTGCTAATTTCATGGCAGCTGGTTCTAAGCGTACCGAGTTACTCTGATGTGGTTCTAACAACTGACAAGCATACAGCAGTCTTGAATTGAAGTTCCGGTCTTGTGAACACAAGAAGGCATTAACCGCATAGGAGCCTTTACACAAACCGCTTTGTTTGGAGATTTACCAGGGATCCGGCATGTGGTATATGCAAGGTTTAAAAGTGGATCAAGTGGTAACTATATAAGCTGGTTTTGGATGATACACTGGAACTTTGTACCGCGAATGTGGTGAGGCTGCTTGCTCAGTAATTCAAGTTGTTTTTCCAATCAGTAACGCTGGAACTGCTTCTTTGTAACAATTTCATATACAGAGCGTGTGATTCACACTAAGTGCTCTGATACTTATGGACATTTGGTAACCTGTGTCTTATTGGAATAATTGTTGCAACATTTATCTTTCACATGTTTGTTTGTAGCAAGCAGAATATTTTGACATGATTTGTTACATACAATTGTTTATTAGAACCGAAGTTATATGGTTTTGTGCTAGATAATAGGTACAACCAGGCCTGGTCTATATATGTCACTCCTTTTTACCTATACAATGGGTTTGGGGTAATTTTGTTTTTGACATATGTAGGTTTAGCAAATAAACCACTTGTTATTTATGCAATTTGGATATAGCTTTTAAACCTAGAAGAAAGGTAAAAAGAAGCACTAATTTTAGATTCCTTACTAAACATATGATAGATAGCATCTGGAATAAGAAATACTTCAAGAGTTACCTCAGAAGTTTAAAAAAACAGAACTCAAACATTTGCTATTCTTTTTATCAAGAGTACTAGATTCCTTAATACTCAAAGTAAACAATACTTCCTTAATAAAGAATGAATACATTGAATTGAAAGTTTGATTTATCAAAATCAGTCTCTTAAATAGGATCCTCTGAGTCAGAGAAAACCACATAAGCAGAAATACTACAGTATGCTGTCGATCAATACAAACTTCATAGGTTTATGAGAAGCTAGGAGAGATTGTTTATGTTAATTTGAAGGTGAAATAGCAGTCATAGCCTTCTCTATGTCTTTTGCAATATAATCCTTTATATCAACAGTAATATCATGTACATTAGACTGTGAAGGTAAAACAGTAGATGTATATGTACTATAGAAACATTATCAGTATGAATAATAAAACATAACAAGTGCCACATATTTGAGCTGAAGAAATAAAATCAGCTAATTAAACAATATACACACTTAGCTTTGGTAGAAATTGTGCACAGGCCGCTTAGTTTCTACAGTAACATCAGAGGCAAAATCAGTTTGAAATATCTTGAAAAATGTAACAAAAAAGAAAAAAATAACATTTAAACAAAATATCCAATTTCCACAAAATAGCAGTTTCAGGAATAGGAAAAAATGCTTATATGAAAAACAAAAGCAAATATCATAGCCCTCTGAAACAAATGAAAGCAGAGAGCAAAAGAGGGAGAGACTTGATATAAAAAAAAAATTGGCGCCAAAAATGACGCCAAAAATGACGCCAACAAAGATGACACAAATGCTGAGAAAAAAACTTTTGCCGCAAAGGTTAACAGGAAATTACACGATTCGTGTCATAACAGGCGCGACTTCACGCCAAAAAAATTCACATCAACAAAGATGCAAGAAATGACGTGACCTGCATCACAACAAATGCAACCTTCGTGCCCAAAAAAATTTGCTCCAAGAATGACGCAATAAATAGAAGCATTTTGCACCATCGCAAGTCTAATTTGCCCCCGAAAATGTGAAAAAAACAAGACCGAAGTTACAACTAGCTGGAACCTCATGTAAGAAAAAATGTACTACATTTCTCCCAAACATGATTTTCCATGCTGAAACTGTTAGACTGCAAATGGAAATAAACATAGACCTGACTCAAGGCAAATATATGCAATATATACAGGGAGTGCAGAATTATTAGGCAAGTTGTATTTTTGAGGATTAATTTTATTATTGAACAACAACCATGTTCTCAATGAACCCAAAAAACTCATAAATATCAAAGCTGAATATTTTTGGAAGTAGTTTTTAGTTTGTTTTTAGTTTTAGCTATTTTAGGGGGATATCTGTGTGTGCAGGTGACTATTACTGTGCATAATTATTAGGCAACTTAACAAAAAACAAATATATACCCATTTCAATTATTTATTTTTACCAGTGAAACCAATATAACATCTCAACATTCACAAATATACATTTCTGACATTCAAAAACAAAACAAAAACAAATCAGTGACCAATATAGCCACCTTTCTTTGCAAGGACACTCAAAAGCCTGCCATCCATGGATTCTGTCAGTGTTTTGATCTGTTCACC
Organism: Bombina bombina; assembly: GCF_027579735.1. Lineage (NCBI taxonomy): Eukaryota > Metazoa > Chordata > Amphibia > Anura > Bombinatoridae > Bombina > Bombina bombina. The sequence continues at coordinate 95,204,451 of NC_069505.1, read as the reverse complement.
ATCAACATTGCGTGCAGCAGCAACCACAGCCTCCCAGACACTGTTCAGAGAGGTGTACTGTTTTCCCTCCTTGTAAATCTCACATTTGATGATGGACCACAGGTTCTCAATGGGGTTCAGATTAGGTGAACAAGGAGGCCATGTCATTAGATTTTCTTCTTTTATACCCTTTCTTGCCAGCCACGCTGTGGAGTACTTGGACGCGTGTGATGGAGCATTGTCCTGCATGAAAATCATGTTTTTCTTGAAGGATGCAGACTTCTTCCTGTACCACTGCTTGAAGAAGATGTCTTCCAGAAACTGGCAGTAGGACTGGGAGTTGAGCTTGACTCCATCCTCAACCCGAAAAGGCCCCACAAGCTCATCTTTGATGATACCACCCCAAACCAGTACTCCACCTCCACCTTGCTGGCGTCTGAGTCGGACTGGAGCTCTCTGCCCTTTACTAATCCAGCCACGGCCCATCCATCTGGCCCATCAAGACTCACTCTCATTTCATCAGTCCATAAAACCTTAGAAAAATCAGTCTTGAGATATTTCTTGGCCCAGTCTTGACGTTTCAGCTTGTGTGTCTTGTTCAGTGGTGGTCGTCTTTCAGCCTTTCTTACGTTGGCCATGTCTCTGAGTATTGCACACCTTGTGCTTTTGGGCACTCCAGTGATGTTGCAGCTTTGAAATATGGCCAAACTGGTGGCAAGTGGCATCTTGGCAGCTGCACGCTTGACTTTTCTCAGTTCATGGGCAGTTATTTTGTGCCTTGGTATTTCCACAAGCTTCTTGCGACCCTGTTGACTATTTTGAATGAAACGCTTGATTGTTCGATGATCACGCTTCAGAAGCTTTGCAATTTTAAGAGTGCTGCATCCCTCTGCAAGATATCTCACTATTTTTTACTTTTCTGAGCCTGTCAAGTCCTTCTTTTGACCCATTTTGCCAAAGGAAAGGAAGTTGCCTAATAATTATGCACACCTGATATAGGGTGTTGATGTCATTATACCACACCCCTTCTCATTACAGAGATGCACATCACCTAATATGCTTAATTGGTAGTAGGCTTTCGAGCCTATACAGCTTGGAGTAAGACAACATGCATATAGAGGATGATGTGGTCAAAATACTCATTTGCCTAATAATTCTGCACTCCCTGTATTTAAAACTTTAAAAATATAAAGTGCCAAACATAGCTGAGAGTGTCTTAACAAAAGATATATACTTACCTGAAGACACCCATCCACATATAGCAGACAGCCAAACCAGTACTGAAACATATCAGCAGAGTTAATGGTAGAGGAGTATAATGTCGATCTGTAAAGGGAGGTGGCAGATGAGTCCCCACGACCAAATTTACAGAGAGCCTTAGGGCTAGATGTATCAAAGGCTAGGCGAACTCTGTATGTGCTTCGCCTGTAACTGCGCCCTAGCTCGCCTCCGGAGAAGCGCACATATGCGCCAGAATTTATAAAAAAAATAGACGTAACTTTGCGCAGGCGAGCTGGGTGTAATAATGATACATTTCACCTGTCGGAAAAAGCATTTACTCTCTATTTACTCCCTATTTATCACAGTACATCCCTATAAATATTTACGCCGCCATGCTTTAATTATTAAATAAGCGTGTTTTAGGTAACTATTTAGCTTATATTTATATTATATAATGTTTCTGTGCTGTTTTTGCCATATGTTGATAATTTAAGATTGCAAAAATCAATATATCAATATATCAATATATATATAAAACTGTTGGTACCCATATGCGCCTGTGGAAGCGCACATTTCTGGCAATAACAGTCTCTTCTTGGCGCTGAGCCTTTGAAAAATTAGTTAAAAGAAGAAAGTACTGCATCACAAGATGTAAAAGCATGTATTATAATGGTGTATTATAATTTCAGTTCCCTATTGGCGCAAAGCAATGATAAATAATAAACTGGGCGTATTTATAGGTCGGGCTGTTAAATTACACCTATTACTAATGTATATTGTTGCGCCCGTGCGCCTAGGCGAATGCAAATGAAGTGCGAAGAAGTTTTTTTCAGATTTGCGCAATTATAGGCGCAGAGTGCTTTGATGAATATGACGATCAGTTCATATGCGCTATTTTGGACGGAATTAAAGGAGAATGGCTTTGATAAATCTACCCCTTAGAATAGATTTTCCATAGGTGAAAACATGGCATCATTAGGCAAATACTCCCTTTACATCCCTCGGACAAACACTGTACTTTGAGAGGAACTAGGCTTCAAAATGCTTAGAAGCGCCTTTCATAGAAGAAATCAAGACTTCAATGGAGCGAGAAAAGTGGAAAAAACCTTAACACCCTTATGGCAGGCAAACCCGATTGTGTTTACTCAAGTGTGCTATCCTGACATGAAATAAGGGGTTTACTATCCAGGGACTTCTTTAGCTTGTTATACCAGCTAAAGAGTATTATATGAATAGGAATCTTTCTTTAGGTTTATTTTTTACTATGAATTAGATGGTTTTGCTCATTGGAACCACAACTCATTAAAAAGGGTTGAGCTTGCTGGTATATCAACTCTCCTTACATTATCACTTTTTATGCACACGCAAAGCTCCTTATGTTATCTATGTCTGTATACTTAGAGAGAACAACTGAAAATGAGTATTTGAGCTTTTCCATAACAAATACTTAAGTATTGAAATGTTCAGTATAGGTTGGGATACAACAGGCAAAAGTAGATATTTCAAATAACAAAATAAAGCTGAAGAAGGTATTTGTAATATGCTCTAGCAGGTAAAATAGATTATTGGGAACACATTAAAGAAGAGAAATGTTTACAATACACTGTCACTTTAAATCAAATGCTGACAGGTGGATAAGTTGATCTATCTCTCACTGTGTTACTGGTGGGCAATGGCATTACAAAAACATTTTTTTTCATTGTGTTTTAAAATACCCATACATTTTACAGCTTAACTCATTAATTACTTATGTACTTTAAAGATAGGAAATAATGGCAAAACTTAAAAACTCAATGTCCATACATAAGTAAAATCTTCATAATTAAAAAATAATAACTGGTGTTAAGATTTATGAAAGGTCTTAATGGCTTTAACCAGCAGCTGCAAAACAGTTAATACAGCTAGTCACTAAGACACTTTTAAAAGTGTGTGTGAACCTATATTTTCTAAGCACTGCACTATAACTGTCATTTAAGGCAAAATGCATTGATGTCAGTGGGTTAAGGGCAGTCAGCCATTGTTATCTTTCCCAATCAGACACATCCTCTCAGATTTAAAACCCCTCCGTTCTGTTCCTGTCTCATAGCAGGAGTGGGACACTACTCTGAGCAGACTGCATAGCTGACCTGCTGCCAGGAAGATAAGATGACAATGTCAGAGCAGGGACAAGCCCTGCCCGGGACCTTTATTGTCTGACAGTGAAGAAGGCTCAGAGCAGTGCCCCAATCTCAGTATAACACATAAAGGGCATAGAATTTAAAACCTACTGGCAACCCTAGCTGCATGATGTTTTCAGGAGCGGTCTTTCTTCTCAATCACTTAGCTGGTGCAATAAGTGCAGGCGGGAACTCCCCCACACTCCAATTTGAAAATATGTGCTGCACGGTAGACATGTGCAATTCGTTTCAGCTGAATTTAGATTTCAGCCGATTCAGATGAATCTGAATTTCTGAATCAGCACCATAACGAAAATAAATCAGTTTCCGAATTTTCGGATTCATTCTTTATACATATTCGGAATTTTTCATTGTTCTAATTGAAATTGCAGTTCCCAAACATCGCCAACACTAACTAAAGCACTAAATAAAGCTATTAACCCCTAAACCGCCGCCCCCCCACATCGCCAACACTAACTAAACCTATTAACCTCTAAACTGCCTTTCCCGGACACTAACTAAACATATTAACTTCTAAACCGCCGCCCCCTCCACATCGCCAACACTAACTAAACCTATTAACCTCTAAACCGCCGTCCCCCCACATCGCCAACACTAACTAAACCTATCAACCTCTAAACCTCCCCCCCCACATCACCAAAACTAAATAAAAATATTAACCTCTAAACTGCCGCCCCCCTACATCAGCAAAACTAAATAAACCTATTAACCCCTAAACTGCTGTCCCCCACATCGCAACTAGCTAAATTAAACTATTAACCCCTAAACCTAACACCCCCTAACTTTAACATAATTAAAATAGACCTAAAGTAAAGTTACAATTATTAACTAACTACCTATTTAAAAATAAATACAAACTTACCTGTGAAATAAAAATAAAACCTAAGCTAGTTACAGTATTACTATTTATTAACTACCTAGTTAAAATAAATACAAACTTACCTGTGAAATAAAAATAAAACCTAAGTTTAAACTAAAAAAACTAACATAGGGGGCGCGATTACATATACGGCGCAGGCTTCAGAGCAAGCGCCGCAACCCGCGCCGCCCGTAATTTCACTAGCGATGTCCAGAAATGAGCATAAATATACATTTCTGGAGTCGGCAGTGACTTATGGCACTTTAGAAACTGCCGGCGCCTAAGAAAAGTAAAGAAAATAACAAATCTCCCATAAAAGTCTAACACGCCTCCCAAAAATAAGCCTGACACGTAAAAAACCCTATATCCACAATCCCCCCTCTCACTACTAATAATAAATGTATTAACCCCTAGACCGACAAAATTAAACTATTAACCTCTATATCCGCCATCAAACCCACACCGCAAGTAATAACTAAATTATTAACCCCTAAATCCACCAACCCCAACATTGCAAACTACCTATTAAAACTATTAACCCTTAATCCGCCATTAACCCACAACGCAATAAACCCATTAAAACTATTTACCCCTAAACCTCCAAATCCCACAACACAATAAACCTATTAAAGTATTAACCCCTAAACCGCTAAAGCCCACAATGCAATAAACCTAACCCCTAACGTAACCCCCCCTAACCTAACACCCCCTAAATGAACCCAAATTACCTAATTTACAAAATACTAAAGTTACTATTAAATTTAAAAAAAAACTAACACTACTTTAAAAATACAAATAAACTAAGTATAAATTAAAGGGACAGTCTAATCAAAATTCTGGAGTAGACTGTCCCTTTAAGCTACAATTACAAAAAATAAAAAAATCTAAGATTACAGAAAATAATAAAGAAAATTACCAAATTTTACAAAAATTATACCTAATCCCTATGAAAATACAAAAGCCCCCTGAAAATAAAAACACCCCCTAATCTAATAAACTACCAGTAGCCCTTAAAAGGGATTTTTGCAGGGTATTGCCCCAAGAAAATCAGCTCTTTTTCAAGAAAGTACACAACCCCCCTAACAGTAAAAACCCCCACCCACCAACCCCCCCAAATAAAATAACCTAACACTAAAAACCCTAAAGTACCCATTGCCCTGAAAAGGGCATTTGTTGGGCATTGCTTTAAAAGGGCATTCAGCATTTTTACTGCCCAATAAAAAATAAAAAAAATCCCTTAAAAAACCCTAAGTCTAACCCCCAAGTGGTCCTCACCTGTCCTGAAGTCTGGCGGAGAATGTCCTGTTCCAGGCGGTGAAGTCTTTTTCCAAGCGGCGACCTCTTCTTTCTTCTTCCAGGAACCAGCCGGCATGGAGCAGAGGGCGAAGCTGAAGACCGGCGAGCCTGGAACTGAAGACCGGCGAGCCTGGAACTGAAGACCGGCAACCGCGGAGCGATGGAGCATGGAGGATCCTCTTCATATGATCTCTGCCGTACACTGAATAGGAATTCAAGGTACGCGATTAAAAATGGCGTCCCTTGAATTCCTATTGGCTGATTTGAGCCTTCAAATTCAGATCAGCCAGTAGGATGAGAGCTACTGAAATCCTATTGGCTGTTCAAATCAGCCAATAGGATAAGAGCTACTGAAATTCAATTGGCTATTCAAATACTTAAGGTATCCTAGTAGACAAAAAGTATAAGATAAAGAAGAATTAATGCAAAATATTGCACTGGCACGGGACCTCCCTGAGATAACCCTCTGGATATATATATACATAGAGTTTCTTTTTGGCCATACAAAAGAGCTTCAAAGAGGAGATAATGATGATACAATTTACCTCCATATACACCATGCCAATTTCTCCTCACATCTTCAGAGAAACAGCTTAATGACTTATTAGATAGTGTTTGGAAGGGAACATATATCTCCAGCCTCTGTCACACACTACAGATATTAAGGTAACACATTAGTATGTTTTACGTCCTAATTTCACATTGATTATTGGTTCATTGGTCACAAACTGTTCACCTACTCCTGTGCTAACTGATGTTATATACTTGATGTTAAGTATCATTTGTATTATTATGCCCTCTATTAGCATGTAGTCCCATATATATATATATTTCAGCTAAAGCATGAAGGATCCTTTCACGTCAGTACATGAGTACACTGTGGTTATCTAGTAGTTCTTGGTGCCTAAGTTAATAGTTTAGTTACTCTATACATTTATATAATTTACTATACGCAGCCCTGTTTTTTGGGGGGGGGTTTTGTGTTTTTTTGTACATCAAAGCTCCTGCTACATATATACACAACTGTATAAACATCTACCTACTTATCCATACTAGTTAATACTAATCAAAGGATATAATGTTCACTACCACATAGGTAACATCAAGCATTACTTATACTACTATTCCTTTCTATCCTGTATCCCCACATGTATTCTAGCTAAACCATGATGGGCCTTTACATGTCATTATATATATATATACACTGTTTAAGTTACTTAAAGTTAAAAAAGAGGTTTGATATGAGACCCAAAAGTGGTTTACTTTATTTCAGGATAATTTTTATTATTAGATTTATATTATATTACTATGAGGTCCAAAAACGGCCTCTCAAGTATACTGGAGATTTTACATGTTGACTGGCAAGCAATCTTATTATAGTATACTGGAACTCTTTCCTTATGTTTTGGGTTTTTTTCTGTATACAATCTATAAGGGAATGTATCTGATATAGTCCTTGGTTTTATGTACCCTTTTGTTTGTACGCCATCTTATAAACCTCAATAAAAAAAAAAAAATAGTAAATGTATGCAAAGAAGACCAAGTTGCTGCTTTGCAAATCTGATCAACTGAAGCTTCATTCTTAAAAGCCCAAGAAGTGGCGACTGATCTAGTAGAATGAACTGTAATTTTCTGAGGAGGAGACTGTCCCGCCTCTACATAAGCCTTGTGAATCAAAAGCTTTAACTAAGATGCCAAATAAATGGCAGAGGCTTTCTGACCTTTCCTAGGACCAGAAAAAACATCAAATAGACTAGAAGTCTTCCGGAAATCTTTAGTAGCTTCAACATAATATTTCAAAGCTCTTACAACATCCAAAGAATGTAAAGATCTTTCAAGAGTATTCCTAGGATTTGGACACAAGGAAGGAACAACAATTTCCCGTATCAATGAACATAAATCAAACACTAGGCACAATAATAAAGATGCAGGGCACTCTATCAGCCAATTAAGATGGCAGATCATTGATCACATTAAACTGCCTAGAAGAGGGGGCAATAGGGAATTATTATTGAAAAGAAAAGAATTGTTTTGGCTATCTACACTTAACTCAATGAGGCCTTTTGGAATTAACAAATATTATGATGTATCAGTATTTATGTAGTTCATTCAATTCAGTACAGTGTACAACGATATTTTTCTTAATGTTTTTAAACTGCTTTTTTGTATATATTTTCTATTTGATAAATTAAGTTTGTAGTACTCAGGATTTACCATTAGATGGGGTAGGTGAGTGGTTACCTGGCCTTAACATGTATTATAATTGATTAAACACCTACAGGTGTATGTTAATTAAGTAACCTGTGTGGCTACAAAACAAAGAGTTTGTGAACAGTATTACATTGTATGACTAAGGATGTATAACCTGAAACATTACTGCTATTTTTGCACCTTTGAATCCTTCCCTAAAAAAGAAAAGATTTGGAAGCTTATGCTGTGGACACCTTTGTTTATTGGATGTACTTTGGAGCTAGCAGTGAGCTCCTGTCTGCGTTTGCATTTGCATTGCTTGAAGATATTGCTGGTTTCCCTATATTGGATTGAGAAAGACAAAGCCATGGACACTAAATCTATCTGGAAACCTAAAAAGGTGACCCTTGTCTGAGGAATTAAGGAACTCTTTGGTAAATTTATCCTCCAACCATGTCTTTGAAGAAACAACACAAGTTGATTTTTGTGAGATTCTGCTAAATGAAAAGATTGAGCCAGTACTAAGATATCGTCTAAATAAGGAAACACCGCAATACCCTGCTCTCTGATTACAGATAGAAGGGCACCGAGAACTTTCGAAAAGATTCTTGGAGCTGTTGCTAGGCCAAATGGAAAAGCAACAAACTGGTAATGATTGTCTAGAAAAGAGAATCTCAGAAACCGATAGTGGTCTGGATGAATCGGAATATGAAGATACGCATCCTGTAAGTCTATTGAGGACATGTAATGACCTTGCTGAACAAAAGGCAGTATAGTCCTTATAGTCACCATCTTGAAAGTTGGCACTCTTACAAAATTATTCAAAAACTTCAGATCCATAACTGGTCTGAATGAATTTTCCTTCTTCGCGGCAATGAATAGATTTGAATAAAAACCCAGACCCTGTTCCAGAATTGGAACTGGTACAATCACTCCTGAAAGCTCTAGATCTGAAACACATTTCAGAAAAGCCTGAGCTTTCACAGGATTTGTTGGAACGTGAGAGAGAAAATTCTTCTCACAGGAGGTCTTATTCTGAAACCTATTCGATACCCCTGGGAGACAATATTCTGAATCCAATCTGCCCAAATGTCTTGAAATAATTTCAATCTGCCCCTCAACAGTAAAACTGGATTGAGGGCCACACCTTCATGCAGTCTTGGGGGCTGGGATTGGTTTCTTGTAAGGCTTGGATTTATTCCAACTCGAGGAAAGCTTCCAATTGGAGCCAGATTCCTTGGGGAATTGGTGTTTTTCTGTACTCTATTCTGTCGAAAGGAACGAAACCGATTAGAAGCTCTAGATTTGCCTTTAGACTTTTTATCTTGAGGCAAAAAAAACTCCCTTCCCCCCAGTAATAGTGGAAATAATTGAATCCAACTGGGAACCAAACAAATTATTACCCTGGAATGAAAAAGATAGTAACCTAGATTTAGATACCATATCAGCATTCCATGATTTGAGCCATAAAGCTATTCTAACTAAAATAGCTAAAGACAAAGATTTAACATTTATCTTGATGATATCAAAAATAGCATCACAGATAAAATAATTAGCATGTTTTTAAGTTGATGCAGCCACATTATCAGCAATAGAAATGGCAGGTCTGAGCATATAGCCAGAATGCAAATAAGCTTTCCTTAGATAAGATTACATTTTCCTATCTAAAGGATCCTTAAAAGAGGTACTATCTTCCACAGGAATAGTAGTACATTTAGCAAGAGTAGAAATAGCCCTATCAACCTTAGGGACTTTTTCCCCAAAACTCTAATCTAGCCACTGGCAAAGGATACAACTTTTTAAACCTTGAAGAAGGAACAAAAGAAGTACCAGGCTTAGACCATTCCTTAGCAATCACATCAGAAATGGCATCAGGAACAGGAAAAACCTCAGGAGTAGTCACAGGAGGTTTATAGACAGAATTTAAACATTTACTGGATTTATTATCAAGAGGACCAGGCTCCTCAATATCCAAAGTTATTAACACTTCTTTTAACAAATAACGAATATACTCAATCTTAAAAAGATAAGATGATTTAACAGTGTCAATGTCTGAAGTAGGATCCTCTGAACCAGAGAGATCCTCATCAGAGGAGGATATATCAGTATGTTGTCGGTTATTACAAATTTCCTCATTATTATGAGAAGTTTTAAAAGACCTTTTACGTTTATCTGAAGGCGGTATAGCAGCCATAGCCTTCTGTATTGCATCAGCAATATAATTTTTCATATCAACAGGGATATCATGTACTTTAGATGTTGAAGGAACAACAGATACTGTACTAGCACTAATAGAAACCTTGGGGCCCATTTATCAAGACCACTGCTCCATAACCTGTCCGCCTGCTCTAATCGAGTATGATTGGGTTGATTGACACCCCCTGCTAGCGGCCAATTGGCTGCGAATCTGCAGGGGCGGCGTTGCACCAGCAGTTCACAAGAGCTGCTGCAATGCTGAATACGGAGAGCGTATTGCTCTCCGCATTTTGCGAGGTCTGTCGGATCCGGAAATTACGCAACTCGTGTCATAACACAATAATGCGCCAAACAACCTAGCGTCAACTAAGACGCAGGAAATTACGAACTGGTGTGATGACACAGGAAATTACGAACTTGCGTCATGACGCAGGAAATGACGAACTTGAGTCATAACGCAGGAAATGACGAACTTGAGTCATGACGCAGGAAATGACGAACTTGCGTCATGACCAACGCACATTCGTGCCCAAAAATATCTCTTGCGCAAAGAATGACGCAACAGCATTTTGCGCCCTCGCGAGCCTTATTTGCCCACAAGTTTTCCAAGAAAAAACAAGTCAAATTGAAAAAACATAATTTATATAAGAACTTACCTGATAAATGCATTTCTTTCATATTGGCAAGAGTCCATGAGCTAGTGACGTATAGGATATACAATCCTACCAGGAGGGGCAAAGTTTCCCAAACCTCAAAATGCCTATAAATACACCCCTCACCACACCCACAATTCAGTTTAACGAATAGCCAAGAAGTGAGGTGAAAAAGAAAGGAGTAAAAAGCATCAACAAAGGAATTTGGAAATAATTGTGCTTTATACAAAAAAATCATAACCACCATAAAAATGGTGGGCCTCATGGACTCTTGCCAATATGAAAGAAATGAATTTATCAGGTAAGTTCTTACATAAATTATGTTTTCTTTCATGTAATTGGCAAGAGTCCATGAGCTAGTGACGTATGGGATAGCAATACCCAAGATGTGGAACTCCACGCAAGAGTCATTAGAGAGGGAGGGACAAAATAAAAAAAAGCCATTTCGCTGAATTTTTTTATCCACAACCCAAATATAAGTTTATTCTCAAAAATAAAAATAAAAACTTAAATCATAAGCAGAGGAATCAAACTGAAACTGCTGCCTGAAGAACTTTCCTACCAAAATCTGCTTCCGAAGAAGCAAATACATCAAAATGGTAGAATTTAGTAAAAGTATGCAAAGATGACAAAGTTGCTGCTTTGCAAATCTGATCAACTGAAGCTTCATTCTTAAAAGCTCAAGAAGTGGAAACTGATCTAGTAGAATGAGCTGTAATTCTCTGAGGTGGGGCTTTACCCGACTCCAAATAAACTTGATGAATCAAAAGCTTTAAACAGAAAAATATTTTTTGGTGCCAAAAACGTCCGGAAACGACACACTCGCGTTATAGATGATGCAACCTTGTTAAGGACTCAGCGTCAACTAAGACGGCAGAAATGACGAATTTTGCGTCAACGAACATAACTTCGCGCCAAGAATGACGCAATAAACTTTGACATTTTGCGCCCTCGCGAGCCTAATTCTGCCTGCAAATTTAAAAGACAGTCAATTTGAAAAAGAGACTATACCCCAGGTAAGAAATAAATTTTCATAAAAAAGCATTTCCCAGATATGAAACTGACAGTCTGCAAAAAGGAAATATACTGTAAACCTGAATCATGGCAAATATAAGTACAATACATATATTTAGAACTTTATATAATTACATAAAGTGCCAAACCATAGCTGAGAGTGTCTTAAGTAATGAAAACATACTTACCAAAAGACACCCATCCACATATAGCAGATAGCCAAACCAGTACTGAAACGGTTATCAGTAGAGGTAATGGAATATGAGTGTATATTGTTGATCTGAAAAGGGAGGTAGGAGATGAATCTCTACGACCGATAACAGAGAACCTTTGAAATAGATCTCCCGTGAGGAAAACCATTGCATTCAATAGGTGATACTCCCTTCACATCACTCTGACATTCACTGTACTCAGAGAGGAATAGGGCTTCAAAAATGTTGAGAAGCGCATATCAACGTAGAAATCTTAGCACAAACTTACTTCACCACCTCCATAGGAGGCAAAGTTTGTAAAACTGAATTGTGGGTGTGATGAGGGGTGTATTTATAGGCATTTTGAGGTTTGGGAAACTTTGCCCCTCCTGGTAGGATTGTATATCCCATATGTCACTAGTTCATGGACTCTTGCCAATTACATGAAAGAAAAGACTATACCTTAGGTAAGACAAACTTCCTAAACATGATTAACATAATGAAACTGCTGGACTGCAAAGGGAAATACACATAGACCTGACTCATGGCAAATATAAGTAAAATACGTATATTTAAAACTTTACATTAATACATAAAGCGCCAAACCATAGCTGAGAGTGATAATGATACATACTTACCGAAAGACACCCATCCACATATAGCAGATAGCCAAACCAGTACTGAAAAAGTATCAGCAGAGGTAATGGTATATAAGAGTATATCGTCAATCTGAAAAGGGAGGTAGGGGAGGAATCCCTATGACCAATAACAAAGAACCCTTGAAAGATTTCCCACGAGGAAAACCATAAAATCAAACAGGCGATACTCTCTTCACATCCCTCTGACAAACACTGTACTCTGAGAGGAATTGGGCTTCAGAATGCTTAGAAGCGCTTATCATAGAAGAATTCATAAAAATCAAGCACAAACTTACTTCACCACCTCCATAGGAGGCAAAGTTTGTAAAACTGAATTGTGGGTGTGGTGAGGGGTGTATTTATAGGCATTTTGAGGTTTGGGAAACTTTGCCCCTCCTGGTAGGATTGTATATCCCATACGTCACTAGCTCATGGACTCTTGCCAATTACATGAAAGAAATGGAGCCCTATACGTTTAAATAGATCTACAGTATATGAATCTTTTTCTCTGTAGCAATATAACCAGTTATGAGATGAGAATTGATCCTTATTATGACTAATGCATATTTATTTAGTACAGTATAAGTTTTTACACAATGTGCAAGGGCCCAGCTACGTCACTGTTTGTCGAAAGAGTGTACAACGTTTTGGGGAAACTATAACAAATTGATTTTGTTAGAAGTGCAGATGAATTTTGTGCAAAACATTTAAGATTATGAAGACTGAGAGAGAGAGAGATTGATTTTGTAGGCAAATTGATTTGGTGAGCAGGGCAGATTGAAAACCAGAAACAGAATTTAACCCCTTAAAGGGACATTCCAGCCAAAAATTTACTTTACATGGATTCATTGTAGTCTTGAATAGAATCATTTTTGTAATATACATGCATTAGCAAAAATGCTTCTAATAAAAGCTATAGCTGTTTCAAATGTGTATTTAAGTATGCACCGTGCACCAGCATTTTAAACACAGCACTTGCTCAGAGAGCCTAAGGTGCTTTTAACATCTGGTAATGACTCAATTTGTTAAGTGCTGACATGATACAAGCCCCACTAATGATCTAAACAACTGCAGTATTTAAATTGCCAGTGCTGTGAGAATATCTATTTATACTTCACGTGCACATGCAGAGAAAAATGTTAACACTAAAACAGTGATAACTTTTACTAGAAGCATTTTTGCTAATACAACTATATTGCAAATTTGTTTCTATTCAAAGATGTAATTCAACTATGTGCATTTAAATTTTGACCGGAATGTTCCTTTAAGGACCAAGGCCATTTTTCAATTTCTTTCCCTTAAAGACCAGGGCTATTTTTACATTTCTGCTGTGTTTGTGTTTAGCTGTAATTTTCCTCTTACTCATTTACTGTACCCACACATATTATATACCATTTTTCTCGCCACTAAATGGACTTTCTAAAGATAACATTATTTTCATCATATCTTATAATTTATTATTAAAAAAATTATAAAATATAAGGAAAAAATGGAAAAAAACACAATTTTTCTAACTTTGACCCCCAAAACCTGTTACACATCTACAACCACCAAAAAACAACCATGCTAAATAGTTTCTAAATTTTGTCCTGAGTTTAGAAATACCCAATGTTAACATGTTCTTTGCTTTTTTTTTGCAAGTTATAGGGCAATAAATACAAATAGCACTTTGCTATTTCAAAACCACTTTTTTTCAAAATGAGAGCTAGTTACATTGGAACCCTGATATCTGTCAGGAATACCTGAATATCCCTTGACATGTATATATTTTTTTTTAGAAGACATTCCAAAGTATTGATCTAGGCCCATTTTGGTATATTTCATGCCACCATTTCACCGCCAAATGCGATCAAATAAAAAAAATTGTTCAATTTTTCACAATTTTTTTCACAAACTTTAGGTTTCTCACAGAAATTATTTACAAACAACTTGTGCAATTATGGCATAAATGGTTGTAAATGCTTCTCTGGGATCCCCTTTGTTCAGAAATAGCAGACTTATATGGCTTTGGTGTTGCTTTTTGGTAATTAGAAGGCTGCTAAATGCCACTGCGCACCACACGTGTTTTATGCCCAGCAGTGAAGGGGTTAATTAGGGAGCATGTAGGGAGCTTGTAGAGTTAATTTTAGCTTTAGTGTAGTGTAGTAGACAACCTAAAGTATTGATCTAGGCTCATTTTGGTATATTTAATGCCACCATTTCACCGCCAAATGCGATCAAATTTTAAAAAAACGTAAATTTTTTCGCAATTTTAGGTTTCTCACAGAAATTATTTACAAACAACTTATGCAATTATGGCATAAATGGTTGTAAATGCTTCTCTGGGATCCCCTTTGTTCAGAAATAGCAGACATATATGGTTTTGGCGATGCTTTTTGGTAATTAGAAGGCTGCTAAATGCTGCTGCACATCACACGTGTATTATGTCTAGCAGTGAAGGGGTTAATTAAGGATCTTGTAGGGAACTTGCAGGGTTAATGTTAGCTTTAGTGTAGAGATCTGCCTCCCACCTAACACATAAGACCCCCTGATCCCTCCCAAACAGCTCTCTTCCCTCCCCCACCCCACAATTGTCCCCGCCATCTTAAGTACTGGCAGAAAGTCTGCCAGTACTAAAATAAAAGGTATCTTTTTTACTTATTAATTTTTTTTAAGCATATTTACATATGCTGCTGTGTAGGATCCCCCTTAGCCCCAAACCTCCCTGATCGCCCCAAAACAGCTCTCTAACCCTCCCCCTCTACATTATTGGGAGCCATCTTGGGTACTGGCAGCTGTCTGCCAGTACCCAGTTTACAAAAAAAAATATATTTTTTATTTCCTCCCCCACTTTTCTGTAGTGTAGCTTCCCCCCACCAAAACTAAATCCCCACCCCCTCCCAGATCGCTTCAATTATCTATATTAAATTTTATATCCCCCCTCTCTCCCTCTAAATTTAAACTAAATCTGTTCCATAGTGTAATGGTTCCCACCCGCTCCCTCCCTGTGCACGCGCCCGCCCGCCTCCCCCGTGCACGCGCGCACGTCCGTGCGTGCCCCCAGCGATCCCGCCCACGATCCAGCCCACCTCTGCACAATAATCCACCGATGGCCGCCCACCCGCCTCCCATGTCGGCTCCCACCCACCAACGATTGCGGGCCATCGATGTCCGGTGCAGAGAGGGCCACAGAGTGGCTCTCTCTGCATCGGATGGGGTAAAATGTTATTGCAGTGATGCCTCGATATCGAGGCATCACTGCAATAACCGGAAAGCGGCTGGAAGCGATCAGGATCGCTTCCAGCCGCTTTCAACCCCAACGTCGTACAGGGTACGTCGCTGGTCTTTAAAGACCAGGTTGTGTGCGACGTACCCTGTACGACGCATGTCGTTAAGGGGTTAAGCAACTTGTACACTAGGGTTTTTTTTTTTAATGGAATTGGGCAGGGTTATTGTTAAAGGGACACTGAGCCTAAAATTTTTCTTTTGTGATTCAGATAGAGCATGAAATTTTAAGCAACTTTCGAATTTACTCCTATTATCAAATTTTCTTCATTCTCTTGGTATCTTTATTTGAAATGGCAAGAATGTAAGTTTAGATACCGGCCCATTTTTGGTGAACAACCTGGGTTGTTCTTGCTGATTGGTGGATAAACTCATTCACCAATAAAAAAGTGCTGTCCAGAGGTCTGAACCAAAAATAAAAGCTTAGATGCCTTCTTTTTCAAATAAAGATAGCAGGAGAATGAAGAAAAAATGATAATAGGAGTAAATTAGAAAGTTGGTTAAAATGGCATGCTCTATCTTAATCATGGAAGAAGAAATTTGGGTTCAGTGTCCCTTTAACATTAATTTCCTTACTAATTGCCCAGGCTGATGAGGTTGTTTTTTTAGAGGAATTTGGGACCGAGTTTGTTAGGGTGAAAGAGGCTCAAGTATAACAACTTCTGACCAGCTACTGGTATTGACAGTTCTGAACACTGTTGTAAAACTGTGACTATCACTAGTACCTTCCCAGTTATTTGTTCATTAAAGGGACAGTCACGTCAAAATTAAACTTTCATGATTCAGATAGGGAATGCAATTTTAAACCACTTTCCAATTCACTTTTATCATCAAAGTTGCTTTGTTCTATCGGTATTCTTTGTAAAAAGCTAAACCTAGGTAGGCTCATATGCTAATTTCTAAGCCCTTGAAGGCCGCTTCTTATCTTATCATTTTAAAAAGAGTTTTTTTCACAGCTAGTGCTAGTTTACGTGTGCCATATAGACAGCATTGTGCGTACTCCCATGGAGTTATTTATGAGTCTGCACTGGTTGGCTAAAATGCAAGTCTGTCAAAAGAACCGAGATACGGGGGCAGTTTGCAGAGCCTTAAATTACAAGGTAATCCTAGAGGTAAAAAGTTTTTTAATATAACAGTGTTGGTTATGCAAAAATGGGGAATGTGTAATAAAGGTATATTTTTAAACAATACAAATTCTGGAGTGAACTGTCCCTTTAAATATAAAACATCAGCAACTCTAAGAAATCTTTGTTAAAAAAAAATGTAAGCTCCAAATTCTGCATTTTTTTTAACTTTTTTAAATGTATAAGGGACTACTTAAAATACATAATAAGACTGAGTTTTCACAAAGATATAAAGTAAATATGTAATTTCCTGATGTTGATCTTTATGTGTACAGAACGTCATTTTAGTTCCTCCTTCTCCCATTTCTATGTGAGAAACGAAACTATTGGCAGAAATTTGGGAATTTTCCAAATTTTTTGGATTCAAGTTAAACAGAATGAAGTTTTCACAGACAAAACTACCATTAATATAAATAGAAAAGTTCTTCAAGACAAGCTAATTGCATTAATATATTTTTTAAGTAGTGGGTCATTGTAGCTTCCTTGTGACATATAAAAATCTCTCTGCAAATTAATGGGACATTACAGTCAAAATTTAAATGTACATAGATGAATTACATCTATGAATAGAAACATATTCACAATATACAGTACATGTAGTGGAAAAATGCTTCTAGTATAAGTTATCACTGTTTTAGTGCTAGCAATTTTCTCTGCACGTGCATGTGAACCATAGCTAGTTATTCTCAGTGCACCAGCATTTTAAATACTGCAGCTGCTTCAAGCGCCAGTGGGGCTTGTATCATGTTAGCAATTAACAAATGGAATCATTTCCAGATGATACAAGCACGTTATACTTTATGATCATGTGCTGTGTTTAAAATGCTGGTGCACAGTGCATACTTAAATACACATTTGAAACCGATATAGCTTTTATTAGAAGCATTTTTGCTAATACATATATATTACAAAACTGCTTCTATTAAAAAACTGAAACGCATCCATGGTGATTCCAATTTTAGCTGAAATGTCCCTTTAAAGGGCCATAATACTTAAATGCTAAATCACTTGATGCAGCATAACTGTAAAACGCTGATAAAAAATATCTATGTAAAACTGTATTTTACCTCAAAATTAATTGAACTCCACCAAAATTAATTGAATTTCACCAAAATCATGCAAGATTTCATAGTAAAGCTACTTAAACTGAGGCGGGAGATAATGTGACTGTGGTGCACATGCCAGATGCACGCTCCCTTGCAAGTCCCGGGGCATGCCTTCTGATTGGATGCTTAAAGTCCATTTACAATGAGATGTAGCAACTGAGGAAATATTGAGCTAAAATGTCTTCAATTTTTACATACAGATGTTTAGGTGATAATTTCCAGTTAGCTTTTTACAGATATACTTCATCACTTTCCATTTTTTGGGTATCACTGAGCCTGCTGAGAAACCTGTGTCTACCATACCAGTAACAGCCTTCTTCAAACCAACTGTACCTGCTGTAACTATCTGATATCCTGTTACAGTCTCACCAACAAGACCCACTGGGTATCCTGTGCCTGTTGAGAAACCTGTGTCTACCTTACCAGTGACAACCTTTTTCAAACCAGCTGCATCTATCAGGTATTCTGTGACAACCTCACCCTTTACTGTTCAATTTAAGCATCTGTGTCTATTGGACTCTACTTAAAGTATTCTGAACCTTATATTGGACTTGTGTTTTGCATAATGCCTATGTTCAAACTTAATGTTTCTGTGATCTTCAAGCTGAACTAACAACTGTTCTTTTGCTTATCAACCAGTAAAGCTTTCAAAAGACTTTCATTGTTCTATGTATCTGTTCCTGTATTTTGAGTCCCACACTCCCTAACCCCCCACAACACCCAAAACTCAGAACTGATAACCTGCCAACTTGGAGGTACACACTGATTCGCATAGTGTGTGCGGTCCAAGTAAAGGAGGGAATGCTTTGTAAGGGAGAAGTGGACCTCCTTTTTCCCCTACAGCAGACTCTCTGAGCTATTGGGATGAGAAGAGGACTGTGTGGCGTGGCCTGCCCTGGCTAAAGTAGCTCCTCTCTTATCCCCAACCACCGCGCAAAGTGTTTTCATTAACTAGCAAGATACTGAACAGTCAGCGCTCATGAAGCAAATGGCAATTCTCAAATTTAACATTCCAAAGCTAGGTTACCCTGACACAGATTGATTTTGAAATATTATCCACTCCAGCTACGGTCCTTTCTGCTCTGTGGTGGTCATCATCTGCCAATGCCAAATCCTTAGGGAACTGTTGGCTGTTGTGTTCAAGGGTGCTTTAGGCATGTTTTTGTCCTCCTTTTCCTCTCATGGAGGTGTATTTCTAAGTTTATGTACTGTCAGACCTACCTACCTAATTCAGTAACTCTGCTGCCTGCTGCTGCCGCAACTCTTGCTCCTGCCCTTTCTGCTCTGTGGTGGTCATCTTCCATCAATGCCAAATCCTCAGGGAACGGCTGGCTGCTGTGTCAAAGGGGCTCTAGGTATGTGTTGCTCTCCTCCTTCTCTTGATGTGTATTTTTGAGGTTTATGTACTGTCAGGGCTACCTAGTTCAGTAACTCTGCTGTCTGCTGCCACTCCTTACACTGCCCTTCCTGCTCTTCTGTGGTCAACATCCGTCAATGTCAAATTCTCAAGGTACTGCTGGCTGCTCTGTCCAAGGGACTCTAGTCACATGTTTTAAGAGATGGTATTCTGCATACCTTGGTTGTAACGAGTGGTTATTTGAGTTACTGTTGCCTTTCTATCACCTCGAACCTGTCTGCCCATTTTCCTCTGACATCAACAAGGCATTTTCATCCACACAACTGCTGCTCACTGGATATTTTATCTTTTTAAGACCATTCTCTGTAATATGCTTATGTAATAAAGGGTTAATGTATTGACATACTATAGAGCTTAATATCAAGCTCTAGATATAAAGGCTCTTTGAGACTCTGATTGGAGACCGAAATGGTGCTCAAAACGGATAGAGTAAAAATATTTATTAATAAAAAGTAATATCATTAGGTGTGTGATTCTACTCGAAGCGCCCGAGGGTACCTATATGCCTGGAAAAGGTGAGACCCAGCTCTCACCAAAATCAAACGTGAACTACAAAGGGAGGGATTTCCAGGCGCCAACTGACGGAGGCTAGGTGTGTTAAAACAGGCAGTTTATTATACAATTTATTACAGTAAAAACAATAAAAACAGTAATGTCATGGATCCATGATACAAAAGTTATACAATGTCACAATAATACAGTAAATCGCAATGAATAAAATTCTAAAAACAATATATTACAATTGAGTAATGTTCCTTGTTACGTAGCACTAAGTTGAATCGATAAACAGTGTGGGCTCTCTTAATATATTGTTTTTAGAATTTTATTCATTGCGATTTACTGTATTATTGTGACATTGTATAACTTTTGTATCATGGATCCATGACATTACTGTTTTTATTGTTTTTACTGTAATAAATTGTATAATAAACTGCCTGTTTTAACACACCTAGCCTCCGTCAGTTGGCGCCTGGAAATCCCTCCCTTTGTAAAAAGTAATATCACCAGGCTTGTTTAAAGAGAATACAACACTGCAAGAACCTCCGCTATTGCAGACTGTTACAAAGAAACAATGTCTCTGAGATGCGGCTGTTAGGTTCAGAAGGTAAGTCTCCGCCTTATTGGTGATGTCACTGCTTTCTCTGACATAAGCTTCACCAATCGCTGCTTGGCTTTGTTGACAAAGCCAAGCAAACAGACGTACTTATTATATATACAGTATATATATATATATATATATATATATACACTCCCCTTCCTCAGACAAACAATCCAAACAAACATTTAAGTTTAAATATTCATAACCCCGCCCCCAGTGAACAAATTGGCGCCATAACCGTTGTCATGGCGATCATTAACAGTGTATGAACAAATACCCTAATTGATGTCATATCCTCACGTGCATCGTCCCAATAATATTATTTCTAAACGGTTATAAGAAAAAGACATCAATATGCATCAATCATACAAATCACATATCCAGTGTATATAAATTACTAAATGTGCATAAAAGTCAGCTTGTCCAATAGAAGCAACCAGCTATACTTGTACAGAAACAGTATAAAAGATGTATGCTCATCTTCAATTCACCATATAATATTATGTGATCTGTCATTTACTCAGAATGTTATATTGTCATAATTTCAAAATATCTTATCTCATTGCGGTGCTTCGCTATCATCCTTTCATATTGCCCACCAAATGTTATACCCATTGTAAAAGCTGTTGACATACCTTCAAAGATATTATTGTAATACGTTGTCCCTACTATCAACGTGTCAGTCCAGCGTGAGCGGCTTCGATCGGTTGCGAGCGTATTCGATCGGTTACATACCCTGCATCACTACTGAGGCTCCATGTGATTGGTACAACTCAACTATGTCGTATCTCACACATTCCTGGATAGCATGGTACCCAAACTTGTATGTACACATTAGCCGCAGCGTGATGACAGTTTTGAGAGATGATCATCTAATCTCTACGTACGAGATTCGATAAACTGTTGCTATAATACAAAAATCAGCTTTAATGAAATAAGTATTAGTCTCATCTGTTTATATTATAAATATATTGTGAAGAAACTTAAAACCCCAATGATTTATCATAGGCTAATATATGTATATATAGAGTCATAATCAGTGTATAAATATAAAAGGTAAGTATATGGGCACATAATGCCAAATAGCTAAATTAAATAAGTAAACATAAAATAAAAATAAATATACTGGTGATACTGACAAAGTGCTAATAAATAATGTATACTGTAGAATCTTAATGTGGACCCTATAATTATCTACTGTGTATTCTTCTATACACATAGTGGGTGCATAGATGTAGTATCCTCTAGAAGCATATTTTCAACAGATGTGCTGATAGCCTTAGTGAACACAATATCACACCTCCACATACTAATATTTTTCCTAGGGAAATCACTTTCTTAACAATACTGATACAGATAATGGATACATGGCTCTCATAGTACTCCTAGTATTGTAGTACTCTCATTGTGTTCCGGTTCGCTTATTGTCTCATGCTACTCTCATTGTAGATGGGATAATGGCATAACTCACTTATACCAAACAGCAACAGTAGATATCAACTTAATAAATGTGTGGCTCCCATCCTATCGTGTTCATCTCAAAGTTTCTGAATGTCCAAACAGCCATGGTAGGTGTCCAATGCTTGATTCATAGGTCTTGAGGCCATATAATAGAAAACAATGCCAGTCCATGACAACATTGAGGTCATTGGGCCGTGTTGTATTCAGTTTGTACATCATCTTGTTTCTAAATGTAGGAGTTTTCGATGTATGTCACCTCCTCGTCGCTGGATGGGTACATAATTAGTGAACGGCGGACTCGAACTTCCGGTATTGTTTGCGAACGCGCGAACCGCCATTGAATTCAATAGGCAGGTGAACTTTAAAACCTACAAGGACTCTTTCTGGCCACAATAGTGATGGAAAAGTTGTTTCAAGGGTACTAACACCTGGACTGTCGCATGCTGGAGGGGGATCCCTGGCAAAACTCCCATGGAAAATTACATAGTTTATGCAGAGTCTGCTTTTAAGCCATAATGGGCCTAAATCAACTAAAATTCCCAAAGTGGCTGTCTCAAAACATCCTGGACAGCAGATAGATTGATAGATAGGATAGATAGATATACATAGATTGATAGTTAGATAGAATCGATAGAAGAGAAATAGATAGATTTGTTAGATATATAATTACCCTAATAAAGTCTAATAATTAAACATGCGTTCTTGGACCCAACTAGCTTGTGTTAATTAGTACTTTTCTTAGCACTTTAATCCCTGTTCCCCCCCCCCCCCCTATCGGGGGTGTTCTATATGGCCTGCCTGATTTCCCTGAAAAAATATAATAATAAGACATGCGGTCTGGTACCTATTTTAAATAGGTTGTGTTTTAAGTACTACCATTCTTAGCACTTTAATCTCTGTAACTCCCCCTATTTGGTGAGGTCTATACAGCCTGGATGATTACCCATACAAAATATAATAATAAGACATCTGCTCTTGGTCTGCGACCCATGGTAACTATGTTGTGTTAATTAGTAATGTCCTTCGCATTTTAATATCTGTTACTCATACTCACCCTATCGGTGGAGGTCTATATGGCCTGCATGATTACCCTTACAAAATATAATAACCAAACATATTCTCTGGGACCCATGGTAAGTAGGTTGTGTTAAGTAGTACTGTTCTTTGCAGTTTAATACCTGTTACAACACCAAATGGTGGCAGGTCTATCTGGCCTTCATGATTAGCTGCACCCAAACCCAAAAAAAAGCCGAGTGGTCTTAGACTAACACCCATGGCTAACTCGGTTGTTTCAATTAGTACTATTCTTAGCACTTTCATCCCTGTTACGGGTGGTCTACATGGCCATCATGATTAGCCGAACAAAATACTACAATCCAACCTTTGCTCAGTCTTCATAGGCCCTTCATTGGCTGTATTTTGATAGTACAGTTCTTATTATTTTTATAGCTGATACAACACCGAATGGTGGCAGCTCTATATGGCCTGCATGATTAGCCGCACCCAATACAAAAATAAATCCAAGCGGTCTTGGATTAACACCCATGGCTAACTCTGTTGTTTCAAGTAGTACTATTCTTAGCACTTTCATCTCATCATCCCTGTTACTTCCAGGACTCTCGGTGGTGGTCTACATGGCCATCATGATTAGCCTAACCAAATACTACAAACCAACCTTGGCTCATTCTTCATAAGGCCCTTCATTGGCTGTATTTTGGTAGTACTGTTCTTATTAGTTTAATAGCTGATACGACACCGAATGGTGGCAGCTCTATATGGCCTGCATGAATAGCCACACCCAAAGCCAAAAAAAAGCCAAGCGGTCTTGCACTAACACCCATGGCTAACTCTGTTGTTTCAAGTTCTACTATTCTTAGCTCTTTCATCTCATCCCTGTTACTTCCAGGACTCTCAGTGGTGGTGGTCTACATGGCCATCATGATTACCCTCACCAAAATATAACAACAATACGTGCATGCAGGGAACCATGGTAAGGTTACTTCCTTTTGCAAAATCGAGTATAACAGTTGCAGGCAGAGGTTCTGACCCTGCATTATGGCTGCACCTCTCCCTAAAAGAGGCATGCGTTACAGAGTCTGTGGGCATGTATGCAAAGAGCTGGCCTGCCTAAAAAGAGGAGCAAGGCTGTACAGGTTGTTCTCCTTCAGCCGTTTTATACGCTGTCCCATGGCCACGACCCTCAACAACCACAACAGAATGAAACACCACATATGCCATCCTTTTGAACAACAGAGTACAGGTATGGCATTGATTTTAGTTACACAGCGATATTTATTATGAACCATGAAATTGAAAACAAAAACATGATTGGACACCCAGTACAGTACAGGTCGTTCTCCTTCGGCCTTTTTAGAATAGTGTTCCGGACCCCAAACAAAAACAACAGCAGGAAAGAGGACATATGGCATCCTTTTGAACAATAGATGACAGGTAAGGCATAGATTTTACAAAGCCATAGATAATTTTTTTGCAACTGTGAAATAAAAAAAACATTGATTGGACACCCAGCACACTTCTTTATCCTTAGGCCTTTTTATAAGAGGCTCCCGGAGCCTCAACTGAAACAACAGCATGAAAGAGGACATATGGCATCCTTGTGAACAATTGATTACAGTTAAGGCATTGATTTTAGAATCCCAGAGATCATTTATATGACCCGGGAAATAGAAAAAACATTGATTGGACACCCAGTACACTTCTTTATCCTTAGGCCTTTTTATAAGAGGCTCCCGGAGCCTCAACAGAAAAAACATTATGAAAGAGGAGATATGTCATCCTTTTGAATAATAGATTACATGAAAGGCATTGATTTTAGAATCCCAGAGATCATTTATATGACCCGGGAAATTGAAAAAAAAATTGATTAGACACCCAGTACACTTATTTATCCTCAGGCCTTTTTAATAAGAGGGTCCCGGAGCCTCAACCGAAACAACAGCATGAAAGAGGACATATGTCATCCTTTTGAATAATAGATTACAGGAAAGGCATTGATTTTAGAATCCCAGAGCTCATTTATATGACCCGGGAAATAGAAAAAAACATTGATTAGACACCCATTACACTTATTTATTCTTAGGCCTTTTTAATAAGAGGGTCCCGGGGCCTCAACCGAAACAACAGCATGAAAGAGGACATATGTCATCCTTTTGAATAATAGTAGATTACAGGAAAGGCATTGATTTTAGAATCCCAGAGATCATTTATATGACCCGGGAAATAGAAAAAAACATTTATTAGACACCCAGTACACTTATTTATCCTCAGGCCTTTTTAATAAGAGGGTCCCGGAGCCTCAACCGAAACAACAGCATGTAAGAGGACATATGTCATCCTTTTGAATAATAGATTACAGGAAAGGCATTGATTTTAGAATCCCAGAGATCATTTATATGACCCGGGAAATAGAAAAAAATCATTGATTAGACACCCAGTACACTTATTTATTCTTAGGCCTTTTTAATAAGAGGTTCCCGGAGCCTCAACCAAAACAACAGCATGAAAGAGGACATATGTCATCCTTTTGAATAATAGATTACAGGAAAGGCATTGATTTTAGAAACCCACAGATCATTATTTGCAACCGTGAAATAGAAAAAAAACATTGATTAGACACCCAGTACACTTATTTTTCCTCAGGCCTTTTTAATAAGAGGGTCCCGGAGCCTCAACCGAAACAACAGCATGAAAGAGGACATATGTCATCCTTTTGAATAATAGATTACAGGAAAGGCATTGATTTTAGAATCCCAGAGATCATTTATATGACCCGGGAAATAGAAAAAAACATTGATTAGACACCCAGTACACTTATTTATCCTTAGGCCTTTTTAATAAGAGGGTCCTGGAGCCTCAACCGAAACAACAGCATGAAAGAGGACATATGTCATCCTTTTGAATAATAGATTACAGGAAAGGCATTGATTATAGAATCCCAGAGATCATTTATATGACCCGGGAAATAGAAAAAAACATTGATTAGACACCCAGTACACTTATTTATTCTTAGGCCTTTTTAATAATAGGGTCCCGGAGCCTCAACCGAAACAACAGCATGAAAGAGGACATATGTCATCCTTTTGAATAATAGATTACAGGAAAGGCATTGATTTTAGAAACCCACAGATCATTATTTGCAACCGTGAAATAGAAAAAAACATTGATTAGACACCCAGTACACTTATTTATCCTCAGGCCTTTTTAATAAGAGGGTCCCGGAGCCTCAACCGAAACAACAGCATGAAAGAGGACATATGTCATCCTTTTGAATAATAGATTACAGGAAAGGCATTGATTTTAGAAACCCACAGATCATTATTTGCAACCGTGAAATAGAAACAAAAATTGTTTAGACACCCAGTACACTTATTTATCCTTAGGCCTTTTTAATAAGAGGGTCCAGGAGCCTCAACCGAAACAACAGCATGAAAGAGGACATATGTCATCCTTTTGAATAATAGATTACAGGAAAGGCATTGATTTTAGAATCCCAGAGATCATTTATATGACCCGGGAAATAGAAAAAATCATTGATTAGACACCCAGTACACTTATTTATTCTTAGGCCTTTTTAATAAGAGGTTCCCGGAGCCTCAACCAAAACAACAGCATGAAAGAGGACATATGTCATCCTTTTGAATAATAGATTACAGGAAAGGCATTGATTTTAGAAACCCACAGATCATTATTTGCAACCGTGAAATAGAAAAAAAACATTGATTAGACACCCAGTACACTTATTTTTCCTCAGGCCTTTTTAATAAGAGGGTCCCGGAGCCTCAACCGAAACAACAGCATGAAAGAGGACATATGTAATCCTTTTGAAAAATAGATTACAGGAAAGGCATTGATTTTAGAATCCCAGAGCTCATTTATATGACCCGCGAAATAGAAAAAAACATTGATTAGACACCCAGTACACTTATTTTTCCTCAGGCCTTTTTAATAAGAGGGTCCCGGAGCCTCAACCGAAACAACAGCATGAAAGAGGACATATGTCATCCTTTTGAATAATAGATTACAGGAAAGGCATTGATTTTAGAATCCCAGAGCTCATTTATATGACCCGGGAAATAGAAAAAAACATTGATTAGACACCCAGTACACTTATTTATTCTTAGGCCTTTTTAATAATAGGGTCCCGGAGCCTCAACCGAAACAACAGCATGAAAGAGGACATATGTCATCCTTTTGAATAATAGATTACAGAAAAGGCATTGATTTTAGAAACCCACAGATCATTATTTGCAACCGTGAAATAGAAAAAAACATTGATTAGACACCCAGTACACTTATTTATCCTCAGGCCTTTTTAATAAGAGGGTCCCGGAGCCTCAACCGAAACAACAGCATGAAAGAGGACATATGTCATCCTTTTGAATAATAGATTACAGGAAAGGCATTGATTTTAGAAACCCACAGATCATTATTTGCAACCATGAAATAGAAACAAAAATTGTTTAGACACCCAGTACACTTATTTATCCTTAGGCCTTTTTGATAAGAGGGTCCAGGAGCCTCAACCGAAACAACAGCATGAAAGAGGACATATGTCATCCTTTTGCATAATAGATTACAGGAAAGGCATTGATTTTAGAATCCCAGAGATCATTTATATGACCCGGGAAATAGAAAAAAACATTGATTAGACACCCAGTACACTTATTTATTCTTAGGCCTTTTTAATAAGAGGGTCCCGGAGCCTCAACCGAAACAACAGCATGAAAGAGGACATATGTCATCCTTTTGAATAATAGATTACAGGAAAGGCATTGATTTTAGAAACCCACAGATCATTATTTACAACCGTGAAATAGAAAAAAACAATGATTAGACACCAAGTACACTTATTTTTCCTCAGGCCTTTTTAATAAGAGGGTCCCAGAGCCTCAACTGAAACAACAGCATGAAAGAGGACATATGTCATCCTTTTGAATAATAGATTACAGGAAAGGCATTGATTTTAGAATCCCAGAGATCATTTATATGACCCGGGAAATAGAAAAAAATCATTGATTAGACACCCAGTACACTTATTTATTCTTAGGCCTTTTTAATAAGAGGTTCCCGGAGGCTCAACCAAAACAACAGCATGAAAGAGGACATATGTCATCCTTTTGAATAATAGATTACAGGAAAGGCATTGATTTTAGAATCCCAGAGATCATTTATATGACCCGGGAAATAGAAAAAAACAATGATTAGACACCCAGTACACTTATTTATCCATAGGCCTTTTTAGCAGAGACTCCAGGACCCTCAACAAAAACAAGAGCAGGGAGGTGGGCATAGGAGTACAATGGAGTGTGAAAATAATAATGTGAAGGGGAAGATTGCAGAGTTGTGGCATTTTAATTTTGTTATCGTGGGAAGTACTTGCAATGACCTTGCTCTGGTGAATCCATATTGCAAATGTGTTTTTTAAGGCACTGTTTGTCTATTTTTTGAATATCAGCATTTGGTAATTGAAGCTGGTGAGAACTGGACTCTGGACAAACATGTGAATAAGGGGCCATCAGCCATATTCTGCACACAACCCCTTTGATGATTGACGATAAACATGTGTCACCTGCAATCAGAGCCCGTTACTTCTGTCTAAATCATCTTCCTGGTATGGACAGGCCACTGTTTCCCACAGCAAGTCCGAAGCTTGAACTACAAGATTGTCTTGAGTATGGTAGGAAACCAAAGTTTATTTAATTCTGTACTATCACCACAAAAGCTGAACTTCTTGAACCAAGGAAAATGCAAGCAATTTCATGTGCTTATGGATGACAAGGACGTCCTGTCCTGTGGTGCACAGAGATGGAGAGGATTTTGGGCCTCCCTGTACACTACCCAGATGTCTCCAACATCACCAGAAACACAAGACAGCGACTCTTGGGAAGTCACCACACTTCCTGGAGTGTTCCGGTAGCCATCTCTTTGCGCCCCGAAAGGAATACTTTATCAGTGTTTTTGTATACATCCGACAACAGCTTCGGAGACTGTGGTGACGCACATGTTATTTACTGTTGTTCCAGCTGTGGCAATATCAATTGGCATTAAAAAGGTAAGATTTTTTGTTTGAGGAGCTCCAGGTCTTACAAGTTACTTTGGAGTTAGTTTTCAACCTTAATTTAATTTTCTTTTTGGGATTCATAGTCACACTTTCTGGGGCTATCCAAGAGGAGCCTGGTAAAAGCACTAGTCACCCCTTATATCAACGGGTACGGAGAACTGTTTTTTGCCTTTCCAATATGGCGCTGGACACCCCTGAATGAAAAAAAACCGTAAGATTTGGACTAGTGACGCATATTTTATGCACGTTGTGGCAATTGCAATTTGCAATAAAAATAATCTGCTAACAACCACTACCTACAACCACACCTGACTCCCGAAGTCATGCTTCAGTTATTAACTCAAGTTAAATTAAATTTTTTTTTTTATTATTATGCTCAGCAGATTCAAAACATACCATTCTTCAATCTTCTAGTCATATCGCACGACATGTCAAAATGCTGCATGGAAAATGGCAGTGTGCAAAGTCATAATCTTAGTGAACCTATAAGTGCATTACATTTTCTAAAATAAACAAAAATACAGAGAAAAAAAAAAAAAAAAGGAAAGAGGACATATGGCATCCTTTTGAACAATAGATTACATTTAAGGCATTGATTTGAGAAACCCAGAGATAATTTTTTGCAACCGGGAAATCTAAAAAAAACTGGATTAGACACCCAGTACACTTATTTATCCTTAGGCCTTATTAGCAGAGGCTCCAGGACCCTCCACAAAACCAGCAGCATGAAAGAGGACACATGGCATCCTTTTGAAAATTAGATTACATGAAAGGCATTGATTTTAGAAACACAGAGATCATTAGTTGCAACCGTGAAATCTAAAAAAACATAGATTATACACCCAGTACACTTCTTTATCCTTAGGCCTTTTTAGAAGAGGCTCCCGGAGCCTCAACAGAAACAACAGCATGAAAGAGGACATATGGCATCCTTGTGACTAATAGATTACAAGAAAGGCATTGATTTTAGAAACCCTGGGAAAATTTGTTGAAATTGTGAAATCTAAAAAAAGATTGATTAGACACCCAGTACACTTATTTATCCTTAGGTCTTTTTTTAGCAGAGGCTCCAGGACCCTCCACAAAACCAGCAGCAGGAAAGAGGAC
Organism: Bombina bombina; assembly: GCF_027579735.1. Taxonomy (NCBI): domain Eukaryota; kingdom Metazoa; phylum Chordata; class Amphibia; order Anura; family Bombinatoridae; genus Bombina; species Bombina bombina. The sequence goes on along the minus strand of NC_069505.1, from coordinate 95,174,378 downwards.
ATATGTCATCCTTTTGAAAATTAGATTACAGGAAAGGCATTGATTTTAGAAACACAGAGATCATTAGTTGCAACCGTGGAATCTAAAAAAACATAGATTATACACCCAGTACACTTCTTTATCCTTAGTCCTTTTTATCAGAGGCTCCCGGAGCCTCAACAGAAACAACAGCATGAAAGAGGACATATGGCATCCTTGTGACTAATAGATTACAGGAAAGGCATTGATTTTAGAAAACCTGGGATAATTTGTTGCAACCGTGAAATCTAAAAAAAGATTGATTAGACACCCAGTACACTTATTTATCCTTAGGCCTTTTTTTAGCAGAGGCTACAGGACCCTACACAAAACCAGCAGCAGGAAAGAGGACATATGGCATCCTTTTGAAAATTAGATTACAGGAAAGGCATTGATTTTAGAAACCCGGAGATAATTTGTTGCAACCGGGAATTTGAATCAAACAAATGATTCGATGGACACCCAGTACACTTCTTTCTCCTTCGGCCTTTTTATAAGAGGGTCCAGGACCCTCAAAAAAAAGACCAGCAGGAAAGAGGACGTATGGCATCCTTTTGAACAATAGAGTACAGATACAGCATTGATTTTACAAACCCAGAGATAATTTTGGGCAAATGTGAAATAGAAAAAAAAATTGAGTGGACACCCAGTACACCTCTTTCTCCTTAGTCCTTTTTATAAGAGGGTCCAGGACCCTCAAACAAAATACCAGCAGGAAAGAGAACATATGGCATCCTTTTGAACAATAGAGTACTGGTACGGCATTGATTTTAGAAACCCACAGATAATTTTTTTGAAAAGTGAAATAGCCCCAAAAACCATGCTTGGACTCCCACTCCAGGTCGTTCTCCTTCAGCTTTTTTATAAGAGGGTCCAGCACCCTCAACAGAAACTACTGCAGGAAACACCACCACATATGCCATCCTTTTGCACAAGCGAGTACAAGTATGGCATCCATTTTAGAAACCCAGAGATAATTGAGAGGAACCAGGAACATTTTTCTAAAAATTTGATGGGCCACCCATTACAGGTCGTTCTCCTTCAGCCTTTTTATACCATGGGCCACGACCCGCAACAGGCACAACAGCATGAAACACCACATATGCCCCCCTTTTGCACAATAGAGTACAGGTATGGCATAGATGGAACACAGAGATAATTTAGAGCAACCAAGAGACGGATAAAGATGCTTGGTCGGTCCTCCTCCTTCAAATTTGTGGCATTTTGCGTTCAATTTAATGGTCCACCAGATATAAGTGGTTTGCTAATGCTAAGTTGTACAATTCGTAACAGTTTAATCACTATTGTTATGTGCCTTATTTTTTTTATTTGAGTTTTGTACCCACAGAGCTGCAGCAGAGGCCAGAAAAATTAGGAATGTACAAATGACTGAAAAAATTGGGTATTGTTGTAGCAACTGCTGTAGCAGAGGCCAGAAAAATTGAAGTTTGTAAAAAATTTAAAAAGTGCCCTAAAAGCTTGTGGCTTTAACACTAGTTGTTGGCGGATAAGTCAAGCAAGTCCTCCGGCTTTATAACCAAAAAAAAAAGGCCAGCCTGTGTACCAGTTGTAGCCCAAGCCAGCTCATCTCATCATCAGGCCTTTTTTATTCAAATGTATCGCCCAATGTCAGTCCCTTCGGGATCCAGCCCTCATTCATTTTTATAAAAGTGAGATAGTCAAGGCTTTTTTGACCTAGGCGACTTCTCTTCTCAGTGACAAAACCGCCTGCTGCACTGAAAGTCCTTTCGGACAGGACACTTGAAGCGGGGCAGGCCAGAAGTTCCATTGCAAATTGGGATAGCTCAGGCCACAAGTCCAGCCTGCACACCCAGTAGTCAAGGGGTCCATCGCTCCTGAGAGTGTCGAGATCCACAGTTAAAGCTAGGTAGTCTGCTACCTGTCGGTTGAGTCTTTCTCTAAGGCTGGATCCCAAAAGGCTCTGATGGTGCATGGGAGTTAAAAAGGTACGCATGTCCTCCATCAACAAGACATCAGGAAAGCATCCGGTCCTTGCCGCCGTGGTCGTGGGAGGAGGAGGAGGATTAATTTCATCTCTTCCCCTGTTACATTCCCGTGGTGCTGTGACATCACCCTTATACACTGTGTAAAGCATAGTTTTTAATTTATTATGAAAATGCTCCATCCTTTTCGACTTGCGGGAATTTGGTAACATTTCAGGCACTTTATGCTTATACCGGGGGTCGAGGAGCGTGGACACCCAGTACAGGTCGTTCTCCTTCAGCTTTTTTATATGAGGGTCCCTCAACAGGCACGACAGCATGAAAGAACCCATTTGAACAAGGTTGGATGCTGAGCTAATCATGTCCCGTTCCTCCTCCTCACTGATCTCACTGATGGTATTTTCTTCCCCCCAGCCACGTACAACACCACGGGTACCAGAGAGGTGACAACAACGAGCACCCTGGGATGACTGTTGTGCTTGGTATTCCTCCTCCTCCTCCTCAAAGCCACATTCCTCCTCTGACTCCTCTTCCTCACAATCCTCTTCCTGCGGCAGCGATGCTGATTCGGCTGTTTGTGGGGGTGATGGACACCAAAACTCCCCCGCTTCCTCTTCACGCTCATCTACTGCCTGATCCAGCACTCTTCGCAGGGCACGCTCCAGGAAGAAAACAAATGGTATGATGTCGCTGATGGTGCCTTCGGTGCGACTGACAAGGTTTGTCACCTCCTCAAAAGGACGCATGAGCCTACAGGCATTGCGCATGAGCGTCCAGTAATTTGGAAAAAATATCCCCAGCTCCCCAGAGGCTGGCCTAGCACCCCGGTCATACAAATACTCATTAACAGCTTTTTCTTGTTGGAGCAGGCAGTCAAACATTAGGAGTGTTGAATTCCACCGTGTCGGGCTGTCGCAAATCAAGCGCCTCACTGGCAGGTTGTTTCGACGCTGGATATCGGACAAGTGCGCCATGGCCGTGTAGGAACGCCTGAAATGGCCACACACCTTCCTGGCCTGCTTCAGGACGTCCTGTAAGCCTGGGTACTTATGGACAAATCGTTGTACAATTAGATTACACACATGTGCCATGCACGGCACATGTGTCAACTTGCCCAATTTCAATGCCGCCACCAAATTACTTCCATTGTCAGAAACAACCTTGCCAATCTCCAGTTGGTGCGGAGTCAGCCACTGATCCACCTGTGCGTTCAGGGCGGTCAGGAGTGCTGGTGCGGTGTGACTCTCCGCTTTCAGGCAAGTCAACCCCAAGACGGCGTGACACTGCCGTACCCGGGATGTAGCATAGTACCTGGGGAGCTGGGGGGGTGCCATAGATGTGGAGCAAGAATCAGAAGTTGAAGAGGACTCTGCCGAGGAAGAGGTTATGGAAGAGGATGGAGTAGGAGGAGTAGAGGAGGTAGCAGCAGGCCTGCCTGCAAGTCGTGGCGGTGTCACCAACTCTTCTGCAGAGCCATGCATTCCATGCTTGTCAGAAGTCAGCAGGTTTACCCAATGCGCAGTGTAGGTGATATACCTGCCCTGACCATGCTTTGCAGACCAGCTATCCGTGGTCATATGGACCCTTGCCCCAATGCTGTGTGCCAGACATGCCATAACTTCCTTTCTCACAACAGAGTACAGGTTTGGGATTGCCTTTTGTGAAAAGAAATTTCTGCCAGGTACCTTCCACTGCAGTGTCCCAATAGATACAAATTTTTTGAAAGCATCAGACTCCACCAGCTTGTATGGTAAAAGCTGGCGGGCTAAGAGTTCAGACAAGCCAGCTGTCAGACGCCGGGCAAGGGGGTGACTTTGAGAAATTGGCTTCTTACGCTCAAACATGTCCTTGACAGACACCTGACTGTGGGCAGATGACCAGGAACTGCTACGTAAGAGAGACTGAGTGGAGGATGGTTGAGAGGGGGCAAGGAGGACAGCACTGGTTGACGTGGCTGAAGATGATGGAGCAGGAGGAGGAGGGCGGCTTTCACTTTGTGTGCTGCTTCTACTCATGTGTTCTTCCCATCGGCCTTTGTGATGGGAGACCATGTGCCTTCGCAAAGCAGTTGTACCTAGGTGGCTGTTGGACTTCCCATGAGCGTCCAGTAATTTGGAAAAAATATCCCCAGCTCCCAAGAGGCTGGCCTAGCACCCCGGTCATACAAATACTCATTAACAGCTTTTTCTTGTTGAAGCAGGCGGTCAAACATTAGGAGTGTTGAATTCCACCGTGTCGGGCTGTCGCAAATCAAGCGCCTCACTGGCAGGTTGTTTCGACGCTGGATATCGGACAAGTGCGCCATGGCCGTGTAGGAACGCCTGAAATGGCCACACACCTTCCTGGCCTGCTTCAGGACGTCCTGTAAGCCTGGGTACTTATGGACAAATCGTTGTACAATTAGATTACACACATGTGCCATGCACGGCACATGTGTCAACTTGCCCAATTTCAATGCCGCCACCAAATTACTTCCATTGTCAGAAACAACCTTGCCAATCTCCAGTTGGTGCGGAGTCAGCCACTGATCCACCTGTGCGTTCAGGGCGGTCAGGAGTGCTGGTGCGGTGTGACTCTCCGCTTTCAGGCAAGTCAACCCCAAGACGACGTGACACTGCCGTACCCGAGATGTAGCATAGTACCTGGGGAGCTGGGGGGGTGCCATAGATGTGGAGCAAGACGCAGAAGTTGAAGAGGACTCAGCCGAGGAAGAGGTTATGGAAGAGAATGGAGTAGGAGGAGTAGAGGAGGTAGCAGCAGGCCTGCCTGCAAGTCGTGGCGGTGTCACCAACTCTTCTGCAGAGCCACGCATTCCATGCTTGTCAGAAGTCAGCAGGTTTACCCAATGCGCAGTGTAGGTGATATACCTGCCCTGACCATGCTTTCCAGACCAGCTATCCGTGGTCATATGGACCCTTGCCCCAACGCTGTGTGCCAGACATGCCATAACTTCCTTTCTCACAACAGAGTACAGGTTTGGGATTGCCTTTTGTGAAAAGAAATTTCTGCCAGGTACCTTCCACTGCGGTGTCCCAATAGATACAAATTTTTTGAAAGCATCAGACTCCATCAGCTTGTATGGTAAAAGCTGGCGGGCTAAGAGTTCAGACAAGCCAGCTGTCAGACGCCGGGCAAGGGGGTGACTTTGAGAAATTGGCTTCTTACGCTCAAACATGTCCTTGACAGACACCTGACTGTGGGCAGATGACCAGGAACTGCTACGTAAGAGAGACTGAGTGGAGGATGGTTGAGAGGGGGCAAAGAGGACAGCACTGGTTGACGTGGCTGAAGATGATGGAGCAGGAGGAGGATAACAATAACACAATAACTCCTGTGACAGATCAAGTGAAGCGGCTGTGGTGCTAGTGTTGGTGGTGGCGACAGGCGGGGGGAGTGGCACTGGTCACTTGAGACCTGCCCAAAGCACAGCTGGACTTAGATGGTGCGTCAAGGTTAGGAGGACTAGCAGCAGAAGCTGAAGAAGATTGGGTGTCCTGTGTTACCATTCAACTAGGTCCTCCTCAGAAGATTTTGCGTCCCCCCTGGCACCCGGCGTCTGAACAATGTGCATATTTGTAGGGTCTAAAGGAATCACAGCACCACGACCACGGAACCTGCGGGGTGGCCTGCCTCTGCCTGTCATTTTTTTTTTAAATGGACACTAACAATACTATTACACCAATTGAGTGGTGGCACTGTGAAAGTAGGCACAGTATACGCTGTGAGACTGACAATGTCAGGTTTCCTCTTAGAGAATGGTTAATACCATCATCAGACCGTCCCTTTAAGGATTCCAATACATCAATCACTCCATCCTATATAAACACCACATTGGCCCTTCCCTCATTGCTTAGTATTGAAGTGAATATCTCATTCTTATCCTGAGCCTATCCTGTGAACGCTGTTCACACCTCTGTCTCCCTGCTGCTGCAGATTCACCTGTGAACGCTGTTCACACTGAAGTTACTTTGCTGTTCCTCTCTTAACTGTGAACGCTGTTCACACCTAATTCGCAACATACCCCAAACCTGCTTCAACTCTCATTCTGTGTCAGTGTCTTTCCGGATTTACCCTTCAACTACCTACAACTCGGATCTCCGGTTTCACTTACAGCTCCGCTCTACTTCCAAGTGCTACGCTAAACGGCTCTCCTTGCGGTGACGTCACACGCCTGCTGCTCACTATCTCCGGATCAACCGCTTTCAGTCTGTGTACTCTCTACCACTCCATAATTAGTAAGTGTGCATATTCTTCTAAGTTATATTCACATATCTATTTCTATATCTCGCACCTGCCTTAATGTTATTTTGTTGCCGGATAACTCTGATTAACTACCGCTCAGCTTAACCTCTTATGTTGTTATCTGGCTTTTCCTTATTGCCGAATTGACTCTTATTTTTTTCATACCATTTTTATGTTTTTTCAACCGGTTCTACCTATAATTCAAGGGGTCATATTCTCTGCTATTTTTACATGTTTGTGCACATACTTTTTTCTCTTTTTTATGATCTTGCATTTCTTGGGAAAACTAAAGTACATTTCTCCCTGCTGCAATTGTTAGTGCTAATTAGCACATGTGGCAGCAATAGGGTTAATGTGCTTGTAAATCCCTATAACAATTACAGCCTGGTGATACAAGGTAACCACTATTGCTCCTACACTTACAAGTGTGGTTCCCTGTATCTTTTTGCTACAAATTATTATTAGTATCTATTTGACTCAGCAGTTGTGGTTCAGTAGTTCATTCGCTATTGTCTGTATTTTTCTAGATACAAGACTGAGCATTGTGACAGACAACAACAAAAAAGACAGATGTTTTAAAAATCACAAATTGTTAATTTTTTAAAATATTACAAGTACTGTGGCAACAAATATGATTGTTTGGCACTAGTTGGCAAATGGGCCTGTCTGGCACACACGCAAATGGGAGAAAGGAAACTGCAATTCAATGGCACTAGGAGACTGAAGAATCACAGTCAAAACAGTTATGATTAACAAAAATTCCAATCCTGTTACAATAAATATGAGTGGTGGCACTAATTGGCTAGTTGGGACTGGCACACAGGCAGGCAGGCAGGAGGAAATGCAATTCAAGGGCACTAGTAGACTGCAGATTGACAGTCAAAACAGTGATGATTGACAAATTTTGCAATACTGTTAAAAGAAATATGATTGCTGGCACTAATTGGATAGTTGGGCCTGGCACACAGGCTGGCAGGCAGTAGAAAAGTGCAATTCAATGGCACGAGCAAACTGAGGATTAAGATCAACAATCAATTTTTTTTTAATTTTAATTAGTAACTATACTGTAGACAACAATTATGATTGGTGTAAATAGTAGGCAAGATGGCCTGGCACAAAAGGCTGGCAGGCAGGAGGTAAATGCAATTCAAGGACACTAGGAGACTGATTACTGAAAACATTGATGATTGAAAATTTTTGCAATACTGTTAAAAGAAATATGATTGCTGGCAATAATTGGCTAGGTGGGCCGGGCACACAGCAGGCTGCAAGGCAGGAGGAAAGTGCAATTTACTGGCACCAGCAAACTGAGGATTCACAACAACTATTAAAATTTTTTTAATTTTTAATTACTAAGAATACTGTGACAACAGATATGATTGGTGTAAATATTTTTCAAGTAGGCCTGGCACACAGGCTTGGAAGGCAGTAGAAAAGTGCAATTCTAGGGCACGAGCAAACTGAGGATTAAGATCATCAACAATCAAGAATTTTTTAATTTTAATTAGTAACTATACTGTGACCAAAAATTATGATTGGTGTAAATAGTTGGCAAGACGGCCTGGCACAAAAGGCTGGCAGGCAGGAGGTAGATGCAATTCAAGGACACTAGGAGACTGATTACTGACAGTCAAAACAGTGATGATTGACAATTTTTGCAATACTGTTAAAAGAAATATGATTGCTGGCAACAATTGGCTAGGTGGGCCTGGCTCACAGCAGGCTGCAAGGCAGGAGGAAAGTGCTATTCAATGGCACCAGTAAACTGAGGATTCACAACAACTATTACCAAAAATTTTAATTTTTAATTATTAAGAATACTGTCACAAAAACTATGATTGGTGTAAATATTTTTCAAGTAGGCCTGGCACACAGGCTTGGAAGGCTGTAGAAAAGTGCAATTCTAGGGCACGAGCAAACTGAGGATTAAGATCATCAACAATCAAGAATTTTTTAATTTTAATTAGTAACTATACTGTGACCAAAAATTATGATTGGTGTAAATAGTTGGCAAGACGGCCTGGCACAAAAGGCTGGCAGGCAGGATGTAGATGCAATTCAAGGACACTAGGAGACTGATTACTGACAGTCAAAACAGTGATGATTGACAATTTTTGCAATACTGTTAAAAGAAATATGATTGCTGGCAACAATTGGCTAGGTGGGCCTGGCTCACAGCAGGCTGCAAGGCAGGAGGAAAGTGCTATTCAATGGCACCAGCAAACTGAGAATTCACAACAACTATTAACAAAAATTTTAATTTTTAATTATTAAGAATACTGTCACAACAACTATGATTGGTGTAAATATTTTTCAAGTAGGCCTGGCACACAGGCTTGGAAGGCTGTAGAAAAGTGCAATTCTAGGGCACGAGCAAACTGAGGATTAAGATCATAAACAAACAAGAATTTTTTAATTTTAATTAGTAACTATACTGTGACCAAAAATTATGATTGTTGTAAATAGTTGGCAAGACGGCCTGGCACAAAAGGCGGACAGGCAGGAGGTAGATGCAATTCAAGGACACTAGGAGACTGATTACTGACAGTCAAAACAGTGATGATTGACAATTTTTGCAATACTGTTAAAAGAAATATGATTGCTGGCAATAATTGGCTAGGGGGGCCGGGCACACAGCAGGCTGCAAGGCAGGAGGAAAGTGCTATTCACTGGCACCAGCAAACTGAGGATTCACAACAACTATTAACAAAAATTTTAATTTTTAATTACTAAGAATACTGTCACAACAAATATGATTGGTGTAAATATTTTTCAAGTAGGCCTGGCACACAGTCTTGGAAGGCAGTAGAAAAGTGCAATTCTAGGGCACGAGCAAACTGAGGATTGAGATCATCAACAATCAAGAATTTTTTAATTTTAATTAGTAACTATACTGTGACCAAAAATTATGATTGGTGTAAATAGTTGGCAAGACGGCCTGGCACAAAAGGCTGGCAGGCAGGAGGGAGATGCAATTCAAGGACACTAGGAGACTGATTACTGACAGTCAAAACAGTGATGATTGACAATTTTTGCAATACTGTTAAAAGAAATATGATTGCTGGCAACAATTGGCTAGGTGGGCCTGGCTCACAGCAGGCTGCAAGGCAGCAGGAAAGTGCTATTCAATGGCACCAGCAAACTGAGGATTCTCAACAACTATTACTAACAATTTTAATTTTTAATTATTAAGAATACTGTCACAACAAATATGATTGGTGTAAATATTTTTCAAGTAGGCCTGGCACACAGGCTTGGAAGGCAGTAGAAAAGTGCAATTCTAGGGCACGAGCAAACTGAGGATTAAGATCAACAATCAAAATTTTTTTAATTTTAATTAGTAACTATACTGTCTGTGACAACAATTATGATTGCTGTAAATAGTTGGCTAGACGGCCTGGCACAAAAGGCTGGAAGTGGCAGGCAGGAGGTAAATGCAATTCAATGGCACTAGGAGACTGAATATTTGCAGTCCAAAAAATTATGATTTTTATTTTTTTATATACTGTTACAAGAATTGTGATTGGTGCCACTAATTGGCTAGTTGGGCCTGGCACACAGGCTGGCAGATATGAGTCGTGGATGGCAGGTAGGGCAGCAATTTAACACAGTATGCTGTGTAAGTGACAAAAACACAGGCCTGATAGAAAATTAAGTTAGATTACACTAGCAAAATATTTTAAAATTTTAGATTTTAATATTAAAATTATGTTAAGAAGTGCAATGCACATATGACTCTATGAGTGGTCGCACTGGCTGGCTGCTACGTAGGGCAGGAATTAACAACAGTATGCTGTTTAAGTCAGATAGACAGTTAGACACAGGCCTGATAGAAAATACAATTAGATTACACTAGCATAATGATTTAAAGACTTTTTTTTGGAAATTTAAAGAAAAAGGTTAAGCACATACATATGAGTCATGGCTGATAGCCTTGGAAGGGCAGCTATTAAAAACAGTAGGCTCTGTAAGTCGGATACACACACGCCTGATAGAAAATACTATTAGATTACACTAGAAAAATGATTGAAATTATTTTTTGGGGGGGGGAATTAAAAAAAGGTTAAACACATATGAGTCGTGGCTCATAGACTAGGGAGGGCAGCAAGTAAACACAGTAGGCTCTGTATGTCAGCAAAACACACAGGCCGGATAGAAAATTATATTAGATTACACTAGCAAACAAATTTATACTTTTTTTTATATTAAAATTAAGGTGAAGAAGAAGAATAGATATGAGTGCTGGGTGGCTGCCTGGCACAGACCAATTAACCAAAAGACTGAAAAAAATGAGGTATATTAATGCTGAGTGAGCCTGACAGACACAGGCCTGATAGTAAATGTAATTAGATTACACTAGCAAAATATTTGTTTTTTTTTAAAATTTAAACTAATGTTATAAACGGATATTAACACTGGTGGCTGCTGGCTGGCACAGAGCAATGAACCAGAGTATATGCTGTGTGACACTGGCCTGATAGAAAATGAAAAAAAATTACACTAGAAAAATAATTAAATTTTTTGGTTAGTTAAATTTAAACTAATGTTGTTAGGGAGATATCAGTGGTGGCAGTAGTCACAGCATATGCTGTGAGCCTTAAACACACAGCCTGAAAGCCAAGCAAATGCTAATAAAAAAAAAAGAAAAAAAAAAAAGGCACGAAATATAGCCCTAAAAAGGGCTTTTTGGGGTGCTGTGCTTGCAGCAGAGATGAGTGGAGTCCTTCTGGACTGTAAATACACTAGGCTAGCTATGTTTTTACTTTTAATGTCAGGAGCAAAAACACAACACGTCCTCTCATTAAGAAAGCAAGGTCGTTATGAGTCTAAAATGGCGGATTCCGAGTAGCTGGAAGGGTCTGTGAGGGAGTGTCTGATGTTGATTGGCTCTAATGTGTCAGGCGGCTGTGACATAAAGGGTCAAAGTTTCCACAATGATGACACATAGGGGCGGATCGAACATCGCCATGTGTTCGCCCACAAACGCGAACGCGAACAAGCTATGTTCGCTGTGAACTGTTCGCGGGCGAACAGTTCGGGACATCACTATATATAATCTATTAATCTGAATCTGAGGTCATTTACCATGTGGCCACTATTCAGGAAGTGTTGTGCCATTGGTTGATCACTTTTTTTGTTCCTCAAGGTTGATCTGATAGAAGATCTATGATTCGCCATCCGAGTGCATGCATTGTCCAACATCTTGCCAATGTAAAATTTGTCACACAGGCAATTAGATAGATAACGTACGGCATCGTACAAGTTAGATAATATCGAATATAAAACTTTGTTCGTGTGGGGATGATGGAAAGTAGAGCCTGAAATCATTGCATTACAGGTGGTACATCCGGCACACATATACCAACCCTTCTTAGAGCTGGCTGACCATGTGATTTTCGTGTAGCCGTGTACAGATGAGACTAATACTGTAAACAGATGAGACTAATACTTATTTCATTAAAGATTATTTTTATATTATAGCAACAGTTTATCCAATCTCGTACGTAGAGATTAGGGCCTCTATTTACCAAAGTCTGGCGGACCTGATCCGACAGTGCGGATCAGGTCCACCAGACCTCGCTGAATACGGAGAGCAATACGCTCTCCGTATTCAGCATTGCACCAGCAGCTCACAAGAGCTGCTGGTGCAATGACGCCCCCTGCAGACTCGCAGCCAATCAGCCGCCAGCAGGGGGGTGTCAATCATTCGGAGCTTGATAGGCCCCTAGGTGATCATCTCTCAAAATTGTAATCACGCTGCGGCTAATGTGTACATACAAGTTTGGGTACCATGGTATCCACGAATGTGTGAGTTACAACATAGACAAGTTGGACCAATAACAGGGAGCCTCAGTAGTGATACAGTGTATGCGACGAATCAAAGCCGCTCATGCCGGACTGACACATTGAAAGTAGGGACAAAACATTACAATAATATCTTCAAAGGTATGTCATAGTTTTGGAATAAAATACAACAGCTTTTACAATGGGTATAACATTTGGTGGGCAATATGAAAGGATGATAGTGAAGCACCGCAATGAGATAAGATATTTTGATATTATGACAATATAACATTCTGAGTAAATGACAGATCACATAATATTATATGGTGAATTGAAGATGAACATACATCTTTTAAATTGTTTCTGTACAAGTAAAGCTGCTTACTTCTATTGAACAAGCTGACTTTTATGCACATTTATTTATTTACACAGGATATGTGATTTGTATGATTGATGTATATTGATGTATTTTTCTTATAACAGTTTAGAAATAATATTAGAGTGATGATGCACATGAGGATATGACATCAGTTAGGGTATTTTTTATACACTGTTGAGGATTGCCATGACAACGGTTTTGGTGCCAATTCGTTCACTGGGGGTGGGGTTATGAATATTTAAACACAAATGTTTGTTTGTCTGAGGAAGGGAATTGTATCCCCGAAATGTCACAAGGAATAAAGCCACTTATTTGAAAGACTAGCGAGTGCCTCCTTCAATTTGAAATAATATATATATTTCACAAAAAGAAATTCAAGTTACAGTTAAATAATGAATATGGGCTTAAAGTGCAGTCTCTCAGGTTTAATTTGATGGTATTCACATCCAAATTGGAGGAAGTGTTTAGGAATTACAGCTCTTTAATATGTAGCCCCGTCTTTTTTAAGGGACCAAAAGTAATTGGACAATTGACTCAAAAGCTGTTTCATGGACAGGTGTGGGCTATTCCTTCATTATTTCCTTTCATCATCAATTAAGCAGGTAAAAGGTCTTGTGTTGATTCAAAGGGGCCGATTTATCATTGTGTGGGCGGACATGATCCGCTGTAGCGGATCATGTCAGCCGCACATTGATAAATGCCGACAGCATACACTGTCAGCATTTATCATTGCACAAGCATTTCTCGTGAAATGCTTGTGCAATGCCGCACCCTGCACATTTGTGTCTAATCGGCCACTAGCAGGGGGTGTCAATCATCCGATCGGGATGACTGCTGTGCACCACCTCAGAGGTGGCGGACGAATTAAGGAACAGCGGTCTTAAGACATTGAAGACTGCTGCTTCTTAACTTCAGTTTCAGATGAACCTGAAACTACGAGGGTAGATTGCAGCATCCGCTGCTTGATAAATCTACCCCTAAGTGTGGCATTCGAATTTGGAAGTTGTTGCTGTGAACCCACAAAATGTGTTCAAAGGAGCTCTCAATGCAAGTGAAATAGGCCATACTTGGGCTGCAAAAAAAAAAATCCATCAGATATACAACAGGAACATTAGGAGTGGCCAAATCAACAGTTTGGTACATTATGAGAAAAAAAGAACGTACTGGTGAGCTCTGCAACATAAAAACCCCTGAACATACAGACAACAGTGGTGGATGATCGTAGGATCCTTTCCATGATAAAGAAAAACCCCTTCACAACATACAGCCAAGTGAAGAACACTCTCCAGGTGGTAGGCATATCATTATCCAAGTCTACCATAAAAAGAAGACTTCACGAGAGCAAATACAGAGGGTTCAGCACAAGCTGGAAACCATTTATAAGCCTCAAGAATAAAAAGGCCAGATTAGACTTTGCAAAAAAATATCAGCCAGCTCAGTTCTGGAACAGCATTCTTTGGACAGATGAAACTAAGATCAACCTGTATCAGAATGATAGGAAGAATAAAGTATGGAGAAGACTTGGAACGGCTCATGATTAGAAGCATACCACATCATCTGAAAAACACGGTGGAGGCAGTGTGATGGCATAGGCATGCATGGCTTCCAATGGCACTGGCTCACTAGTGTTTATTGATGATGTGACAGAAGATAGAAGCAGCCGGATGAATTCTGAAGTGTATAGGGAAATATTGTATGCCCAGATTCAGCCAAGTTGATTGGACGGCGCTTCACTTTACAGATGGACAATGACCCAAAACATACAGTGGAAGCAACCCAGGAGTTCAAGGAAAAGAAGTGGAATATTCTGCATTGGCTGAGTCAATCACCTGATCTCAGCACGATTGAGCATGCATTTCACTGGCTAAAGACAAAACTTAAGGCAGAAAGACTCACAAACAAACAAACAAAGAAACAACTGAAGACAGCTGCAGTAAAGGCCTGGCAAAGCAGCGTTTGGTGATCTCCATTCGTTCCAGACTTCAAGCAGTCATTGCCTGCAAGGGATTCTCGACAAAGTATTACAAATTAACATTTTATTTATGATTGTGTTAATTTGTTCAATTGCATTTGAGCCCCTGAAATATGGGGACTGTGTATGAAAACGGTTGCAATTCCTAAACACTTCACACAATATTTTTGTTCAACCGCATTTTTTTCGGACAACTTTCAGTTAGTTTTTTTTTCTTCCCACTGCATCATGTGACAGCCATTAGCCAATCACAAAATGCATACATGTATAGTCTGTGAATTCTCGCACATGCTCAGAAGGGGACAGTGCCTCCGAAAATCTGCATTTTTAGATAATGGAAGTGAATTGGATATTTGTTTAACCCCTTCGCTATTGGGAATTTCATAGAAAAACTTGCCCAAAGAACTCTGATTAAACAGAAATAGAGCTTTTGATTTTTTGATTTACCCATGAAAACAATATATATTTTTAAAGTCGACAACCCAAGTTATTGATCTATGCCCATTTTGGTGTATTTGATGCTACTATTTGACAGCCAGATACGATCATATAAAAAAAAAGTTAACTTTTTCACAAAATTTGGGTTTCTCGCTGATATTATTTACACATATGACAAATGGCTATAAAAGCTTCTCTTGGATCCCCATTGTTTAGAAATAGCAGACATGCATGACTGTGCCATTGCTTTTTGGCAATTAGAATGAAGATAATTGCAGGTGCGCACCTTAGGCAAAATTCCTAGCAGTGAAGGAGTTGATCAATTAGCTTGTAAGGTTAATTTCTGATGCAGAGTAGAGATTACCCTCCCACCTGACACTCCCTGATCTTTACCTGATCCCTCCCAAACAGCACTTTTCCCCCCTCACCCTCCACTGGGCAGAAGGTCTGTCAGTATGCAGTTTAGTGCTTTTTTTATTAGTTATTATTATTGTCTTCACAGTGTAGTGATCACGTCTCAACCCTCTCACCACTCTGATCCCCCCAAACAGCTCCTTAACCCGCCCTTCTCTTTGGCCATCTTAGGTACTGGCAGCTGTCTGCCACTACCCAGTTTATGTTTTTTGTTTTTTTATATATATTATTTTCATTAATTCTGTAACTGATTATTTTTTCTGTAGTATGGTGGTATCCCCTACCTCCCCCTCCCTGCGATCATTAATTATGGTGCCCTCCCCTCCTATTCCCCCTATTTCAGTAGTGTAGCTTGCCATCCCTTCCTCTCCCTTAAAAAAACATCTCTGTAGTGTAGGCGCCCTTCCACGCTCTCCCCCTCCGTCTGTGCTGCCCACCTACCTTCCTTCCCACACCTCCCGCCCCCACAATAAGTTGATGGTTACAGACAGTTACACACACAGTGTCACTGTCTGTAACGATCAAGAATCTACCTTCATATGGAACCTGAAACACCAATCATCACTTTACAGCCGAGGCTGCTGTAGCTTCCTGAAGCTGCAACGTATATATACATTATGCGGTACGATAGGCAATGTACTGTATGATGTGTATATACGTCTTTTTGGGTGAAGGGGTTAAAATTGTGTACGCTATCTGAATCATGAAAGTTTAATTTTGACTTTAGTGTTCTTTTAAAAGAACAAGAGAACAATATAAAAACATACAGATTGATCCAGTATGGAGCTGTAAGGATACTAAGTTATATGCGTTTTGGGATTGCCCTAGTCCTTGTTCACTGGCTTTAAGTATCTCCACCATAATTCTCCCTTTAAGACTGCACTGATCAGTCACTCATCTGTTACTAATTACATTCTCTACCCACAGAGGATCCCCATTTCATTAACCCTGTCTCACTCACATAAGCCAAGGGAATTACCAAAGATAGAACAATACAATGTGTCCTTTTACATAATATATGCCATATACAAAAATTTAATTTTAACTACGTGTCCATCTCAATAAATATAATACAATTGACATGATCTAATTCACACAAAAAATATATATTCTGTAAGGGAGAATCATGGTGAAGATATTTAAGTACTAGGGTGAGCCCGAAACGCGTATGAGTTAGCATTCTTTTACCTACATACTGGATCAATCTCTTTGTTTTTATACTGTTCTTTTTAGCAACTTTATGTCTATTTAATAAGATATGGTTAACCATAAAATGCTCCACTAACTGTAGAGAGAAAGAGAAAAAATCTTATTAGATAGTCTGACATTTGGCAGCTACAAGTTGCAATAGGAGGATTGTTTGTGTGTAATCTGGAGTTATATAACCAGACAATTCAATATTACCTCCAGGAACCATAGAAAGAAATAAAAATCATAGTGGAATATTGCTATAATTTACTTTATTTGTGAAGATAGAGTCGTTCTCGCACTTTGTGAACCCAGTTCTAAGTTTATACAGCGTTGGTTATAGTTGTCACAAACCTTTGCAAAAATCTGCTGCTGCTACAAAGTTTTTTCAGTCTTAAAGGGACACTGAACCCAAATTTTTCTTTTGTGATTCAGATAAAGTGTGCAATTTTAAGCAACTTTCTAATTTACTCCTATTATCAAATTTTCTTTATTCTCTTGGTATCTTTATTTCAAAAGCAAGAATGTAAGTTTAGATGCCGGCCCATTTTTAGTGAACAACCTGGGTTGTTCTTGCTGATTGGTTGATAAATTCACCCACCAATAAACAAGTGCCGTCCAGAGTCCTGTACCAAAAAATAGCTTAAATGCCTTATTTTTCAAATAAAGATAGCAAGAGAACGAAGAAAAATTGATAATAGGAGTAAATTAGAAAGATCCTTAAAATTGTCTGCTCTATCTGAATCACGGAAGAAAAAATGTGGGTACTGTATCCCTTTAAGTTGTTTAATAGCCAATCTTTCCCCTGTAATTAAATTCAATGTATGACTTCCTTGTATATATTTTTACACTAAGTGCAAAAAAACTTCCATTGGACCTGTTTTTAAGCCCTTTGGATAAATCTTAAAGTTTGTTTTAGCATCTACATGTCCCATTGAACTATTACTTAATTACATTTGTTATTGTTTAAAAAGATAGATAATCCCTTTATTTACCATTCCCCAGTTTTGCATAACCAACACTGGTATAGAAATATACTTTTTACATCTGTGATTACCTTGTATCTAAGCTTCTGCTGACTGCCTCCTTATCTCAGATCTGTTGACAGACTTGCATTTCAGGCAATTAGTGCTAACTCTTAAATAACTCCACGTGCATGAGCACAATGTTATTTATATGAAACACACGAACTAACGCCCTCTAGCTGTGAAAAACTGTCAAATGCATTCAGATTAGAGGCGGCCTTCAAGGGCTTAGAAATTAGCATATGAGCCTACCTAGTTTTAGCTTTCAACTAAGAATACTAAGAGAACAAAGCAAATGTTATGATAAAAGTAAATTAGAAAGTTGTTTAAAATGACATGCCCTATCTCTAATGCTCGTGGGATATTTCCCTATTAGACCAAACTTGGCCAGTAGTCTTCTTATCCCGGCGTCAAGTGGAAGGATAAGGAAATATCCCAGAACAAAGAGAGTGCAAGAAATGAGGTAAGCAGTACTCACGGTAGACAGTGCAGTCCTTCACGGCAATAAGATTAAACCAGAGACAGGCAGAGTTTGGCAACAGAAAGGCAATCCAGCAGTATAGCAGTTCAGGGGTAAACCAATAGAATGGTCAGGAACAGGCAGAGGTCAGCAACAAAAGGTAATACAGTAGTTTAGCAGTTAAGGGGTAAACCAATAGAATGGTCAGGAACAGACAGAGGTGAGCAGCAAAAGGTTATCCAGAAGTGTATCAGTTCAGGGGTAAACCAGGCAGAGTAGTCAGATAGGCAGAGTTCAGCAATGATAAGGCAATCCAGCAATTGCAGGGTTAATAGGCAGAGTAGTCAGACAGGCAGAGTTCAGCAATGATAAGGCAATCCAGCAATTGAAGGGTTAAACAGGCAGAGTAATCAGAGTGACAGGCAGAATTCAGCAATGATAAGGCAATCCAGCAATTCAAGGGTTAAACAGGCAGAGTAGTCAGGCAGAGTTCAGCAATGATAAGGCAATCCAGCAATTGAAGGGTTACACAGGCAGAGTAGTCAGAGTGACAGGCAGAATTCAGCAATGATAAGGCAATCCAGCAATTCAAGGGTTAAACAGGCAGAGTAGTCAGACAGGCAGAGTTCAGCAATGATAAGGCAATCCAGCAATTCAAGGATTAAACAGGCAGAGTAGTCAGGCAGGCAGAGTTCAGCAATGATAAGGCAATTCAGCAAATCAAGAAATAAAGAAGTAAAACCTATACTTGGGCAGTGAATGTAAGTTATGCAGGTACTTACATAGGCACCGATTCGTGCCAAGGAGGACTTCAAAGGATCCGGCTTGAGAGGGGAATAGACTGTGCGATAACGTATTCGTTGCACAATCGCTGCGTCCCTGTCAATAGCCAGAGCGGCACAAGGAAAGCACGGGAGCGGCGTGACACTATCTGAATCATAATAATTTATATAATAATAATTTGCGATTTATATAGCACTTTTCTCCCTGTGAGACTAAAAGCACTTTGCAAATATACCAACATAAGACATAAAAGTTAGGAGTTTCTGAAGGTCAGATAAGCGGACTGAATGCCTGATGGAAGAGGTGGGTCTTTAGCTTTTTTTAAAAAGTCTGTAAGGACGGTGCCTCTCTGATTGCGTACGGTAAAGAGTTCCAGAAAGTAGGGGCAGCGTGGCTGAATGCTCTGGAGCCTGAGTTTGTCCTTATTCTTGGCACTTAGAGGAGGGATGTGTTGGCTGACCTAAGTGAACGGGATGGGATGTAGGGTGTCAGGAGCTCTTTCAGGTACTGTTGGCCTTGGTTGTTTAAGGCTTTGAAGGTCAGCAGGCCAATTTTAAAATATGTTCACCATTTAATTGGAAGCCAATGCAGGGAGTGGAGAACAGGTGTTATGTGGCAGGAGCGAGTTTGATTGGTAAATAGTCTGGCTGCTGCGTTTTGTACTGTCTGAAGGCGATGGAGTTCTTTTTTTGGGAGGCCCAAGTAAAGTGCATTGCAGTAATCTAGCCTAGAGGATACAAATGCATGGATTAATGTCGGCATATCATCCGGTGGAATTAAGTGTTGTATCCTGGCTATGTTTTTCAGATGAAAGTAGGCAGATTTTATTACGGAGGAAATCTGCTGTTTAAAAGATAGTCCAGCGTCAATCAGCACTCCGAGGTTTCGTACCTTTGCTGAACTAACGAGTTTAGAGCCTCCAAGCTCCAGTCCAGTTGGGTGATCATGGGATATTTTTGATGCCAGGGGGCCCCTCACCAAGAGTAACTCAGTTTTGTCCGGGTTCACTTTGAGACAGCTAGCATTCATCCATTCTATGAGGTCTGTTAAGCAATTGTTTATGCGGCATGCTGGGTCTGTAGTATCTGGAGCAAAGGAGAAGTAGAGTTGTGTGTCATCAGCGTAACAATGATACCTTAGGCCATGTCGGTTAATGATGTCCCTCAGTGGTAGTAAGTAAATTGCGAATAGCATGGGAGACAGGATAGATCCTTGTGGAACTCCGCAGGCCAGTTCTGTTGGTGCTGATGAGCTTGATCCTGATATTACTCTCTGTGATCTACCAGCGAGGAAAGATTTAAACCAGTTAAGGACTGTGCCTCCTAGACAACAGATGTACTGCAAGCACTCTATTAGAATCCTATGGTCAATGGTGTCAAATGCAGCTGAGAGATTGAGGAGGATTAGAATGGAGTAATCACCTTTGTCTCTTGCCATGAGGAGATCATTTAGCACTCGGACTAGCGCTGTTTCAGTGCTGTGGCGGCATCTGAAGCCTGACTGGAAAGGATCGAATATGTTTAGGCGTGATAGATGGGCTTCCAGTTGAGTTGCCACTACTTTTTCAATTACTTTCCCCAGAAATGGGAGGTTGGATACTGGTCTGTAATTAGTCATGCAGTCTGGGTTTAATAAAGGCTTCTTTAGGAGTGGTTTTACCACAGCTTCTTTTAGAGGATCTGGGAAGTCTCCTGTTTTTAGTGAACACTGCACTATTTTTGTGAGGACTGGGGCGAGTGTTTCAATGCATCCAGATATGAGCTGAGTTGGAGCAGGGTCTAAGTCACACGTAGTAGGGTGCAACTTTTGTATGGTGTTTTTAACTCCTTTTATATCCACATGTGTAAAAGTGGCCCATAAACTGGGGCAATCTGGCATTCCATTGTAGTGGTTCTGGTGTGTAACTGTTTGGCCTGCTGTGATAGCGGTTCGGATTGAGGAAATCTTGTCTCTGAAGAAGTTCGCAAATGCTTCACATTTATCCTGAGAAAAGTGGGTAGAGAAAGTTTAATTTGGACTTTACTATCTCTTTAAGGGTAAAGAGTTTTTACTTACAGGGTTAAAAAAAAAGTATTATCTTGCCCCTCGTAATACTTACCAGCGAGACCCCCTCATCCAAGGCGCGTGGACAGAACTGCCCACTCCCTAGATGAAAAAAGGTAGCTGAGAGGCACCACTCCCTCCCCCTCCCTCCCCCTCCTAGTTCTATCCGGCCCTATGGTGGACAGGACTAGGATTTTTGTTCTCTGTATTTACATGTACTGTACTTTATATAGCTTTGAGTCAATTGTTTATCATTCAAATTAAATATACCTGTTATTTCACTAAAAAAAAATCCTTCCTTTTGTCTAGATTCTCCCCACTGCTCTTTCATTTCTTTGTCTTTCTTTTCTTTTTCTTTTTTTCTAAAAAACCCATCATCATCTTCTTCGCTGGCAAGGATGAAAAAGCGAAACGGATTTGGCGACAAATACGTCGGATGTGAGAAAAAGCAGAACCATTATTAGTAAGAGGAGAGTGATAACATTGTCTTTGAGCTTTTTGAAGACTTTCTTAAAGGGATAGTCTAGTCAAAACTAAACTTTCGTGATTCAGATAGAACATGCAATTTAAAGCAACTTTCTAATTTACTTCGATTATCAATTTTTCTTTGTTCTCTTGGTACAGTATCTTTATTTGAAAAAGCAAGAATGTAAGCTTAGTAGCCGGACCATTTTTGGGTCGCGCTTGCTGATTGGTGGATACATTTAAATCAGCAAGCGCTACCTAGGTGCTGACCCAAAATGGGCGGGCTTCTAAGCTTTCATTCTGCTTTTACAAGCAAATATAGCAAAGAGAACAAAGAAAAATTGATAATAGGAGTAAATTAGAAAGTTGATTAAAATTGCATGCTCTATCTGAATCATGAAAGTTTAAATTTGACTAGGCCCTTCCTTCAAGTACCCTGGATATACACCAGGTTTCAGAGAAAAGTCTCAACTGTGACACAACCTGTCTACGTCTTTTATGTGAAAAATGTTCTGCGTGTTTGTTTCTATTTTGTTTTTATTACATTTGTTATAAGTTCACCAGGGCTGCAGCAGCAGATTTTTGCAAAGTGACAACTATAACCAACGATGTATAAACATAGAGCTGGGTTCACAGCTCTACAAAGTGTGAATACGACTCTATCTTCACAAATAAAGCAAATGATAGCAATATTCCACTATGTTTTTTCGTTTTCTCTTTCTATGGTTCCTGGATATAACTTTGACCTGTAGAAAATAGTTATCGTATTAGCTACCTCGACATGCGCATACTCACCATTACGTAATTGCATTCCACAGATGATTCAAAAGAATCTTTGGAGTTTCTATAAGTTTCTTAAAGAAACAGTCTACTCCAAACTTTTTATTGTTTTAAAAGATAGAATATCCCTTTATTACCCATTCCCCAGTTTTGCACAACCAACACAGTTATATTAATATACTTTATACCTCTGTGATTACCTTGTATCTAAGCCTCTGCAGACAGCACCTTATCTCAGGGCTATTTACAGACTTGCATTTTAGCCAATTAGTGCTGGTTCCTGCTCCACAGGAGTGAGCACAATGCTGTCTATATGGCACACATTAATTAGCAGTGTCTAGCTGTGAAAAGCTATAAAATGTACTAGGATAAGAGGCTGTCTGTAGTGGCTTAGAAGCAGTCAGACATTTAGAGGTTTAAAAAGGTTATAAAGTATATTAATATAACAATGTTGGTTGTGCAAAGCTGGGGAATGGGTAGTAAAGGCATTATCTGTCTTTTTAAACAATACCAAGTTTGTAAACTGTCCCTTTAACTTTAACTATATAAAAAATGTCCTGTATAATGATACTTGTATTATTTTAATTTATGTCCCTTGAACTTGGCTGCAAAAGATACAGTTGCCAAGAACCATTCAGAAGACAGCATATTTGTGCCTGAACTTGAGAACAATAAACTGCCTTACAATACTAAAAGTGACCTCTTCCATGGCAAATAACCCTGACAGTGACCTCAACACAGCATAGTTCATCCTGTTACATCAATAAACTTCCCCCACATTCCAATTTACAATAACTGCAAGGGCTTGGCCCCATTTGTAACCCCAACAACACTAGCACTCACATCTTCTGCCCACCTCCCACTGCTAGACCACTATTTTATAGTAATATAGTAGATGAGGTAGACAGAAGTCCATCAAGTTCAACTCATACAGATCCTACTTGGTTTACAATAAAGAAGATGGCAAATTAGCTTACATTAATACCACTAAAACGTTGACCCATTTAACACGAGCAATCGTATCCCTGAATTCTGATTTTATCCAAAAAGTATTGGCATTCTTTACCGGCACCAGCACTGCAAACACCAACTAAAATCAAAATCTACATGTACATACCTAGCTTAACCCCTCCGTACAATTTAATGGAACCCATAGTATTCATTTTCAACTCAACTGACATAACCTCTAACCCTATAACTACTAGATATCCCTTAAACACAACCAAAGTATGACCCCCCCCCCTCACCCACACACACACACACACACACAAAACAGCTATTTCCAACATCAATTGTGTTACCTCTCTCCAGTATCTTCTGGTCTTACAAATAGAGTCTATTGTGCGCCTCTTCTTCATTGGGCCAGGGTATTCACTACCTGCACCTGCACTGCACTGCACTGCAAACACCAACTAAAATCCAAAGGACCCTTTTACATGTACATGCCTAGCTTAACCACTAACATAACATTTAACGGAACCCATAGTATTCCTTTTCAACTCAACTGACATACCCTCTAACTACTAGATATCCATTAAACACAAAATAACCCCCCCACACACACACACACACAAACATACACACAAACACACACACACACAAACACACACACACAAACACACACACACACACAAACACACACACACACAAACACAAACACACACACACACAAACACACACACACACAAACAAACACACACACAAACACACACACACACACAAACACACACACACAAACACACACACACAAAAACAAACACACACAAACACAAACACACACACACACAAACACACAAACAAACACACACACAAACACACACAAACACACACATACACACACACACAAACACACAAACACAAACACACACACACACACAAACACACACACACAAACACACACACACAAACACACACACACACACACACAAACACACACACAAACACAAACACACAAACAAACACACACACACACAAAACCGTTATTTCCAACATCAATTGTGATTCCAGTGTTACCTCTCTCCAGTCTCTTCTGGTCTTAACTATAGAGTCTATTGTGCTCCTCTTCTTCATTGGGCCAGGACCTAAACCAGTTTTACTCACTTATAGATTATGTTTAAGGAATAGGAGATCAGTGATTAACCACTTCTAAGATGCCACATATATATCAGTGATTAATTCCTTTTAGGTGGGCACAAAGAGGCCAGTGATTAACCCCTTCCATGTAGTTACATATAGATCAGTGATTAATACCTTCAAGGGAGGCACATAACAAGCAATAAACACTTAATACCCCTCTCCCCACCACACGCACAAAACAATATAGCTTTCCTGTGCCAGGGTCTCTCTGATGACCCCAGTGTCTAGTGGGAAAGAGCCTGCTCCTAGAGTATTCTCCCTAAAAATACAGACCCCATGCTTCTGAAAGGAATTCTCCTGGTAAATGTAAAATATGTCATGCTTAATATTAGCATTATACAACAATGAATTTGCACAGCACAGAGAGGCACTTACAGGTGATCAGAACATGGGCTTCTTCCTGACCTGTTGTGAGGCCAGGGGTGGCAAGGAAGAACCCCAAAGCTCTGCTGCCCAAATTGTACCCAGGCCCTAAGAGTGTGAAGCGCCAAGGCACATGCCTATTAAGCTTATACATAAATATGTCTTATGCAGAGCAATGCTATCATCTCCATTCATTCCTTCATTCAACAAAATCAATGCTGATTGTTATGTACCAAATACCTTTTTAAACATAATTTAAAAAATCACCAAAGTTTAACCCTTCTGGACCAAATTCCTCATTGGATAGAATGCTACATCATCCACTACCACATGTGAGTGCATATAAGTGCATAATGGTTAACCAGCACACAGAATAAAGGGACATAAAAAACAAATATTTTCTTTTGCGATACGTATAGAACATCCAATTTTAAATACATTTCAAATTGACTTCTGTTATTATTTTGCTTCATTCACTTGGTATCCTTTGCTGAAGGAGCAACAATGCACTACTGGGAGCTAGTTGAGCACATAGGATGAACCAATGGTAAGAGGCATATATGTGCAGTCACCAAGCAGCAAGCTCCCAGTAATGCTTTACTTGATCCAGAGCCTACTTAAGTATCCTTTTAAACAAAGGATACCAGTAGAACGAGACAAAATAGAAGTAAAATTGTTTTGTTGTTTTTTTTAAAAAAAATAGGTGCTCTGTCTGAATCATTTAAGTTTACTTCTGACTTTACTATCCCTTTAAGCATAATGCAATGCAGATTGTAATATAAGATTTTCCCCTTTTCAATGCTCTATTTTTCTCTATACTTTTAAAATGAATAATTATTTGCTATACCACAGACAGGATGTACAGGTAGCCCTCAGTTTACGCCGGGGTTAGGTTCCAGAAGGAATGGTTGTAAATCGAAACCGTTGTAAATTGAAACCCAGTTTATAATGTAAGTCAATGGGAAGTGAGGGAGTTAGGTTCCAGGCCCCTCTCAAAATTGTCATAAGTAACACCTAATACATTATTTTTAAAGCTTTGAAATGAAGACTTTAAATGCTAAACAGCAGTATAAACCTAATAGTTTAATTATATATTCTGTGTTGTGTGATTATTTTATTAGGTTTATAATGCTTTCTAGCAAATGTTTTTGTTCATTTAACTTAGTTTAATTATGTATTCTGTGTTGTGATTATTTTAAGTTAAATGAACAAAAACCATTTGCTAAACAGCATTATAAACCTAATAAAATAATCACACAACACAGACTTTACTTGCATTTTTCTGCAAACAGTTCTTTTTATGCATTCCAATCTGGACTGATTTATAGACCATAAGATCTTGTTCCTTTGCAAGCTGCTCGATAGCTCAGGTCTGTTTAAATTGATTAATTTCAGCTTGCTTGGCTTGCATATCTTTGCTTCTAAACAAGCGGACAGCTTCACCTACTGGCTATTTTAATCAATGCACTGCTTTGATTAAAAATGTTGTTATTCTGAAACGGTGCAAATTGAACCGTTGTAAACCGAGGGCCACCTGTACTGACTTAGCAGACTAGCTCAATTATGCTTTGTCACGTTGATTGTAAAAATAGACCAGGGGCGCGATCCGATATACGGCATACTTTTCGGCACAAGCGAGGGAGCCCGCACCGCCCGTAGTTTCACCTCGCACATCGGGGTATCCAATATACCCCGCCGGCAGTTGCTAAAGTGCCGTAAGTCGGACAAACTAGCGATGTCCAGAAATAAGCGTAACTACAAATTTCTGGAGTCGCCAGTGACTTACGGCACTTTATAAACTGCCTGCACCTACAAAAACTTACTAAAATATAAAATCTCCCGTAACTGTCTAACACGCCTCCCAAAAATAGCCTGACACGTATACCCCTCTATCCGCAATCCCCCCTCTCACTCCTAACAATAAATGTATTAACCCCTAGACCGACAACCCCCCACAACGCAATAAGCCTAATTATTAACCCCTAAACCGCCATATCCCAAACCGCAATAAATCTATCCTAGTATTAACCCCTAAACCGCTGCTCCCGGACCCCGCCGCCACCTATATTATATGTATTACCCCCTAATCTGACCCCCTACACCGCCGCCACCTACATTAAATATATTACACCCTAATCTGACCCCCTACACCGCCGCCACCTATATTAAATTTATTAACACCTAATCTGACCCCCCTACACCGCCGCCACCTACATAAAATATATTACACCCTAGACCTAAGTCTAACCCTAACACCCCCCTAATTTAATTATTATTTAAATAAATCTAAATAATATTAATATTATTAACTAAATTATTCCTATTTAAAACTAAATACTTACCTATAAAATAAAACCTAAGATAGCTGCAATATAATTAATAATTACATTGTAACTATTTTAGGGATTTATATTTATTTTACAGGTAACTTTGTATTTATTTTAATTAGGTACAATAGCTATTAAATAGTTAATAACTATTTAATAGCTACCTAGTTAAAATAATTACTAAATTACCTGTAAAATAAATCCTAACCTGTTACAAATACACCTAACACTACACTATCAATAAATTTAAATAAACTACAATTATCTAAACTAAAATACAATTAAATAAACTAAACTATATTATAAAAACAAACAAACACTAAATTACAAAAAATTAAAAAATATTACAAGAATGTTAAGCTAATTACACCTAATCTAAGCCTCATAATAAAATAAAAAAGCCCCCCAAAATAATAAAATTTCCCTACCCTAAACTAAATTTAGCAGATTAGGGGTTAATATATTTAATATAGGTGGCGGCGGTGTAGGGGGATCAGATTAGGGGTTAATATATTTAATATAGGTGGCGGCGATGTAGGGGGATCAGATTAGGAGTTAATATATTTAATATAGGTGGCGGCGGCGTAGGGGGATCAGATTAGGGGTTAATATATTTAATATAGGTGGCGGCGGTGTAGAGGGATCATATTAGGGGTTAATATATTTAATGTATTTATATTGGTAAGGAAGATTCTATAGCAACCGCAATTAGATTGCTATCTACAATAGACAGGGATTTCAGCACATCTTTTTAAATAAACTGCTTGACCAAATGCCCAGCTCCGCTTAATAGCGGTAAGTGAAGACTGCTTCCATTCACCACACACCTGTATGCCATTCAGAGAATGTATCTAATAAGCAGGTTAATATAATTAGAATTTATGAACCAAAGAAATAGGGAAGCGTTGGTTGAGAGATGTCTAGGCACAGATTCAGCTGTACAAATTTATTATGTATAATCACATGAAACAGCACAATTAAATACTCCAACTGTGAGCTAGCTGTACTGACAACTCCTCCACTAGCGGGTGGTTACGTACAAGACGTAAAATCAGCCACCATAGTGAGCCTTGAGGATCTATGTCAGTATGTAGCCTGTCAAAAGCATGAACAAAATCACATAAACAATAAATCCATATGTTAAGGGAACATCTCCTAGTATTGTGCACAATACTTTATCAACCACCAATCAATAGGTTAGTTCCAATCCTTAAAATACGAAGCAGTATAGACTGTAGGGGGTAATACAACAACTCCAGTAACAGCGGGCACCACCAATATAGTTAAAGGTATCAGGCGTCATGTTATAATAAATCTGGATCTATGTGTATACAACCCAAATTACAGGCTGATTGGATGCTTAAACATAAGGATATAAATATGTAGACATTGGTTATATTATACCAGGCTATCAAAGGCAAGTAAGGGCTATGGGGGTAAGGATTAACAACTCCAGTATTCAGCGGGCACCACCAATATAAGAAAAGGTAACAGGTGTCATGAATGTTAATTTTCTGGATCTATGTTAAAGCTCCCCCAAAGCCGTTCAATATATCTGTCACAGTAGGATAGCAAATGCACAAAACGGTTTCATATAAGTAAATAATCAAGCGGTGTATATGTAACTCCCACAAACAGTTTTTAAATTGTCCCACAAATTAAATCCGTGTGTATACACAGTACATCCAGACACCTTCCGGTATATGAAGAGTAGCGGACTTAGATATCAAAGTTTAAGCATTGATCCGCTTTTGCCCTGAGGAAACCCCTGTGATTACTGGCAGTCACGTGGGGGGTGAAACGCGCGTCGGCAGTGACGTGGGAAGTGGAGGTGGACGTGTCTGAAGGACAGACCGCTGTAGCGTCCACGCTGTTCTAAATCTAGGATAACGGAGAACGAAGCAAGCTGATTCAGCCCACATTGAAACAAGGCTGGGATATCTAATCACTTAAAGCCAAACATACGGTTGTATTACAAGTTCAATGCTTAAACTTTGACATCTAAGTCCGCTACTCTTCATATACCGGAAGGTGTCTGGATGTACTGTGTATACACAGATTTAATTAAAGCTCCCCCAAAGCCGTTCAATATATCTGTCACAGTAGGATAGCAAATGCACAAAACGGTTTCATACAAGTAAATAATCAAGCGGTGTATATGTAACTCCCACAAACAGTTTTTAAATTGTCCCACAAATTAAATCTGTGTGTATACCCAGTACATCCAGACACCTTCCGGTATATGAAGAGTAGCGGACTTAGATGTCAAAGTTTAAGCATTGAACTTGTAATACAACCGTATGTTTGGCTTTAAGTGATTAGATATCCCAGCCTTGTTTCAATGTGGGCTGAATCAGCTTGCTTCGTTCTCCGTTATCCTAGATTTAGAACAGCGTGGACGCTACAGCGGTCTGTCCTTCAGACACGTCCACCTCCACTTCCCACGTCACTGCCGACGCGTGTTTCACCCCCCACGTGACTGCCAGTAATCACAGGGGTTTCCTCAGGGCAAAAGCGGATCAATGCTTAAACTTTGACATCTAAGTCCGCTACTCTTCATATACCGGAAGGTGTCTGGATGTACTGTGTATACACACGGATTTAATTTGTGGGACAATTTAAAAACTGTTTGTGGGAGTTACATATACACCGCTTGATTATTTACTTATATGAAACCGTTTTGTGCATTTGCTATCCTACTGTGACAGATATATTGAACGGCTTTGGGGGAGCTTTAACATAGATCCAGAAAATTAACATTCATGACACCTGTTACCTTTTCTTATATTGGTGGTGCCCGCTGAATACTGGAGTTGTTAATCCTTACCCCCATAGCCCTTACTTGCCTTTGATAGCCTGGTATAATATAACCAATGTCTACATATTTATATCCTTATGTTTAAGCATCCAATCAGCCTGTAATTTGGGTTGTATACACATAGATCCAGATTTATTATAACATGACGCCTGATACCTTTAACTATATTGGTGGTGCCCACTGTTACTGGAGTTGTTGTATTACCCCCTACAGTCTATACTGCTTCGTATTTTAAGGATTGGAACTAACCTATTGATTGGTGGTTGATAAAGTATTGTGCACAATACTAGGAGATGTTCCCTTAACATATGGATTTATTGTTTATGTGATTTTGTTCATGCTTTTGACAGGCTACATACTGACATAGATCCTCAAGGCTCACTATGGTGGCTGATTTTACGTCTTGTACGTAACCACCCGCTAGTGGAGGAGTTGTCAGTACAGCTAGCTCACAGTTGGAGTATTTAATTGTGCTGTTTCATGTGATTATACATAATAAATTTGTACAGCTGGATCTGTGCCTAGACATCTCTCAACCAACGCTTCCCTATTTCTTTGGTTCATGAGTTCTAATTATATTAACCTGCTTATTAGATACATTCTCTGAATGGCATACAGGTGTGTGGTGAATGGAAGCAGTCTTCACTTACCGCTATTAAGCGGAGCTGGGCATTTGGTCAAGCAGTTTATTTAAAAAGATGTGCTGAAATCCCTGTCTATTGTAGATAGCAATCTAATTGCGGTTGCTATAGAATCTTCCTTACCAATATAAATACATAATTATTTTAAGGGCCTGCATATCACACATTTTTTCCTTCATAAAAGGTTTTATTCACCTGGACATCGCCTTATAGCTCAAGGTAAAGATATAATTCCTAGGCCTTACTAGCCTCCCTATCCCAATATTACACTTTAATATATTTAATATAGGTGGCGGCAGTGTAGGGGGATCAGATTAGGGGTTAATATATTTAATATGGGTGGCGGCGGTGTAGGGGGATCAGATTAGGGGTTAATATATTTAATATAGGTGGCGGCGGTGTAGGGGAATCAGATTAGGGGTTAATATATTTAATATAGGTGGCGGCGGTGTAGGGGGATCAGATTAGGGGTTAATAAATTTAATATAGGTGGCGGCGGTGTAGGGGGGTCAGATTAGGGGGTAATACATTTAATGTAGGTGGCAGTGGGGTCCGGGAGCGGCGGTTTAGGGGATAAACACTTTATTAGGTATTGCGGTGGGGATTGCGGTTGACAGGTAGATAGACATTGCGCATGCGTTAGGTGTTAGGATTTATTTTGCAGGCATAGGGAGTTACAGGGCTCCAATACTCAGCGCAAGGCTTGCTACGCCTGCATTTTGTGGCGAGGTGAAAATGGAGTAAGATTTCTCCATTTTCACCATGTAAGTCCTTACACTGTATATTGGATACCAAATTGCGCGTGTTTTCTATATCAGTCTATGGGCCAAAAAACTACGGGCGAAGGCAGAAATATACGAGCATAACTTCTATGTTACGCCGTATATATGATACCAAACCCGCGCAAAATCTGGCGTCACCGGCTTCTGTGGGCGACGCTGCATATCGGATGGGGCCCCTGGTATATAGTGTCAGATAGTGAACTATTAGATAAAGAGGTAATTTATATGATGATAACTTTACCTTTTGGTAAAAGTAGCTCAGTGTTGATTGTAAAACAGCAGGTTTCACAGGTTTTGAAGTCTTCCTTAATCCTGTAAGAAAAAAAAATGTATTTGTGTTTTTTTCCTTTTCTTTGTCATTTACTTTACAGTATTCACCAAATGCAATAGCCCCCCCCCCCCCCTCTCAAATTTTTCAGAAAAAAAAAATTAAAACCAAGGAATATCATGACATTCTTCAAATGGATTTGACAGATTAAGCGGCAACCTGTGGAAATAAAAAAAACAGTGACTGTGTTTTTTTTATATATCAAACCATGGATGATTTAAAAAAATGGTGGGGGGGGGGTCTGATTGAAACAGAGAAAGCAGATTTGTATATTGCATAAGTGACCTCAAAACTTGGTTTTTAACTATTTTATTAAATACAACTTTCCCAGCCTGCTTTGTTGATTACAGAGAAATGCACTGACTATTCTTCTTTTGGAAGCTTAACATTCAGAGTGACCAAATATTAAATTGCCTTTTACTTTTACATTTGCTTTAGTGTCCAACCTGATCATTGTCAGTTAACTTTATTTTAATTTCTGATGATAGCACATCAAGGGCATGAAGAATTAAATATTACTTTAACATGTTCCTTAAAGGCACATTAAACCAAAATGCCTCTCTTGTGACTTAG
Source organism: Bombina bombina (assembly GCF_027579735.1). Classification (NCBI taxonomy): domain Eukaryota; kingdom Metazoa; phylum Chordata; class Amphibia; order Anura; family Bombinatoridae; genus Bombina; species Bombina bombina. Next base: position 95,142,455 of record NC_069505.1, on the reverse strand, counting down.
ACAGAACATACCATTTGTGAAAAGTTTCCAATTTACTTCTATTATCAAATTTGCTTCATTCTCATGGTAATATTTGTTGAAGAGATACATAGGTAGATGTCTGGAGCACTACATTACTGGAAATAGTGCTGCTGTCTAGTGCATTGCAAAACTGCTGCCATAAAGTGTTCCAGGCATGTATACACACTAGTTTTATCTCCCTGCTTTTCACCAAAGGATACCAAGAGAACAAACAAATGTTGAAAATAGAAGTAATATAGAAAGGTTTTTAAAACTACATGCTCTAAGGCCTATGTATCAAAGTGCGGATCAGGTCCGCAAGACCTCGCTGAATGCGGAGAGCAATACGCTCTCCGTATTCAGCATTGCACCAGCAGCTCACAAGAGCTGCTGGTGCAACGCCGCCCCCTGCAGACTCGCGGCCAATCGGTCGCCAGCAGGGAGGTGTCAATCAACCTGATCATACTCGATCGGGTTGAATTGTGGCAATGTCTGTCCGTCTGCTCAGAGCAGGTGGACAGGTTATTGAGCAACAGTCTTTCGACCCCTGCTTCATAACTGCTGTTTCTGGTGAGCCTGAAGACTCGCCAGAAACACGGGCCCTCAAGTTCCATACGGAGCTTTATAAATGGGCCTCTCTGTCTGAATTGTGAAAGAACATATTTGGGTTTTAGGTCATTGTTTAGAAACAACATCCATTCTTAAACGTTGTCAGCTCTCCAAAGAAGATGTCAAAACCACCCATTAATCCCTTCTGAATTCACAATGCTGCATTCATTTATCACCAGGATTTATTTTTATCAGAATAATCTTTCATAATTAAGTACCCAGGGGGTAAGAAATGTGCTTGACATTCCCTGGTTGATGCCCTTTGTGTGTTTGTGCTATTTTGTCCGGATCTAATAAAGTGACCTTTGTTTACTAATTTTATTTAATTGATACAGTGGTGAGGTGATCTTCTCCACTGATTCCAGATCCCGTTTCAAAAATACAACAAGGAACTGAAATGTCTCATTTTTAACAAGTGCCTATAAGAAAAAGGGTCTCGGCAATGTAATGACCATTAATTTCATGTCTGCTAGAATCCTATGAAGAATATTATTTGTATATAATTATCACTCAGCTAGATTACGAGTTTTGAGCGCTATAGGGATTTTAACGACTGCCACAAAAACAAAATTCATGCTTACCCGATAAATTTATTTATTTCTTGACACGATGAGTCCACAGATCATCTAATTACTATTGGGAATATCACTCCTGCCCAGCAGGAGGCGTCAAAGAGCACCACAGCAAAGCTGTTAAATATCGCCTCCCTTCCCTCCAACTCCAGTCATGCGACCGAAGCAAAGGAGAGAAAGGAAGCAACAAGGTGCAGAGGTGTCTGAAGTTTATAACCTACCAACAAACCCTGTCCAAAAAGAACGGGGCGGGCCGTGGACTCATCGTGCCAAGAAAGAAAGAAATTTATCAGGTAAGCATAAATTTTGTTTTCTTTCTAATGACACGATGAGTCCAGTAAACTACAGTATTTAAAATAATGGTGAGCCGAGAATATATTGTTATGCTTCACATGCACGTGCTGAGAAAAATGCTAACACTAAAATAATGATAACCTTTACTAGAAGCATTTTTGCTAATACATGTATATTGCAAATATGTTTCAATTCAGAGTGTAATTCATCTATGTGCATTTATATTTTGACTGGAATGTCCCTTTAAATATCCAGACTTCTTAAATTGAGGGAGAAAAAAAATCCTACATTCCAGTCACAGAAAAAATAATAGAATCTAAACCAGAAGCAAGCAACATATTTCCTAAAAAGAAAGAGATAAAAGTCTGGACTAGAAAAAAACTTCTGCAGACCAGGACTAACTATGAAGGCCTTCTGGCAAGAACTGCTAAATACATATTCTTAGCATTATGCTTAATATTGATAATAAAATCATCACAAAATAAAAGCATTAGCAGATTAAACCAAACCCAAAAGATGTAGAAAATCTTTACTAGCACAATCATCCAAAAACTGCTGAGAAAAACTATCAAACCAAATGGCAGTGGAGGGCCCTCTAGTGGGCCTATAACAAAATCAAGAGATAACTGACTTGAAGTCTGGAGTGTTCTAGGTGTTTGTTACATTGTTGCAAGTTTGGGGACGGATGTCTCTGCTTACCTTTATTGGTTATTGCTGCAGTGGATCTTTCCACTTTGTTCCTGTATCCAGACTTCAAGGGAGCTTTCCCTGCCCGCCTGTCCCTGGAAGAAGAAGTGGGGGCAATAAGGTGGTAACTGGAAGGGTTTAGTAACCCTGGCTTGGGTAGGTTCAGGTGAGCTAGCCCTGTAAGCCCAGGCTTTAATGTAGCCTTCCACCTGTTTCTTGCGTGTTGCACAACTCGTCAGAGGAGGTTGCCTTACTAGGCTGGTAGTTTATACCCTAGCTGGCAGTCGGTCAGGGCCTTGAGAGTGAGCAGGGAGAGAGAAGAGTGATGCCCTAAGATGGGGAGGCGATGCCCAATAGGTGCCGACCTAGGGGTTACTTCCCCCTACGAATCATAGGCTTAAGACCTCTACAAATTAGAACTCTCTCTCTGCCATTGAGCGCAAGCAATCCATGCCACGCTGCAGACACCGAAAGGGGCCCTGGCCATCTGGCAGTTGGGGTTAAGTTAGGATTAGATGCCGCCACAGTTAATGACCTTGTTACAAGTTTTAAGGTTATTTATTAAAGAGTTTATTAAAAAGTTGCCTAATATTGGCATATTAGCAGTGATTAAGGAGTTTATGTTAATAAACGCGACCGTGACCGGTATTTCTCCCAAACATGCTAGATAACATAAGGACGAAATAGGAGGTTTATCTCTTATACAGCAGACACTAAATTCCTGGCCTAAAAGGAAAACCTGTATATAGAAAAGTCCTCCTATGTATAGACTCCAAAAGAATGATAGAATGTTTAATCAACGTAAAAATAACCCCATCCACCTTAGGAACAAATTCCCAAAGCACAACATAAAAAGCAAGCAAAGGATACATCTATAAACCTACAAGAAGGATTAAAAGTGCTACCTGGCTTAGACCATTTCTTAGAAACTAATCTCGGAGACAGGGAAGGGAAAACCTCAGGGATTTTAACAGCAGGCTTAAAAATCAAACCTTAGTATAGAACAGACTTGTCCTCAGAAACCTTATGATCCTGAAACCCTAAAGTATTTAAAACCTTTAAAAGTGAACAAAGAGGATGATTCTACATCATCATCAGAACCAGATTCCTGATCATCTGAAACAATTTCACCCTCAGAAGACAAACCAGCAGAACGAGGATCAAAAATAGCCTTAGAGCTAGTAGATGGAAAATCAAACTGACCTTTTCTTATTTGAAGGGGGCATAGCCACCAGCATTTTGGACACAGTAGAATGAATAAAATTCCTTAATTCTGGTGAAAAATCTGTAGAACTACACTGCAAAGAACAAACAGAAGGCGGAAAAATACCTTTAGAAGTAAGTGCAGCATAAGACTGGTTAAAAATACATGAACACAATAAAACAGGCATTGCATAATTAAACAGGAGGAAAAACCTCAGCAAATTAACGATATACACACTTAACATTAGTAGTAAAGTGTATATAGGACCTGGTTTCTAAAGAGGATTTAAGGAAAGAAATAAAAGGCTCCATGATAATGGAAACTATGAACAGATAGAATGCACAAGTAAAAAGGCTATATCCCCTTTCATAGAGCTCTTAAAGTAAGCGAAAAACTTACCCCCTTCAGGCAGAAGCAATAAATAAATACATGCAGGCCAAGGAGAGCTAAATCGACATAAAAAAAATGAAATAACACTCGCAAAAACAAAGCGTACTAAGAATCCACTTCAAAAGTGCACCCAAACAGAAAATGAGAAGCACATGAAAAGCTTAAGGAAAAAAATGAACAATAACATGTCTAAAAATCGACGTGATATCCTTAACATCCAACTTGCATTATCCAAAACAGCTGATGTGCACTATCCCAATCAGGCCGACATGTGCAAAACTGATACGCTGGCATGTGCAATCCCGATGCACGCAAAAAAAAACAATGTGCGCTACAAACAAATTAAAAGGGCGTATATAAAAATTAAAGGGATATAACCTTATAAAAATGAAAGGAGCCACATTAACAAATAAACATTAAAAACACTGTCCCCAGGCTATAACAGTATAATAAATACAATAATATAGTCTAATAGCCTTAAAGAGTGCCCTATAAACAAAATAATTTACTTACCCATAGGCACCCAGATACTGCACATAAGCAGAGATCCTGTAGAAAGCCAAACCAGTGCTGAAACAAATCAGCAGATTATATGGAATAGAAGTAAATTAACAACGACATAAGTAGGCAAATGACTGGTCCCCGTGACACCTGTGGAAGTCTTATGACTAAATAAAGTGTAATTGTGCCACTACACAATACTCTCAAGGCCCTCCCGCAACACAAACACTGAAATAAAATTATTAACCCCTAATCTGTCGCTCTGGACATCGCTGCCACTATAATAAACATATTAACCCCTAAACCGCTGCACTCCCGCATCGCAAACACTAGTTAAATATTATTAACCCCTAATCTGCCGCCCCTAACATCGTCGCCACCTACCTACATTTATTAACCCCTAATCTGCCACCCCCAACGTCGCCGCCACTATATTAAATTTATTTACCCCTAAACCTAAGTCTAACCCTAACACCCCCTAACTTAAATATAATTAAAATAAATCTAAATAAAACTTACAATTATTACCTAAATAATTCCTATTTAAAACTAAATACTTACCTGTAAAATAAACCCTAAGCTAGCTACAATATAACTAATAGTTACATTGTAGCTAGCTTAGGGTTTATTTTTATTTTACAGGCAATTTGTATTTATTTTAACTAGGTAGAATAGTTAGTAAATAGTTATTAACTATTTACTAACTACCTAGTTAAAATAAATACAAATTTACCTGTAAAATAAAACCTAAGCTGAGTTACACTAACACCTAACATTACACTACAATTATATTAATTACATTAATTAAATACAATTACCTAAATTACAAAAAAACACACTAAGTTACACAAAATAAAAAACAAATTATCAGATATTTAAACTAATTAAACCTAATCTAATAGCCCTATCAAAATGAAAAAGCCCCTCCAAAATAAAAATAAAAACCCTAGCCTAAACTAAACTACCAATAGCCCTTTAAAGGGCCTTTTGCGGGGCATTGCCCCAAAGAAATCAGCTCTTTTACCTGTAAAAAAAAAATACAAACAACCCCCCCAAAAGTAAAACCCACCACTCACACAACCAACCCCCCAAATAAAATCCTAACTAAAAAAACCTAAGCTCCCCATTGCCCTGAAAAGGGCATTTGGATGGGCATAGCCCTTAAAAGGGCATTTAGCTCTTTTACTGCCCAAACCCTAATCTAAAAATAAAACCCACCCAATAAACCCTTACAAAAAACCTAACACTAACCTCCGAAGATCCACTTACAGTTTTGAAGACCGGACCTCCATCCTAAACAAAGCCGGGAGAAGTTCTCAGCGAAACGGCAAGAAGTCCTGAACGTAGCCGGGAGAAGTCTTCATCCAAGCTGGCAGAACGGGTCCATCTTCAAGACATCCGACGACTAAAGACGAATGAAGGTTCCTTTAAATGACGTCATCCAAGATGGTGTCCCTTTAATTCCGATTGGCTGATAGAATTCTATCAGCCAATCGGAATTAAAGGTGAAAAAATCCTATTGACCTGCTCAAACTTGCTGCGTCTCCGACTCTAAGCTTCCTTCCGCTTTCGGCAGTCACATGTAGTGAATAAGCCAATCGGGAGCAGTTTTTTTGGCGTTAGTTTCAAATCTTGGATCGTATGTAGACTCTTTTGTGAAGATATAAAAAAAAACTGTATGTTAATCAGAGCGCTCTGAATTTCACTGACTGGTGGAGGTTCATCTAGGCGTTTTAACCTAAAGCAGAAGGAAGCTTAGAGTCGGAAACACAGCAAGTTTGAGCAGGTCTGCCTAAGGAGACTCCAGTTTTTATGAATAAGAGTCCTTGAAGGCAGCATTGTTTTTTTTGAGCCTCTTAATAAAAGAATTGTGATCGATCCTAAATTAACTATGCATCTTATCTGTTAACCACCGGTGGTTCATATTGTATCATTGTTTTATTTTTATATAACACTATCTTCATTTAACATTGTATCTTTATCTAACATTTGTTTTATTTATATTTTTGTTACATATATTGTTTTTAATCTGTGTTATATCTATACTCATATGAGGATAAACTTTTTAAAAATATAAATATTTTTTTTTCCTATATCCTACTGAATTTGGTTTGCTGTGTAACGCATCTTCTTTATTCTACATATTAACTAAAAGGATTTCTTGCAGAGGATAATCCTACTTTGAAGCTGCTAATACCACTTCTCTGATTAACTGATGATATATTTATTTTTTCATCACAAATGCGTACACACATAAAGAGTTTTTAGAATAAAAAATCTGGAAAATGCAATTGCAACAAAACATAAATATCAGAGATTAATCTCCCCAACCCAGATAATTAAATCTAATCACATAATAAAATAATACACTATCACCAAGATTACAAGTTTTGCGGTATGGTGAGGTACCGCTATACTGCTGAAAAGTTGGCCATTGCGGTATAGCTATAACGCAAACGTTTTAGCCTGTAACGCAACTATCCATTCTGCGCTCAAAAAATGACGTTTGAGTGCGGGTTTATCATACCGCTGTATTACAGGTTGTGCGGTCCGGCTAAAATGCTTGCGTTATAGCCTATACGGCCCTGATCCATACTGTGATCTGAGACCAGTAGTTACGGATTTTGCGGAACAAAAATGTTTTACAAAACTCATAACTAAAATGTTACAAAGTACACTATCCCATAAACTACCTATTAACCCCTAAACCACCACCTTCCCGCATTGCAAATACTATATTAAACTTATTAACCCCTAATCCCCTGTCCATCCACATAGCCAACACTATATAAAGCTATTAACCCCTAAACCGCTGGCCCCACATTGCTACTACTATAATAAACCTATTAACCCCTAAACTGCCGTCCCCCACATCGCAACTAATAAACTAAACCTATTAACCCCTAAACTGCCAACCCCCCCACATTGTTACTATGAAAATAAATGTATTAACTCCTTAACTGCCGACCTTCACATCGCAACTACTAACCTAAACCTAATAACCCCTAAACCGTCAGCCCCCCACATCGCAAAACACTAAATTAAACTATTAACCCCTAAACCTAAAACCCCCTAAATTTAAATTAAAATTACAATATAACTATCTGAAAATAAATAAAAGCTTACCTGTGAAATAAAAAAATAATAATATTAAACTATAAATAAACCTAACATAACTATTTTAATAAAATAAAATAAACTACAATTAAAAAAAACTAAACTTACAAGATTGAAATAACCTAACACTACGAAAAAATTTTTTTTTACAAATTTAAATAAACCTAAAAGTACGAAAAAATAAAAAAAATCTAAAAAAAAATTGATTTGAACAGCCAATAGGATTTAAGCCGCTCGCATCCTATTGGCTGATTGGAATTTTTCAGCCAATAGGAATGCAACGGTACCCCAATATAAAAGGGGTACCTTGCATTCAAGCTTCAGTGTGCGGTGAACAATCCCATGAAGAGGATCATCCACGCTTGATAGCTCCGCGGTCGTCGGTTCTTCCCATCTCTCACCGCCACAGCTCCGTGCCACCGGGATGAAGATATAATATGCCCCCGTGATGGATGAAGATGTTGCCACCTGGATGAAGACTTCTCGCCCCCTTTATGAAGATGGATGTCCGGACATTAGGAACTGTGAGTAGATTTTCTGGGGTTATTGTTAGGTTTTTTTTTGTTTGTTTTTTGGGGTGTTTTTTTTTAAGATTAGGGATGGGCAGTAAAAGAGCTGTTTGAAAAAGAGCTGAATGCCCATACAAATGCCCCTTTAGGGGCAATGGGTATCTTAAGTTTTTTTTAGACTTAGGTTTACTGATAAGGGGACTGTAGTTTTTAGGTAAAAGAGATGTTTAACTTAGGGCAATGCACTACAAAAGGCCCTTTTAAGGGCTATTGGTAGTTTATTGTTAGGTTAGGGGGTGTTTTTATTTTGGGGGGCTTTTTTGTTTTTATAGGGCTATTAGATTAGGTGTAATTTTTAGTATTTTGGATCATTTTGTTTATTATTTTTTGTAATCTTACTGTTTTTTAATTTTTCATAATTTTGCGTTTGTTTTGTTTTGGTAATGTTAGATTTTTTTTATTGTTCGTAGTCTTAGGTTTATTTAAATTTGTAAAAAAATTTTGTAGTGTTGTAGCGATGTCGGGGGTGGCGGTTTAGGGGTTAATAACTTTAATTAGTGTTGGCGATGTCGGGGGCAGCGGATTTTGGGTGTCTAGACTAGGGGGTTATGTTAGGGTGTTAGGTTTTTACATAACTTTCTTTTCCCCATAGACATCACTGGGGTTGCGTTACGGCGATCGCCATTCCGCGATTGCAGGTGTTAGTTTTTTTCTGACACTTTTTTCCCATTGATGTCTAAGGGGAAAAACGTGCACGAGCATGCCAAGTCAGGCCTTGGATTTTGTGCGGTATGGAGCTTATTGCACCATACCACACAACAAGAGAGGTTTTTCAGTAACTTGTAATGGCAGCGCTATGGAAAGTGCGATAACGCTCATTTTTTTGCGTTATTTACGCACCCGGTATATAGCAAAACTTCTAATCTTGGTGAATGTTACTTGATTGGAGATTTTACATTTGGAATTTCGAAGCTAAATTACAGATATTTTTGGATTAGTTCATTCCCCTACCCACCCCATACCTAGTGTATCACAAAAACCTGCATGAAAATTACTGTTGTATTCATAGGGGTAGATTTACTATCCCTGCAGGTGGACAGGTTCCTAAGTAGCGAACCTATCCTCCTGTAATCGCCACTTGAGATGTTGCATTACAGGGCGAAATTTAATATTGCACAAGAAGTTTCTTGTGCAATGCCGCCCCATGCTCCGATACAACAAAGTGCGCTAGAGGAGGTAATGTCAATCACCCTGAATGAGCAAGTGTCAGGGTAATTGTTTTTGCCACAGAGGTGGCGGAGAGGAAAAAGAAGAGGTTCTTGCTTCTTAAATATGTGGCAACAGGCTTGCTTATGCAAACCTGCTCCACATAGCCGAAAAAAGTTTCTTATGCAGCTTAATAAATATAACCCTTAGTATAGTAAAAATAGAGAACTTTTAATAGATAAGAATGATACCAGTACTCACATGTCATACACTGAACATGAACCCTCCATATCCGGCCATTCAAACTCATCAGGGCAGCCCACTGTCCTACAAGGTGTCCGGATGTAGGTATGAAGACCAGGCCACTCTTCGTACAGCTTCACAACAATAGACAGAATAGCCAATATGAAGTCCCACAGGGGTCTGAAATCTGTTTGAAACAAATAAGATAAGACAAATATATAGTGGTTTAAACTCATGGAAAAAGCAGATAGCTGTGCTAGTTCATAAATAGGTTGCGTACAAAATGTTTCTAATCTGTAGCGGACCTACTCAACAGATGGTCCTAGTAACATATTTACAATAGTTATATATGCTGCTCTGTAGATAGATAGATAGATAGATAGATAGATAGATAGATAGATAGATAGATAATAGATAGATAGCACACACATATGTATAGACTGGCTGCTAAAGGCCCCCCGAGCACTTGAACCCGGGTTCAACTGCACCAAAGCTAGTTCTGCCCCTGTTTCAAATATTCTCCTTATATTAAAAGTAATGATAATATGTATTATTTTAGCTAGGTGTAGCAGTGAATAGAAAATGTGTGAATACTCGAGATAGAGAAGAAATACTTAGTAGGAAGGAAGTGAAGAACAGAGATGCATTTACAGCCAAGAACAGGAAGTGAAGTAAGTACTAGGGTAAGAATCATGGAGGAGTCTTGCAGACAAAAGTTTTGAGCACCAACAGTTACTCATAAAATTGTAAAATTTCTGTCAGTAGGAACATTGGATTTTATACTTTGGTCTGTGATTAACCCCAGCTAATATCCTAGCATGTATTTCCTCACCAGTAGATAACTTGGGTCTTAAGGAATTTTGTTAAGAGCAGATGTAGGTTAGTAGAGAGAGTTTCAGATTGATAAAATTTACTTTGTAACCTTGAGAATGCAAAGAAAACTGGTTTGGAAAAAAAAATATTGTTTGGGTTAGTTTTAGAAGAACATCTTCTGCAAAGAGAGTTATTTAGTAGCATTTGGAGCAACCCAAGATGCCCTTGGTACAAGACAAATATAATAACGGGGACAAAAAACATTTATGTCCTGTATCATAATGACTAGCTCATGTGAATGAAACCTCATAACTATTTCTTAAATGGCAGGAAACTTTTTAAACATCTAAGGATAGTGAGGTTGCTGGAATGCCATGGCTTTTAACCCTTTGAGTGCTAACGATGGCTTTGAGCCATCGCAAATTGTCCCAGTCAGGTGCTGACGACGGCTCAAAGTTGTCGCTAGCACTCACCTACCTTGAAAGCAATCTGGAGGCTGCCACTGACTCCCACCCCGGCAATCTGGCCTGTATAGTGACAGGCATCGCCGGGGCTTCACGTTTTGTGCAGTTACGTCACTGTGCAACTTTATTTAAAAATTACAATGGACAGTTTAGGGAAATGGGGGCATACTGCTTAGAAGCCTGTACCTCAGGCATCTAAGCAGCTACAGACTCCCAAGACCCACCATTGGAAAGGTAACCGCCTAACCTTTCTAACAGTATAAGTATTGGGGATCTGAACAAAAACAATAAAAAAGTAAAGAAATATATATTTAAAAAAATTAAAAAGATAAAAACCCTCAAATCCAGCTTAGCACCCAGGTGGGAAATTGCTTAGCACTCAAAGGGTTAATATGTTCCTAAAGAGGTAAGCCATCAAGAGCCTTTCTGTCACTATGAATCCTACCAGATCTGCATGAATCACCCTAAGCATAATAGGAGCCAAAGCTAATACGTTTGTATTTTTTTAAAATCTGTTAATGATTCCTGAAACCCAAAACAGGCCTAGGGTATTATTGTGTTTCAGAAATCTGATAACCGTACAAATTTCTTTAGAAATAATCTAACAGTTTAAAGTGAGAGTTATTTAAATATTAACATTTTTGTTTGCAGGTTTGTAGAGCCTGGGCAAATAATTTGTTTTTTTTTCTCAATATAGAATTAAGCAGGCATTAACAATGCACTGTGGTTAGAGATAGAATTCCCCTCAAAAATACTTTAACCGGAATTGGTGTAAGTTTAATATGAGTTCTTAATTGTATATTAACATCATACAAGGATAGATAAAGTACCTGACACTCTCCAAATATGTGATCAAAATAGAGTAGACCTCAATTTATCGTAATGATCAAATACAGGAGTATCATAATAAGCATGAACACAAATAGTAAACTATAGGACCTAAAAGCCTTCTGGCGTATAGGCCCCATGTAGACAATAGGCCCCTAATAAACAATCATAAAAAAAATGGTGAAGGGTACACTGAAGCAAAGAAACCTCTCACAGATTCCATATATTAACCTATTAACCCACACGGACATAGATCTACGTTATGTGGTACAAAGCCCAGTGTGCCGCATAACATAGATCTACGTCTGACATTCTGGAAGGCCAAGCAGTTGTTTGTGGGCTTCCAACATCCACCTTTATATGGTAATGAAACACGATCAGTTATCCATTACCATATGAAGCCAGATTGCTCTATCATTACAGACAGTGACAGTGTCTCTAACAGGCAGGAGGTATGGGAGGGAAGGCGGAAGGCAGGTGGGCAGCCCAGGGGAAGGAGGGGCAGTACAGAAAATACGTTTTGAAGGAGGGAGGGACCCTACATAACACTATAGGGAAGGGAAGGTTGAGGGAGACCCTACACTACAAAAACAAAAATTATAAATAAAAAATTATAAAATTAAAAATGCATATAAACTGGGTACTGGCAAACAGCTTCCATTACCTAAGATGGCTGCTACTTGTGGGAGGGGAGAGGGTTAGAGAGCTGTATGGGAGTAGGGTTACCGGACGACCTATAGGTGACTGGACATGGGACATAGCTGGCTTCACACAATGTCCCTACAAACGTTCAACCTTAGGCGCCACCATTGAACCCACCACATATATTTTTCACCCCTTGGTTGCCAGTAACACATGCACGTAGTAGTGATGTGACCCCCTTAGTTGCCAGAAGTACACACCCAGCAATGATTAAACACCCCCATGGTTGCCTGTAACACATATAATAGAAAATCTCCTACACTTCAGAGTCAAAGATTTGTCCCTCAACAACCTGTGTGGTTGTTTGCTGCAAGTGGGACACTCCTATTCAGAGACTTACCTTTTGCATTTACATTATTTTCTGTTGCAAATGAATCCCTTAGGTAAGTATATCTGTCTTTATATGTATATATCTTTGTGTTATCATATGCCCATCTCTATTTGTTTGTACACACACTTGTTGTTAATTACTCCTGCCCAGCAGCCCTGTTCACATTATTTATAGCGCCCCCTATTAGTAGTCAGCCTATATCGGCTCCTTCTATATAACTGCAGTGTAACTTCTTTTTGAGCCATATTTCTATTGCATAAAGGCCTAGAATGTCCTTTACATTTACCTGACAGGGGTCTTAAAAATTACTGGATTTTTAAGTGTCCAGTATTTTTGTACAGATTTTTTTACTGGACCACCTGCTAAAATACTGGACACCTTGTGACCCTATTTGTATGGTTCAGATCAACTATAATTAATATAAAAATTGATTTAGCCCTAAAGGGGCTGATTTACCAACCCCTGAATGCTGCTATAAGCTTAAGACCACTGCTCCTTAACCTGATCTCATACAATCGGGTTGATTGACACCCCTTGCTAGCGGCCGATTGGCCGTGAATCTGCAGGGGGCGGCATTGCATAAGCATTTCACAAGAAATGCTTGTGCAATGATAAATGCCGACAGCATATGCCTCAAAGGCTTCTTAATGTTGAGAATCTATTTTTAAATAATGACAGACCTAGCACTTGTAGTTTCTTAGCTACACTGCACAATTACATATGCTATTTAGTATGGCTGGTAACCCCAGAGGTAATCACATGACATGATCCTGAGGCTCAGCCATAGCTCTGTAGATATTACCAGACCAAAGTCATTTTAATAATCTATCCTCAACATATAAGCACTGGAAAATCAAGATTTATAATGGGAGTTTTGTTAGAACTTAAAGGGACAGTAAACACCTTGTAATTACAAGACATTTCTGTTATAGAATAACATATCAGCCAAGTGTAAACATTTGTTTAACAAAATAAAATCCTGTTTGCTATTGGTTTTCAGTAGAACAACTGCACCCAGCAACCCTCCTTTTCTGAGATTAACACGTTTGTAAACTCTATGAGCAAGACATTGCATTACCACACTAGATTTTAAATACAGATCCTGCTCCAAGAGCCTACAGACATGTGCAGTGAGGTCAGATTATTTCTCATAATTCTATCATGCTTTTCCTGTACTTTCCCATTTCATACAAAGCTTTAGCTTTAAAGTGAAGGTTAAGTTACCTGTTTCTCGATCCTGAATTATATTCTTTGACCAAAAATAGTATGAGTTTCATTCATCATTTCTTACACAATTATCGATGTAAGAAGTTATCGTCGTAATATATATAAGTATTTATAGCTTATCCGATTCAACCCATTTTCTATTTTTTTTTTTAACTCCTGATCACGTTCTCCTAACATCCAATTGAAATTCTGAGCGTTAGGTGGCCATCGATCCACGTCACCCGCCTCCCTTTTAAACTGCGCATGTGTTATATTGATATTCTCCATCTTAGACTCTTAGTGTAATCGATCTCAGTAGGACTACCCACATGACGTATCAGTGTCTGCTTATGGAGTGAGAAGACCATCGCTCTACTACGTATGTATGAATTTACGCAGGCGCATTGGTGCAGGAAATTTTAAACTATCGCATGCGCAGAAGTTGACGAAATCGACGATTTGTGCATGCGCAGTATAAACGAAGGTTGTGCACGCACTTGGGAGATACGTATAGAGCGGGTGGGACCGCTCTATACGTCACAGCATTGACAGTCTGGAAATATAGGTGGGGAGGAGCATACACGGAAACGGTAGGAATATAATAATATAAATATAATCATGATATTCATTAAAAATTGAAAAATAAACCTAGCGATCAGCTTCTTATATTAAAAATGGATGCATTTATGTCTTCAGATAGAGTAAAATTAACCTTCACTTTAATTTGGTTCTGCATGTTTAAAGCTTTCTGTACTTTTCAAGGCTTATTGATATCAAATGTACAAATCATCTCTGTGACACCAGAACTTGAATCATAACACCTACAATAAAGCATAATTACACTTATACTGCTATGACTTTAATAAACTAATACTAAATCAAAAGAATAGCTTAAATCAACTCTCACTGCACACATCTGTTTAATGTAATAATGTTAAGGATCTTGGTGAAGAGTATACAATGATATGATTAATATGTTTGCACTTATATCCTCAATGCAAAGCCATGGGGTAGGAACACCAATAACCACTAGGTTATAAGCACCTTGCAGCTGGTTTACAATTTTATCTGAGAACTGTAGAACCCAGGAACAAGGAATACTATAACATTATTAGTCTACAAGGGACTATTTAATGTGCTGGCATGGGATGAAACCCGGTTACCTGAAATAGATTCAGCTCAGACTGATGCACATCTGACAAGCCTTATAGCCAAGGCTGAAATACTGCGGTGACAGCAAGAGCCAATATAGACAAACACTATGTTATGTGCTCACTGCACCTATTATTTAACTAATCTAAGTAACTAGATTGTAAGCTCTTTGAGCAAAGTATTTCATCATCACACTAGCGTGTAAGCTGCTTGCAACATGATATGTAATTACACGTGTGCATCACTTCTCACACTTTTACTACACTATCCCATAAAACATAACATAATCACTTACATCTTACTATTAATATATTAGTTTGGCTCTGTAGTTTCACATTTTTCTAAACTACTAAACATTGCATTACTTATTGACATGTCATATACAAACCATATATGAGACAATAAACTTGAATGATCTAACACTAATAATAGGAAATAGTTACACTGAGCTTATAACGTTATCACTAAATATTATCTGACATTAAGAAACTTTACATTAACCCTAAATAAATTGCTTAAATTAACTTTCACTGTACACTGTATCTTTGTAATCCTAAATGTAAAGCTTCTTAGTGATGAGAATCCCATTATACAACTAGAGTGTGCGCTCCCTTTAAAGGGTCACAATTACATCCTTAATTACACATCTCTTGGGACAAGGACTCTGTATATCACTAGTCTGTAAGCTGCTGGGCCAGGTACTCCCATGATACCAATGTAGTTTAAGTTTCATTTAAAGGAATTGCAGTTATACCCTTGGAGGCAGGAACATAAATACCAATAGACTAAGGTCCTTGCAGTGGATTTTCAATTACATACATTTTAATTACATGTAAATACAGCAACACCATGGGACAAGTACTACTTTTGGATTTTTTAAGCAGACAGTCCTAATGAAGCACAATAAAGAATATTACAAACCATTGAAAGGTTACAAAGATACTCTGTTAATTATTTACATAAGTGTATTGTGAACCGCCAAGAGAAAAGTCAATTTTCACATATTTTCAGTCCCTGTATAGGTTCTTCATAACAGCTGAAAAATGATAGTCATATATTTATCATGGCACTGTCAGTGCTAGATTTGTTCAATTTAATGTCCTTTTTCATATAACCTGTTATGTCTTACTTTGTTAGGCTAGGGAGGTCGCTGTCATTAAGGAGGTGTAATGGGGGGGATGTAATGTTCAAATATTTTTATTTGTAGAAGAGTTAATAACATTCAGCCAGATTACGAGTTTTGCGTTATCGCTGGCTCGCTAATAACTTGCAAGTTATTTTCACCGCTCACCTTTCATAGCGCTGCTATTACAGGTTTGCAAAAAAACGGCTTGTGCGGGCGATATGGTTGCGCTGAGCTCCATACCTCACCCAAATACAAGCTGTGTTTTGACATGCTCATGCACAATTTCCCCATAGACATCAATGGGGAGAGCCGGCTAAAAAAAGGCTAATACCTGCAATCGCGGAGCGTAAAGCTCCATAATGCAGCCCCATTGATGTCTATGGGGGAAAAAAATATATATATTTAAACCTAACACCCTAACATAAACCCCGAGTCTAAACACCCCTAATCTGCCGCCCCCGACATCGCCAACACCTACATTACACTTATTAACCCCTAATCTGCCGCCCCCAACGCCGCCGCCACCTACATAAATTTATTAACCCCTAATCTGCCGTCCCCAACATCGCAGCCACCTACATAAATTTATTAACCCCTAATCTGCCGCCCCAACTACATAAATTTATTAACCCCTGATCTGCCGCACCAATGCCACCGCCACCTACATAAATTTATTAACCCCTAATCTGCCGCCCCCAACGTCGCTGCCACCTACATAAATTTATTAACCCCTAATCTGCTGCCCCCAACGTCGCTGCCACCTACATAAATGTATTAACCCCTAATCTGCCGCCCCAATACTATACTAAAGTTATTAACCCCTAAACCTCTGGCCTCCCGCATCACTAACACTAAATAAATATATTAACCCCTAATGTAACCCTAACCCTAACGTAACCCTAACACCCCCTAACTTTAATATAATTAAAATAATTCTAAATAAAACAATATTAATAACTAAATAATTACTATTTAAAGTGAAAGTAAATCCTAGCGTTTTACAAACGCTAGGATTTACTATTGAAACAAATAAAGGGCACTTTCATTCATGAAGTATAAGATACTTCATGTAGAAAGCTCCTTTATTTGATTCAATCGATCGTCATTTTTATCTGCGTCGGCAGCCCACGGCTAGAAAAATTTTGGGCTAAGAGGTGACGTTTTCACCTCTTAGCCAATAGCCATGCAGTAAATCCGGCTTGGTGCCCATGGTAGCCGGATTTACCGCACGGCCATGGGCTAAGAGGTGAAAACGTCACCTCTTAGCAAATTATTTTTTTAGCCGTGCTCTGCTGTAGCATTGAATCAAATAAAGGAGCTTTCTACATGAATTATCTTATACTATATGTATGAAAGTGCCCTTTATTTGTTTCAATAGTTAATATTAGCATTTGTAAAATGCTAGGATTTACTTTCACTTTAAAACTTAATACTTACCTGTAAAATAAACCCTAAGCTAGCTACAATAAAAAAAACCTAGCCTACACTAAACTGCCAATAGCCCTTAAAAGGGCCTTTTGCGGGGCATTGCCCCAAAGAAATCAGCTCTTTTACCTGTAAAAAAAAATACAAACACCTCCCAACAGTAAAACCCACCACCCAACCAACCAACCCCCCAAATAAAACCCTATCTAAATAAACCTAAGCTCCCAATTGCCCTGAAAAGGGCATTTGGATGGGCATTGCCCTTAAAAGGGCATTTAGCTCTTTTACATTGCCCAAAACCCTAAGCTAAAAATGATACCCACCCAATAAACCCTTAAAAAAACTAACACTAACCCCCAACGATCCACTTACAGTTTTTGACCGGACATCCATTCTCATCCAGGCGGCAGAAGTCCTCATCGAAGCCGGCAGAAGCTTCATCCAAGTGGACAGAAGTCTTCATCCATCCGGCATCTTCTATCTTCATCCATCCGGCGTGGAGCGGGTTCATCTTCAAGACATCCGGCGCGGAGCATCCTCTTCTTCCGATGGCTGCTGAAGAATGAAGTTTCCCTTTAAATGACGTCATCCAAGATGGCGTCCCTTACATTCCGATTGGTTGATAGAATTCTATCAGCCAATAGGAATTAAGGGGTAAAAATCCTATTGGAACAGCCCGTCTGGATGAAGACTTCTGCCGGCTTCGATGATTACTTCTGCCGCCTGGATGAGGATGGATGTCCGGTCTTCAAAAACTGTAAGTGGATTGTCGGGGGTTAGTGTTAGGTTTTTTTAAGGGTTTATTGAGTGGGTTTTATTTTTAGCTTAGGGTTTTGGGCAATGTAAAAGGTTTTATTTGGGGGTTTGGTTGTGTGGGTGGTGGGTTTTACTGTTGGGGGTTGTTTGTATTTTCTTTTACAGGTAAAAGAGCCGATTTCTTTGGGGCAATGCCCTGCAAAAGGCCCTTTTAAGGGATATTGGCAGTTTAGTGTAGGCTAGGGTTTTTTTTTTATTTTGGGTGGGCTTTTTTATTTTGATAGGGCTATTAGATTAGGAGTAATTTGTTTTTATTTTTGATAATTTCTTTTTTATTTTGTGTAATTTAGTGTTTATTTTTTTGTAATTTAGATAAATGTATTTTGTTAATTTAATTTATTTAAATTTATTGTAATGTTTTTAGTGTGAGGCAGGTTAGGTTATATTTTACAGGTAAATTTGTATTTATTTTAAATAGGTAGCTAGTAAATAGTTAATAACTATTTACTAACTAGTCTACCTAGTTAAAATAAATACAAACTTACCTGTGAAATAAAAATAAAACCTAAGATAGCTACAATATAACTATTAGTTATATTGTAGCTAGCTTAGGGTTTATTTTACAGGTAAGTATTTAGTTTTAAATAGGAAATATTTAGTTATTAATAGTACGTTTTATTTAGAATTATTTTAATTATATTAAAGTTAGGGGGTGTTAGGGTTAGGGGTTAATAGGTTTATTATAGCGGCAGAGTGGGTGGATGGCAGATTAGGGGTTAATTATATTTAAATAGTGTTTTTGATGTGGCAGAGCGGCAGTTTAATGGTTAATAATTTTATTATAGTGGCAACGATGTCGGGGAGCGGTGGAATAGGGGTTAATACATTTTTTAAGTGGTGGCGATGTCCGGAGCGGCAGATTAGGGGTTAATAATTTTATTTTAGTGTTTGCGATGCGGGAGGGCCTCGGTTTAGGGGTTAATAGGTAGTTTATGGGTGTTAGTGTACTTTTTAACACTTTAGTTATGAGTTTTATGTTACAGCTTTGTAGCGTAAAACTCATAACTACTTACTTTAGATGGCGGTACGGATCTTGTCGGTATAGGCTGTACCGCTCACTTTTTGGCTTCCCCGCAAAACTCGTAATACCAGCGTTATGGAATTCCCATTGAAAAAGGACTTTTTTAAAAGTGCGGTATTGACGTTGCGTGACGGCCAAAAAAGTGTGCGGTACAGCTATTCTGACAAGATGTCAGGGTGCCAGGAATCAGACTGAGACGAAAATAATCACACCTTTAATAATAGCAAAAAATAATAAAAAGTCCACAAGTCAAATAACAAGCCAGGAGTCAAAACCAGAGCTGGTAGTCAGACGAGCCGAGTCAGGAGCCAAAGCAAATAGTCAGACGAGCCAGAATCAGGAACAAGGAAAACAGCAGAGTCAGGAACAAGCCAGGGATTAGGAACCAGGAAGGACGTCAGGCAGCCAGGTAATACACAGGAACTCTCACAAACAGGTCTGAGACAACGCAAAGGCAAAGCATACTGAACAGAGGCCCTTTAAATAATAAGTGATGACATCACAATTCTGAGACTGCATCCTGTCTCACATGGATGATGCACACCAGTCTGGCCATAAAAGGAAGTGCAGGAAATTAGCAGCATCCCCCACAATGCACCATAGTCAGGAAGAGAGGTGAGTAAAATGGCTGCCAGCAGCACATGGCAAACACAACAGGAAAAAAACCCTGACAGTACCCTCCCCTCAATGACCCCTCCCCCGCGGGAGGACAAAAGGCTTATTGGGGAAACGGGCATGGAAGGCATGGAGGAGGGCGGGAGCATGAACATCAGAGGAGGGAACCCAAGAACGCTCCTCCGGACCGTAGTCTCTCTAGTGAACCAAATAATGTACACGGCCCCTGGACATACGAGAGTAAATAATGTTGCTGACCTCATACTCCTCATGGTTGTCAACAAAGATAGGATGGGGACGAGGCAACACAGTGGTAAATCGATTACAAACCAATGGTTTCAAGAGGTAGACATGAAAAACATTGGAGATGCGCATAGCAGGAGTAGTGATGTCGCGAACCTAAAAATTTCGGTTCGCGAACGGCGCACTCGGACTTCCGCAACTGTTCGCAAACCGGCAAACCGGGCGAACCGCCATTGACTTCAATAGGCAGGCGAACTTTAAAACCCACAGGGACTCTTTCTGGCCACAATAGTGATGGAAAAGTTGTTTCAAGGGGACTAACACCTGGACTGTGGCATGCCGGAGGGGGATCCATGGCAAAACTCCAACGGAAAATTACATAGTTGAGAGTCTGGTTTTAAGCCATTAAGGCTTGGAAAGGAAAAGTAACCAGCGCCCAGAACTGATATCTGCTCACTATAAAGAAGACCCCCTAATAGGTCTAGAAACGGAACAATGGATTAGGATATATAGGAGCGCCAATAGCTTAGATATACCACAGGAAATAAAAAATAGAAAGTCAAAATAGTCTCCAATAATTTCTATGTTCCAAAGTCAACCAAATATTTAATATATAAATCCAATATAATTCTGATCTCCTGAATCATAAAAACACAAAATACAATAAAAACACAAAATACATATAGCGAAGTTTAAAATACAATGCAGTAAATGATTTAAAATACAACAAATAACTGATTGATTCTAATCCGGTTAGTTAAACTGGATAACCAATATCTAATGTCCCAGTTTACGTGAGTCCTCTTAAAAACCTTCTAGTAAGTACTTAGTTTTGTTTATCAAATACACGTGCAAATAAACCTAGTGTTCAATAAATGATATAATGATAACTCAATGGTTCTTATCGGAATGATAAGATCACTAATAAAGTGATACGAAACCCACTAATAGGTCAACAGTGCATATAAATTTTGCAACATTTAAATCGTGTGAAAAATCAAAGGAAAAAAGGATACAATGTGTTGGGTTCCTTAAACTGTCAAATAAACCATATTATGGATTTGTGGAATATGACACACAATAAAAATAAGTAGTGGATGTTGTCTTACAAAAAATATAATAATATTAATATCAAAAATAATGAGAAAAATAATATATATATTAACAAAATTAAATGTGAAATCCTACCAATGGGGTTTTTAAAACTAAACTGGTACCAGCTATTACCTCAAATCTCCTGATTGAATCTGGGTGATGGACTCAATGGTCCGTTATTGCATTATTGTCTTAAAAACAGTAAACAATTACCATAAGCTATATTAACTACCACAAACTATGTAATTAGGACAAACTGTTAAAATATAAAACGACAAATAAACAGAGAGTGTGTATAGTTTGGCCAAAACTAGTCCACAAACTCCTAAAGGTGTGTTCCCACAGCTTTAAATAGCTTAAAATGATGATATAACAATAGTGTCCTTAAGAGTCTTTGGGAAATCCTTAAAAATCTAGTAAAAATCCGGTGAGAGAAATCCTCAATGTAAAGTGAAGTCCAAAGTCCTATTCCTATGTTAAGAAAAATACCTGAAAGAAATAGAAAAAGTGCACTAAACAAACAGCGCTAACGGGTATGGACTATTGAAAATAGTCTTACCATTCAAATCCTGGTCCTGGATATAATGAGCCTCCCCAACTCTGGTGTAAAGTATCGTCTACGCGTTTCGGCCCTCGTATCGGGCCTTTTTCAAGACATATGGAGGCTACATTAATACTGACCTTATATACTCTTATGTGTGGGCGTTTGTTTGAAAAAATTGCGCCAAATTGAGCGGATGTTGGCGGATTGAATCCCGCCGAAAAACACGCACTTCCCATAGTGGACCGGATGTTGAAGCTTGTGATACTTCCGGTTTGATGTACTTCCGGTTTCCCGGAGCCATTTTGGAAATGGGCAAATTCGTAATGGGCTTAATACATTTTGGAAAACTAATTTTCCGTGATAATTAGGCAAACTTGGCCATAAAATGACCCACTATAACACCTAAGTGTGGATTTTAACTATTTTAATTGGTGTTACGTTTAGACGTGGATTCTAAATTTTCATCATCTAGTTGGGGCTAATATATCCAGGACCTAACATAAGGATTGATTATACAATTTCACTATTACAATATTTGACATATACATAAAGCAATATTTTGAAGCAATATTTTTAAAACGTGTTCTCACACATGATCTGATAACCACTAATAAAATCGTTGTATTAGATATTTCTATAAAAATATATACAAAATTATATATAAAATTATATATAAAATTATAAAACTATAAAATTATAAAATCACATAGACTTGTCAGGGGATGATGTATCTTAAAATGCTTGGGTCAGCTCGACCAATCAACTAAATATATATATCAAATCTTAAAACTTTAAAATCACATTGACTTATATAGAGGTGTGATCTCTCAAAGGGCTTTAGGCGATCAAATGTTTGGTCAGATCGACTAGACCAGATAATTAAAATGTGTTTCTAAGGGATTGTGCACACTGATTTCAATGTGCATATGACTTGATAGATAGGCTATAATGATGTTAATATTAGACACTTTAGGGATAAAAATAAAATACAATACTGGAGCTTTTATTTAAAACAGATGGACAATCTCAAAATTAGCATTTAGACCTTTTGGATGAATACAGTCTAAATTAAAAATCCATTTGGATTCTGTTTTTAGTAATTTCGATTCCATGTCTCCTCCTCTCCAATCTTTATTTATTTTGCATATACCCATATATTTGAAGCTTTTGTCGCTTCCACCATGTACTTCTTTGAAGTGTTTGTAAATTGGTAAATCAACCTTCTTCCATTTGATCTGTAACAAATGTTCTCGAATTCGGTCTTTTAGTTTTCTAGAGGTCTGGCCTACATATTGCAGGCCACACCCACATTCGACCAAGTAAACTATGTTCTGATCAGTACATCTTATTGTTTGTTTGATGTGGAATATTTCATTGGAAACTTTTGATTTTATTACATTCGTTTTCTTTCCATGTTTACATGCTTTACAGAAGTAGCATGGATAAAAACCATGTAGTTTCTTACCCAAGATATCTGAAGGGTTCTTATCTTTCTTCTGTTTGGGTATACTTGGAGCCAGAATCGATTTTAAATTATTGGCCTTCCTATAGATGAAATTGGGTCGTTCTGTTAAATGCTCGCCCAAAATGTCATCATTTTTGAGTAGGTGCCAATGTCTCTTGATTATATCCTCAATTGTTTTTTTCCTTTCTCCATATTGGGTGATGAAAGGGATTTTGAGACCTTCAGGTTTATCTCTATCTGTTTTCATTTTATACGTTAGAAGGGAGTCTCTTTTTGTGTTACTTACTTCTGTGATGGTCCTGTCTATGAGGGATTCACTGTATCCCCTTTCCAAAAATCTAGTTTTCAGTATTTTCGATTGTTTACCCCACATTTCTTCACTCGAACAGTTCTTCCTAATTCTTAGTAGTTGCCCTTTTGGGATGTTCGATATCCATTTCTTATGGTGGCAACTTGTATGATGAACATAATTGTTGGAGTCTACTTCCTTAAAATGTGTGGATGTTTCAATCTTCCCATTGGTAACTCTAATGTCTAGATCTAGATAGACAATGTGATCTTTACTGATGGAGCTGGTAAATCTAAGATTGGACTGATTCAAGTTCATTACGTCCAATGTGTGTCTCAAATCCTCCTCACTCCCCTTCCAAATAATTAGAAGGTCATCTATATATCTTTTGTATAAGACCAGGTCCACGCCCGCTGGGCATGACTCCCAGAAGATGGATTCCCATCTGCCCATATACAGATTGGCATAGCTGGGCGCGAACCTGGTCCCCATGGCCGTACCACAAACTTGACGATAGAATTTATTGTCACAATGGAAATAATTGTGTTGAAGGATATAGTCTATCCCATCCAGTATGAACCTCCTCTGTAATTCTGGCATATTTTCATCTTTATTTAAGAAGTGGCTAATAGTTTCAAGTCCTTTCTCATGTGGAATCGAAGTGTATAATGATGTGGCATCACTAGTAATCATAATATAGCTGTCATCCCATTCTAAGTCTCTTAATAGATTTAGTACCTCAGTGGAATCTCTCAGATATGATGTTAAATTTCTGACATATGGTTGTAGCTTCTTGTCTATGTATTCTGATAGATTACTCGACATCGATCCTATGCCCGATACTATGGGCCTTCCCGGGGGGTTGACCAAACTTTTGTGAATTTTGGGCAAGTGGTAAAGGACTGGGATTTTTGGATGTTTCACACTTAGATATCGATGTTCTTTGTCGTTGAGAATACCCAATCTATTAGCCTCAGAAAGTAAGTCATCAAGCGTTCTTTTATAATCGCTTGTGGGGTCAGCTTCCAGAGTTTCATAGGTATCTTTATCTTCTAATATTCTTCTGGATTCCTTCTGGTAGTCTGTTCTGTTCATAATCACAATACCCCCGCCTTTGTCGGCTGATTTAATGACGATGTCGTTATTTTTCTCCAAGTTTGATATGGTGTTAAGTTGCTTGGCATTAAGATTTCTATTAAATGCTTTATTGGATTTCAATTTCTTTATGTCATTACACACCATTGTTTCAAATGTCTCTATAGCTGGTCCTTTACAATGAGTGGGGTAAAATTGAGACTTTGGTTTGAGATCGGAGTGTTGGAATTGGTTTTCCATATGGGAGCTTGATGGAAGAGATACACTTCTCTCCACTGGTGACTTTAGGAAGTATCTCTTTAATGTGAGCTTTCTTACAAACTCCTTCGTGTTTAAATATGTTTGGAACTTATCCAACCCTCTAGATGGTGCATATGATAGCCCTAATTTCAATATTTCCTTCTCTTCGGCTTCCAAGTTGGTGTTACTTAAATTGAAAACTCCTTTCACCTCTTTCTGGCTTATCTCTTCCTCTATGACCTCTCGATTGAATGTTTTTTCTAATGTTGTTTGGACCAAATGGGGTCTGTTCTTATATCTGGCTCCCGACCTTCGTCCCCGGTGTGTCTTCTTTTCACTGGTGTGTCCACATCCTCCAATGTGACCTGTTTCCTTTTTCCCCTTTGTTCCAACATCGGGGGATTGTGTGGATTCACCCCTAAAAAAGAAGTTGAAGCGGGAGCTGGAGTTGCATCATCTCTGGGTGTGTCCATTGTTCTCCTTACAGTGGGGGTCGCTAGGGGCAAAAACCTATTTGTCGTCTCAACAAGGTTGTTTCTCCTGTCATGATATTGTCCCCTCAGATTTCTTTGTTCATTACTTGTTACCTGGTCTCTATATTGCCAATCGTAATGTTGATCTCTTCTTATATATTGTTGATTAAACCCTGAATTGTCGTTTCTTTCTTGAAATTCTCCATAGTTATTTCTTTCTATAAAGGGCTGATGAGGTCTGTTATAATGGCCATTATTGCCGCCATAATGTCCTCGTCTTGGTTCATATTGGAATGTCTTGTTGGAATCAAAATTTCCATTGGATCTATGGGAATTATAAGCATCATTATGCCAGTTATCTCCATACATGTTATTCCTTCTTTGACTACCATTATTGCTGTAGTGTCTTTGGTATCCCATGTTGTTGTGTTGATTCCATCTTCGATGGTGGCCTTGATGATCCTCATCATAAAATCTTCTTTGATAGCCCATATTGTGGTAAGAATTTTTTCTTTGACCATAATTTTGATGGTTATGTTCATATTGTCCTCTTGGTTGTGGTCTGTTAGATGGATAATTAATTGTATTCCTGTGGGCTCTAGGTCCTCGTGTGGTATCAATGAGTCTGCCGGTGGGACATTCTCTAGGGTAGGTCTCCAACCTCTCTTCTCTATTTTGTACCTGTGTATTCACTGGCTTTGTTCCTGATTCAGTTATCATTTGGTCATTTCCGATATTAACAATATTGTCAGAACTGTCCTGGATAGCATTAAGATCCCTATTGATTTTCTTGGTCTTTTTTGCAATAGTATCATCTTTAAGTTTGTTAATTCTCGAATATAGATGCTCTTGTTTCTCCTTAAAGGTCTGGAATAATTCCATATTCTTTTCTTCAACTGTTATTTCGGAGTCTAATTGTGTTAATAATAGCTCCCTGTATTTAATAATAAGCCTCATTAGATCTTGAGAGGCCTCAGTGATAACTTTATTCCAGTTGTCAGTGAACTCCTTTGAGTTCGTATTAAACGAACAATCTTTAATTATCATCAGACCCTTAGGTACAATGTTTAATTCCAAACATTTCTTTAGGAAAGAGATCTCAATTTTATATTTAGTCTCAGATACTAACAATTTTTCCAAGTTTTTAAAAATGGTATTGATATCTGTAACTGTATTGTTACCAGTAACATTGTCCCTATTCAGGGCTATGTTAATAT
This sequence comes from Bombina bombina, assembly GCF_027579735.1. Lineage (NCBI taxonomy): Eukaryota > Metazoa > Chordata > Amphibia > Anura > Bombinatoridae > Bombina > Bombina bombina. The sequence continues at coordinate 95,115,963 of NC_069505.1, read as the reverse complement.
CAGAGCTTACATCGGCTCTTAAATTTCTAATTGATAAAGACGTTTCCATCTTACTATTTATTATCCCTGTGTCCGGCTGCTGTTACTGGTTAGGTAAAGATAAGACTTGGAAAGGAAAAGTAACCAGCGCCCAGAACTGATATCTGCTCACTATAAAGAAGACCCCCTAATAGGTCTAGAAACGGAACAATGGATTAGAATATATAGTAGCGCCAATGGCTTAGATATACCACAGGAAATAGAAAATAGAAAGTCAAAATAGTCTCCAATAATTTCTATGTTCCAAAGTCAACCAAATATTTAATATATAAATCCAATATAATTCTGATCTCCAGAATCATAAAAACACAAAATACAATAAAAACACAAAATACATATAGCGAAGTTTAAAATACAATGCAGTAAATGATTTAAAATACAACAAATAACTGATTGATTCTAATCCGGTTAGTTAAATGGATTTTTAATTTAGACTGTATTCATCCAAAAGGTCTAAATGCTAATTTTGAGATTGTCCATCTGTTTTAAATAAAAGCTCCAGTATTGTATTTTATTTTTATCCCTAAAGTGTCTAATATTAACATCATTATAGCCTATCTATCAAGTCATATGCACATTGAAATCAGTGTGCACAATCCCTTAGAAACACATTTTAATTATCTGGTCTAGTCGATCTGACCAAACATTTGATCGCCTAAAGCCCTTTGAGAGATCACACCTCTATATAAGTCAATGTGATTTTAAAGTTTTAAGATTTGATATATATATTTAGTTGATTGGTCGAGCTGACCCAAGCATTTTAAGATACATCATCCCCTGACAAGTCTATGTGATTTTATAATTTTATAGTTTTATAATTTTATATATAATTTTATATATAATTTTGTATATATTTTTATAGAAATATCTAATACAACGATTTTATTAGTGGTTATCAGATCATGTGTGAGAACACGTTTTAAAAATATTGCTTCAAAATATTGCTTTATGTATATGTCAAATATTGTAATAGTGAAATTGTATAATCAATCCTTATGTTAGGTCCTGGATATATTAGCCCCAACTAGATGATGAAAATTTAGAATCCACGTCTAAACGTAACACCAATTAAAATAGTTAAAATCCACACTTAGGTGTTATAGTGGGTCATTTTATGGCCAAGTTTGCCTAATTATCACGGAAAATTAGTTTTCCAAAATGTATTAAGCCCATTACGAATTTGCCCATTTCCAAAATGGCTCCGGGAAACCGGAAGTACATCAAACCGGAAGTATCACAAGCTTCAACATCCGGTCCACTATGGGAAGTGCGTGTTTTTCGGCGGGATTCAATCCGCCAACATCCGCTCAATTTGGCGCAATTTTTTCAAACAAACGCCCACACATAAGAGTATATAAGGTCAGTATTAATGTAGCCTCCATATGTCTTGAAAAAGGCCCGATACGAGGGCCGAAACGCGTAGACGATACTTTACACCAGAGTTGGGGAGGCTCATTATATCCAGGACCAGGATTTGAATGGTAAGACTATTTTCAATAGTCCATACCCGTTAGCGCTGTTTGTTTAGTGCACTTTTTCTATTTCTTTCAGGTATTTTTCTTAACATAGGAATAGGACTTTGGACTTCACTTTACATTGAGGATTTCTCTCACCGGATTTTTACTAGACTTTTAAGGATTTCCCAAAGACTCTTAAGGACACTATTGTTATATCATCATTTTAAGCTATTTAAAGCTGTGGGAACACACCTTTAGGAGTTTGTGGACTAGTTTTGGCCAAACTATACACACTCTCTGTTTATTTGTCGTTTTATATTTTAACAGTTTGTCCTAATTACATAGTTTGTGGTAGTTAATATAGCTTATGGTAATTGTTTACTGTTTTTAAGACAATAATGCAATAACGGACCATTGAGTCCATCACCCAGATTCAATCAGGAGATTTGAGGTAATAGCTGGTACCAGTTTAGTTTTAAAAACCCCATTGGTAGGATTTCACATTTAATTTTGTTAATATATATATTATTTTTCTCATTATTTTTGATATTAATATTATTATATTTTTTGTAAGACAACATCCACTACTTATTTTTATTGTGTGTCATATTCCACAAATCCATAATATGGTTTATTTGACAGTTTAAGGAACCCAACACATTGTATCCTTTTTTCCTTTGATTTTTCACACGATTTAAATGTTGCAAAATTTATATGCACTGTTGACCTATTAGTGGGTCTCGTATCACTTTATTAGTGATCTTATCATTCCGATAAGAACCATTGAGTTATCATTATATCATTTATTGAACACTAGGTTTATTTGCACGTGTATTTGATAAACAAAACTAAGTACTTACTAGAAGGTTTTTAAGAGGACTCACGTAAACTGGGACATTAGATATTGGTTATCCAGTTTAACTAACCGGATTAGAATCAATCAGTTATTTGTTGTATTTTAAATCATTTACTGCATTGTATTTTAAACTTCGCTATATGTATTTTGTGTTTTTATTGTATTTTGTGTTTATATGATTCTGGAGATCAGAATTATATTGGATTTATATATTAAATATTTGGTTGACTTTGGAACATAGAAATTATTGGAGACTATTTTGACTTTCTATTTTTTATTTCCTGTGGTATATCTAAGCCATTGGCGCTCCTATATATCCTAATCCACTTTAAGCCATTAAGGGCCTAAATCACCTAACATTCCTAAATTGTTTGGAATAACGTGCTTTAAAACATCAGGTATGATGTTGTATCGATCAGGTAGTGTAAGGGTTACGCCCGCTTGACAGTGACAGACCAAACTCCCCGTGTAACGCAACGCAAACAACCGCAAACAGTCCATTTGCACAACCACGAGATAGATTTGATAGATAGATACATAGATTACATAGATCAATAGATGCAATATACATATGATAGATACAAATTACATAGATCACACACGCTGGCAGGTAGGCAGGCAACTGCAATTAGATTACACTAGCTGACTGATGTTTCACAGTCAAAAAAGTTTTTTTTTTTTAAATATTTACAATACTGTTATAACAAATATGATTGGTGGCACTAGTTGGCAAGTGGGCCTGGCACACACGCTGGCAGGCAACTGCAATTCGATTGCACTAGCAGACTGATGTTTCACAGTCAAAAAAGTTTTTTTTTTAAATATTTACACTACTGTTATAACAAATATGATTGGTGGCACTAGTTGGCAAGTGGGCCTGGCACACACGCTGGCAGGCAGGCAACTGCAATTCGATTGCACTAGCAGACTGGTGTTTCACAGTCAAAAAAGTTTTTTTTTTAAATATTTACACTACTGTTACAACAAATATGAGTGGTGCCACTAACTTGGCAAGTGGACCTGGCACACACGCTGGCAGGCAGGCAACTGCAATTAGATTACACTAACAGACTGATGTTTCACAGTCAAAAAAGTTTTTTTTTTAAATATTTACACTACTGTTATAACAAATATGATTGGTGGCACTAGTTGGAAAGTGGGCCTGGCACACACGCTGGCAGGCAGGCAACTGCAAATAAATAACACTAGCAGACTGATGTAAAAGTTTTTTTTTAAAAAAGTTACACTAATGTTACAACAGATATGAGTGGTGGCACTGAGGATGGAAGTAGGCACAGTATATGCTGGGAGCCTGACACACAGGCTGGCACTAGTGGCAGGCTGGCCTGGCAACTAAAATTAAATAACAATAGCAGACTGATGTAAAAGGTTTTTTGTTTTAAATTTACACTAATGTTCCCTTAGGCCCTTACACAGGCTGGCACTAGTGGCACGCTGGCCTGGCAACTAAAATTAAATAACAATAGCAGACTGATGTAAAAGGTTTTTTTTTTTAATTTACACTAATGTTAACCAGATATAAGTGGTGGCACAGAGCAATTAATCACAGTATATGCTTTGGGCCTGACACACAGGCCTGATGGAAAATGAAATTAGATTACACTAGCAAAATGATTTAAAATTTTTTTTTTAAAATTTACACTAATGTTAACCAGATGGCACAGAAGAATTAATCACAGTATATGCTGTAAACCTCACACACAGGCTGACAGGCAGGCAAATGCAAATAAAATTACAAAAAAAGAAGTTCTAGCCCTAAAAAAGGCTTTTTGGGGTGCTGTCCTTACAGAAGAGATTAGATGAGTCCTTCAGGACTGTAGTGGGCACTGAATACACTAGCCTAGCTATCTATTTCCCTATAAAATCAACAGCAGCAGCACTAAACCTCCTCTCACTAAGAATGCAGGATCGTAATGATTCTAAAATGGCTGCTGCCCAGTAGCTGGGAGGGTCTGGGAGGGGATGTCTGCTGCTAATTGGCTGAAATGTCAAAGTTTCCTCAATGATGACAAATAGGGGGCGGATCGAACATCGCATATGTTCGCCCGCTGCGGCGAACGCGAACAAGCTAAGATCGCCGGGAACTGTTCTCCAGCGAACAGTTTGCGACATCACTAAGCAGGAGGAAAGTCAAGAGCGTAGGCCACAGGATTAACCCGTCGGAGTATTCGAAAAGGACCAACATAATGGGGAGCCAATTTATTGGAAGGCACACGAAGGTTCAAGTTGCGGGAGGACAGCCAAACTCTCTATAACCAACCTGGTAGGAAGGTGCGGGCAGACGCCTACGATCAGCCTGGAACTTTTGGCGCTGCATAGAACGATGAAGGCAATCCTAAATCTGCACCCACGTGGAACGGAGTTGCCGGAGATGCTCCTCCAAAGCCGGAATACCCTGAGACATGAATGAATTGGGCAACAAGGATGGTTGAAACCCATAATTCGCCATGAACGGGGATAACTTGGAAGAAGCATTAATAGCACTATTACGAGCAAACTCTGCCCAAGGTAACAGTTCAGACCAATTATTGTGGTGATCTGAGACATAGCAACGGAGGAACTGTTCCAGAGCTTGATTAGTCCGTTCCGCAGCCCCATTAGATTGAGGGTGATATGCTGAGGAGAAGGAAAGCTGGATCCCCATTTGAGCACAAAAGGAACGCCAAAATCTTTAGACAAACTGGCTACCCCGGTCCGACACTATCTCCTTGGGTAACCCATGTAAACGGAAGACCTCCCGGGCAAAAATTGAAGCAAGCTCCTGAGCGGTAGGCAGCTTCATCAAGGGAATGCAATGTGACATTTTAGGAAAACAGTCAACCACCATAAGGATAACAGTATTGCCATTGGAAACAGGGAGCTTGACAATGAAGTCCATGCAAAGATGTGTCCAAGGACGCTCACCATCGGCAATAGGTTGAAGAAGACTCACAGGAAGACATTGAGGAGTCTTATTCTGTGCACAAACTGAGCAGAAGGCAACATACGCAGCAACATCAGAACGAAGACCTGGCCACCAGAATTGTCGAGTGACAGACCAAATCATTTGGTTCTTGCCTGGGTGACCTGCGGCTTTAGGATAGTGGTAAGTGCGCAAAAGTTTAGTTCGAAGATTCTCAGGAACAAAACACTTACCACTAGGTTTCTCAGGAGGTGCATTGGTTTATGCAGCCAGGATCTCCTCCCCCAATGGAGAAGTCAAATTAGTACGTATGGTAGGAAAAATATGGTCAGGAGGTATAACAGGAGTAGGTACAGACTCCTCCTTGGACAGAGGTGAAAATTGTTGAGAGAGGGCATCAGCCCTAACATTCTTACTACCAGGCAGGTAGGAGACCACATAATTAAACCGAGACAAAAATAGCACCCATCTGGCCTGTCGGGGCAACAAATGTTTTGCTTCAGATAGATAAGTTAAATTCTTGTGGTCAGTAAGAATGAGCACTGGCATGCTAGTACCCTCGAGAAGATGCCTCCATTCCTTAAGTGCCAAAATTATGGCCAGTAATTCCATGTCACCAATTTCATAATTGCACTCCACTGGAGACAATTTCTTAGAGAAGAAACCACACGGATGCAAGGAACCGTCAGGCGTAGGACGTTGAGACAAGAGGGCACCTACTCCAGTCTCAGACGCATCGACCTCAAGAACAAAAGGCAGGACAGGATTAGGATGAGCCAGAACTGGAGCGGCAGCAAAGGCAGTCTTAAGACTATCAAAGGCCTTAATGGCAGTAGGTGACCAATGGAGTGGATCATTCTCTTTACGGGTCATGTCTGTGATAGGTTTGACCAAGGAAGAAAAGTTTTTAATAAACTTTCTATAGTAATTGGCGAACCCCAAAAAACGTTGAATAGACCGAAGACCAACTGGGCGAGGCCACTGCAGAACTGCAGATAAGTTGTCAGGATCAATGGAGAACCCTGCAACGGAGATAACGTAACCTAGGAAGGTTACTTGAGTCTGATGGAACTGACATTTCTCGAGTTTACAAAACAGGCCGTTCTCACGTAGTCTCTGAAGAACCCGTGTAACATCAGAACGATGAGCCTCAAGTGTGGGTGAGTGTATGAGGATGTCGTCTAAGTACACCACAACACACTGTTGCAACATATCTCGTAGGACATCATTAATAAATTCCTGAAAAACATCAGGAGCATTACATAGGCCAAAGGGCATTACAAGATACTCATAATGCCCACTCCTGGTGTTAAATGCTGTTTTCCATTTGTGGCCCTCCTTAATCCTAACGAGATTGTACTCTCCTCTCAAATCAAGTTTAGTAAAGACCGTAGCCCCCTTGAGGCGGTCAAAGAGTCTGTAATAAGCGGAATAGGGTAAGCATTCTTAATGGTAAGAAGATTAAGACCCCTATAATCGATACATGGTCTTAACTCGCCACCCTTTTTCTTCACAAAGAAGAAGCCAGCCCCTGCAGGAGAGCAGGATTTGTGGATGATCCCCCGTGACAGAGCATCAGCAACATACTCCTCCATAGCACAATTCTCTGCAACAGATAGAGGGTACACCCGGCCCCGAGGAGGGATGGCTCCGGGTTGCAGGTCTATGGCACAATCGTAAGACCGGTGAGGAGGCAACGTACCGGCACGCACCTTGTCAAACACGTCTAGGAACTCTCGGTACTCCTCTGGCAATTGAGATACCGAAGAAGTGCACAAGACTTTAACTGGTTTCCGAAGACAAGTGGAAATACATTGCGGGGACCACGACAAAATTTTGGACCTGCACCAGTTGAGACTGGGATTGTGCATTTGGAGCCAGGGATAACCTAGAACAACTGGAAAATGTGGAGAGTTTATCACCTGGAACTGGAGGGTTTCAAAATGGAGAGCCCCAACAGCCATGGACAACGGAGCAGTTTCGTGAGTAACGAGTGCGGGCTGAAGGGGCCTGCCATCAATGGCCTCAATAGCAAGCGGAACGGACCGAGGCAAAGCAGGAATGGAGTGCTTTGATACAAAAGCACTGTCAATGAAATAGCCCGCAGCACCGGAGTCAACAAGAGCCTGAGTGACTATGGAGGAGTCCACCCAGGAAAGGACAACCGTGACCAAAGGTTTCTCCTTAAGCGGTTCCGGGGACGAGGATAAACCACCCAAGGTCTGCCCCCGACAGGACCTTAGGTGTGAGCGTTTCCCGGCCGTGTAGGACAAGACTTCAAAAGATGGCCCTGTAACCCACAATAGAGGCAGAGCCCCTCCCTCCTCCTAAAGGCCCTCTCCGCCACGGAGAGACGCGTGAATCCCAGCTGCATCGGCTCAGCAGTACCTGGTGACTCGGGACCAGGAGGCATGGGAGGCGAGGGAGGCATGGGTGGGAACGAACACGTAGGAGACAACGGAACAGGAGGCTTCCGCAAGCACTCCTTGAAAGAGGGCCTCTCTCTGAGTCTGATGTCAATTAGGATCAAAAAAGACACCAATGCCTCGAGATCCTCTGGTAAATCTCTGGCAGCAACTTCGTCTTTAATCGCATCAGAGAGCCCATGAAAGAAGGCGGCAACAAGGGCTTCATTGTTCCAACCTACCTCTGCGGCAAACGTACGGAACTCAATAGCATACTGAGCAACAGATCTTGTACCTTGCTGAATGGACATAAGTCGTTTAGCAGCAGAGGAGGAGCAAGCCGGAACATCAAATACCCTTCGAAAGGAGGCCACAAATTCAGGGTAATTTGAAATCACAGGTTTATTAGTCTCCCACAAGAGATTAGCCCAGGCAAGAGCTGTGTCAGAGAGTAACGAGATGAGAAATCCCACCTTAGCTCTGTCAGAGGGAAACGCCTGAGGTAACATCTCAAAGTAAATGCCCACCTGGTTCTAAAACCCTCTGCACTGAATAGGATCGCCTCCATATCGCTGAGGTAGAGGTGCAGAACCGGACATGCTCCTGGTAGGCATAGGTGCAGCAGCGGAAATAGGAGCAGCCATAACTTGAGGGACACTTTGGTCCAAATGTGCAGTGCGAGTCAGCAGGGTTTGCAGGGCTTGTGCAAATTGATCCAAGCGGTGATCCTGTTCATCCATCCTGGAAATGATGGCAGGTAAAGGTGGATTATTAGCACCATCAGGATTTATGGCCTTTGCGTAATGTCAGGGTGCCAGGAATCAGACTGAGACGAGAAGTGCAAAAATAATCACACTTTTATTAATAGCAAAAAATAATAAAAAGTCCACAAGTCAAATAACAAGCCAGGAGTCAAAACCAGAGCTGGTAGTCAGAAGAGCCGAGTCAGGAGCCAAAGCAAATAGTCAGACGAGCTGGAATCAGAAACGAGTAAAACAGCAGAGTCAGGAACAAGCCAGGGATCAGGAACCAGGAAGGACATCAGGCAGCCAGGTAATACACAGGAACTCTCACAAACAGGTCTGAGACAACGCAAAGGCAAAGCATACTGAACAGAGGCCCTTTAAATAATAATTGATGACATCACAATTCTGAGACTGCATCCTGTCTCACATGGATGATGCACACCAGTCTGGCCATAAAAGGAAGTGCAGGAAATTAGCAGCATCCCCAACAATACACCATAGTCAGGAAGAGAGGTGAGTAAAATGGCTACCAGCAGCACATGGCAAACACAACAGGGAAAAAACCCTGACACAAGACTTGTAATAGCAGTGGTAGAGAAAAGGCATCGTTATGGGCCATAACGATGTTTTTTCACTCATAATGCAAAACTTGTAATCTGGCTGATTGTTTTTGTTTCCAGATATTTAGCATTATTTCATGGATTTCGACTGAACCACTTCTAAAATAATGATACCTTTCCAACTTTAAGAGTGTGTCTACGTGTTTCACCCATTCCTTAAAAGTAGTAGTAGTGGATTTCCAGTGTCTAGGGATTAAGATTTTTGTGCTACTTATCATTGTTAATAACAGTTTTTTGTTTCACTATGTCTTTTAGTTTTGGGAGACCTGTAAAAAGAAGTATCTTAGGGTCTCTGGGTACTACAGTTTCTTGTATCCTGCAGATATGGGTTATTGTGTCTTTCCAAAATTGTTGTAGTCTGTGGAAATCCCACCATATATGTTGAACGGTGACCTCTTCTATGCAGCCCCTCCAGCATTTACCCGAGGAGGTGGGGTACAGTACCTTTAGTCTGGTCGGGGTCAGATACCATCTTGTTAGGTATTTAAAGTTGGGTTCCTGTGCCTGTGCTGAGATTGATGCTGTTTTGTTAATAATTTATATGTTTTTCCATTTTTTTAGTGTCAGTTCTAAGTCAAGCTCTCTACCCCATGCCTTTGTGTATGTCGCGAGTTGGTTTGCATCATTCAATAGAGGTTTCTTATAGAGTATAGATATTAGGTGGGAGGGAGGTTGTTTCGCTATGCAAAGTTTTTCTAAATCGGTAAGTAATGTAGTGGTTAATCTGTGCATACGCCATCCAGTTTCAGGGTATGTCTGAATCTAATATATCTTCCAGCTTTTTTAATTTGTGTTGTTGCGTCAGATGTTGTATAGTATTTGTCTCTATTTGTTGACCTGTGTACATATATGATGTCATGGGTGAAGTTGGTGTAGATATATGAGTAGAGGTGTGGATTACTTTATCCCAGACTACAAAAAAATCCCTCATAGAGGGGGATTCATTTATTAGAAAAGGTCTATCTTTTTTTGCTATCCATGCCCAATATTAGGATATTAGGATATTGGGCATGGATAGCAAAAAAAGATTGTTTTTAAGTTGTTTGTATGCAGAATGGACCTGTCTATCTGAATCCAATGTTTTTTGGGGTCATTTGTACACTATTCCACCAGTCTCTGTAGTAGTATGGCCTGTCTATACAGCAGTAAGTTTTGGACACCCATCCCCCTCTTTGGGTATGTTTAAGGTTTGCCTATTGATCCTCGGTCTTATGCCATTCCAAATGAATACCTAGATTGCAGTTTGAAGCTTTGCCATGTAATCTAGTGGTAGTGGGATGGGGAGGGTCTGTAATATGTAAAGAATTCTGGGTAGCACATTCATTTTTACTACGCTGATCCTGCCCAGCCATGAGAGGTTTTTTTTTCCAATTAGAGAGGTCATTAATTAGCAACCCCTCCATGTGTTTATAATTGGCTTTGAATAAAGTGTCTGTGTTTGCTGATAGGTATATCCTCAGATATTTCATTCTATTAGTCTGCTGTTTTAGCAGACTGTTTGTCATTAGTTGGGATGCCATTTCTTTCGGTATTGTTATATTTAAGAATTCTGATTTATTGACATTTAGTAAGAAGTTGGAGTGTTTGCCGTATTCGTTAAAAATTTGTAAGGCTTGTGGGAGGGATGTTTACGTGTTTGTGAGTGTTAGTAGTATGTCGTCAGCATACATCGCAACAACTTGCGTTCTGTGTTATCTAATATGAGTCCGGTAACCTGTGTGTTTCCACAGATTTTGAGGGCTAGGATTTCTATGGAGATTGCGAATAAGACTGGTGAAAGAGGGTAGCCTTGCCTGGTGCCATTTGTAATTATGAAGCTATCAGATAATAAACCATTAACTTTTATTTTGGCAGTTGGTGTAGTTGATAAGGTGAAAATCATTTCTATGAAGAGATGGCTGAATCCCATTTTCAACAGAGTGGCCCACCTGATCGGGAATAATTCTTTTTGGGAGAACTTTGTTTATGCGTGTGGCTAAGCAAAAAATGGTCATATTGTCTGACTAAGATCCCAATTTTATTTAAAAAGAAGAGTTGTCCGTTGATGTTGGTTGCAGGCAATTTTTTTACAGCCGTTCAAAAAATATGTTATGCTTTTGAAAATGGATGTGCGCCAATACCTTTTTATTTATGCGTGTGGCTAATATTGTTGCATATATTTTGATATTGGAGTTGAGTAAGGAGATTGGGTGAAAATTTTCTGGTTTATTGGGCATTTTACCCGGTTTTGGCAGAACTGTGATGTGGACTTCAAGTAGGTTTTGTGAAAAATCTCCATCATCTAGTAATGTATTATATGTGTCTGCTATTTAATCAAATCTTTTGTGGTAGGATATCCCAAGTTCGTCTGGACCTGGACTTTTGCCAGTTGGTGTATCTTTTATTGCATTTAAGATCTCTTCATGAGTTATGGGCGACTCTAGTTGTTTTGCCTCATTTGGATCAATATTTGGGACTTCAATGTCTTTTAGGTAATTTTCTATATCTATTAGAGTGTTTTTCTTGTGAGTGTCAGGGTCTATTGGTAATGCGGCTGCTTTTAGGTTGTACAATGAGGAGTAGTATAGCCTCACAGCCTCTGCTATGTTTATGTTGTCTTTATGTTGTGTACCCTGGTTGTCAGTAATGTTTGAGATGTATGAATTGAATTGTTTCCTTTTGAGAGCTTTGGCAAGAAGTGCGCCGGGTTTTTTACCATACTCAAAATAGTGTCTTAAATGGAGTACCCTTGTTTGTGTTTCCTTAAGTTGAAGCACTTGAAGCTCTTCTTTAACCTGTGTCAGTGAATTTAATATGGTGACAGATGCTGTGTGCTTTTTGTGTTCAGTTTCCCAATAGGCAATTTGTTTTTTTTAAGTGAGTTGTAATATTGTCAGGTCTGTTTCTGCTGTTGTGCTTTGATTTTGAACATTACTCCTCCTATGACAGCTTTATGTGCTTCCCATACCAGTGATGGTTTGATCTGCTCTGTGTTGTTGTGTTGTTAAGCCTGAAGTATTCTGTTAGTTCCCTTTCTATCTCTAACTTGTTCAATGTATTATTTAGAAGGCTTTCGTCCAGGCGCCAGATGTAGGGGAGCAGTGGTTTCTCTGGCCATAGATAATCACACAGCAGTGGTGAATGATCTGACCATGTGAGTGGCAGCATGGCTGTATGATATACCTGGGAGAGTGTGGCCGAGTCTGTCATAATATAATCTAACAAACAGACACACAGCCGGTCAGAGAGGTGCCTAGCTGGTGTTAGTAAGAGGCGCCAAGCAAAATGATATAATATATATATGTGATATGATGTATATATTAAATACTATAAATAATGTAAAATATGTGTTATAAAGTCAACTAAATATTCAGTATAATGATAAGAAAAGAAAATAATCTAACCAATACCAAAAAGTAATCTAATCAAAGTAATATACGCCTAGATTACGAGTTCTGCGTTAGCCTTAAAAAGCAGCGTTAAGGGGTCCTAACGCTGCTTTTTATCTAACGCTGGTATTACGAGTAAGGCAGGAAAGGGTCTACCGCTCACTTTTTTTCCACGACTCGAGGCTACCGCAAATCCCCTTACGTCAATTGGGTATCCTATCTTTTCTATGGGATTTGCCTAACGCTGGTATTACGAGTCTTGGAAGAAGTGAGCGGTAGAGCCTCTACCTCCAAGACTCCAACCGCAAAATAAAGTCAGTAGTTAAGAGTTTTATGGGCTAACGCCGGAACATAAAGCTCTTAACTAATGTGCTAAAAGTACACTAACACCCATAAACTACCTATGAACCCCTAACCCGAGGCCCCCCCACATCGCACAATCAGCCAATCGGATTGACCTCGCATTCTATTGGCTGATCGGAACAGCCAATAGAATGCGAGGTCAATCCGATTGGCTGATTGGATCAGCCAATCAGATTTTTCCTACCTTAATTCAGATTGGCTGATAGAATCCTATCAGCCAATCGGAATTCGAGGGACGCCATCTTGGGTGACGTCATTTAAAGGAACCGTCATTCGTCGGAAAGTCGTCGGCCAGGATGGATGTTCCGCGTCGGAGGTCTTCAGGATGCTGCCGCTCCGCTCCGGATGGATGAAGATAGAAGATGCCGCTTGGATGAAGACTTCAATCGGATGGAAGACCTCTTCTGCCCCGCTTGGATGAAGACTTCAACCGGATGGAGGACCTCTTCTGCCCCGCTTGGATGAAGAATTCGGCTCGGCTGGGTGAAGACGACTCAAGGTAGGGAGATCTTCAGGGGGTTAGTGTTAGGTTTTTTTTAAGTGGGGTTTGGGTGGGTTTTAGAATAGGGGTATGTGGGTGGTGGGTTGTAATGTTGGGGGGGGTATTGTATTTTTATTTACAGGTAAAAGAGCTGATTACTTTGGGGCAATGCCCCGCAAAAAGCCCTTTTAAGGGCTGGTAAAAGAGCTGATTACTTTGTAATTTAGTATAGGGTAGGGTATTTTATTATTTGGGGGGGGGTTATTTTATTAGGGGGCTTAGATTAGGTGTAATTAGTTTAAACTTCTTGTAATTTTTTTTAATTTTCTGTAATTTAGTGTTTGTTTTTTTGTATTATAGTTTAGTTTATTTATTTGTATTTTAGTTTAGATAATTGTAGCTAATTTATTTAATTAATTTATTAATAGTGTAGTGTTAGGTGTATTTGTAACTTAGGTTAGGATTTATTTTACAGGTAATTTTGTAATTATTTTAACTAGGTAGCTATTAAATAGTTATTAACTATTTAATAGCTATTGTACCTAGTTAAAATAAATACAAAGTTGCCTGTAAAATAAATATAAATCCTAAAATAGCTACAATGTAATTATTATTTATATTGTAACTATATTACGGTTTATTTTATAGGTAAGTATTTAGTTTTAAATAGGATTAATTTATTTAATTATAGTAATTTTAGTTCATTTTATTTTAATTATATTTAACGTAGGGGGGTGTTAGGGTTAGGGTTAGACTTAGGTTTAGGGGTTAATAACTTTATTATAGTAGCGGCGACGTTGGGGGCGGCAGATTAGGGGTTAATAATTGTAGGTTGGTGGTGGTGATGTTAGGGAGGGCAGATTATGGGTTAATAAAATTTATTATAGTGTTTGCGAGGCAGGAGTGCGGCGGTTTAGGGGTTAATACATTTATTATAGTGGCGGCGATGTCCGGTCGGCAGATTAGGGGTTAATAAGTGTACGTAGGTGGTGGCGACATTGGGGGGGGACAGATTAGGGGGTAATAAATATAATATAGGTGTCGGCGATGTTAGGGGCAGCAGATTAGGGGTTCATAGCTATAATGTAGATTGCGGCGGTGTCCGGAGCGGCAGATTAGGGGTTAATGGTATAATGCAGGTGTCAGCGATATAATAAGTGTAAGATTAGGGGTGTTTAGACTCGGGGTTCATGTTAGGGTGTTAGGTGCAGACGTAGATTTATTTTCCCATAGGAAACAATGGGGCTGCGTTAGGAGCTGAACACTGCTTTTTTGCAGGTGTTAGGTTTTTTTTCAGCCAGCTCAGCCCCATTGTTTCCTATGGGGAAATCGTGCACGAGCACGTTTTTCCAGCTTACCGGTACTGTAGGCAACGCTGGTATTGAGAGTTGAAGGGAAGCTAAATTTGCTCCACACTCCCTTTTCTGAGGCTAACGCAGCCATTCAGACAACTCGTAATACCAGCGTTGGCTTAAGGGTGCGCTGGAAAAAAAAGGCTCGTTAGCACCGCGGGTCTTTACCGACAAAACTCGTAATCTAGGCGATAGTTTTTTCAGAATTGATACATTTAACCTAAGAATCTCCTATAAACATTTATATATATATATATATATATATATATATATATATATATATATATATATATATATATATAGCTGGTCATACCATCAGCAAAAAAAAAATCAAATCAAAAATTTCTATCAAGGAGATAAATAATAATAAAAGTCCCAAACAATAATATGTGCAATATATAGCGTGTCCAAAGTATAGATAAACAAAAAGTTCCAGATGTCCAGGCTGCTCCTCTGGTGTGTTATGCCACAATAACACGGTCACAGTATCCTAGAAAACAAAACATAGAGGGCGCCACATAGTGCAGGTCATGTGAGAAGGATCCAGGAAGTATATATAGCCAAATTGCTACTCACGTGATGTAATGCACTTTTGTGCAATATAAGCAAGCCGGAACCAAAAGTTGTCCGGCAGACACTCAGGCAATACACAGGAAGATCCCGATGATGTAGCTCTTAGATAAACCCACGAATGCACCTTATCCCATCAGGGGGAATCTGGGAGTGGAGGGTATCCCTTGGAACAAGCCAGGCGATCAAAGATGGTGGCCAATCATGTAGCCAATGTTTACACTGTAGTGGATATTTTAGTGAGCAGTCCTCCAAAAATAATACAGTGTATCAGCAGATATATTAGTTTCTCCGAGTCACAGCACGGTTTCATCAGGCGGTTATGCTAACTGGGAATCCCCACCTGTAGGGTATCTTCTGAGCTCTTAATACTGAGATTATGAATTGCAGATCTCTTAATTTTTGGAGTGTAGTGGGGCTAAGGTCTGCAAATACTTGGATTGGAACTCCAGCATGTGTGAATTATGGTTTCTGTTGAGCATGTCACATTATTTCCTCCTTGTCTTGATGGTTCAAAAATTGTACTATGACATCTCTCTGTGGCGCTTTGGCTGATGGTTTTGCTCTAAGAGCTCTATGAGCTCTTTCCATAATGATGTCTTGGGAGGCATTAGTGCATTTGATTGTTCTGTATAAATCTTGTAAGTAGCTTTGCAAAGCAGTTGGTAGGATGCTCTCTGGGATTCCTCTAATACGTAGGTTGTTCCTACAGTTTCTGTTATCAAGGTCCTCCACTTTTTCTAGGAGATTTTGAATGGTTTCTTCTTGGTTGTACATAAGCTGTGAAAGATGTTGTACATCTTGTGTTGTTATGTTATGGCTTTTTTCCAAGGTGATTACTCTGTGGTCTATGCGCTTAAGATCCATTTTCATTTCCTGATACATATTGCGCATATCTGCTATAGATAATTTTATATCTTCCTTTGAGGCTTCTCTTGTAATTTCTGAAGACGGAGTGGAGGGTATAGGGTATTTGGGTGAGTCTCAGAGGTTTCCATAGGTAACTGTGTTTCTTGGGGATTGTCTGGTTTTGTTTGCAATGTCCCCTCAGCTGCCTTTAGGTAGTGATTAATCAATTTTTATTTAGGGTGTGAGTCTGCCTTTTGAGACTTTTTGGCTGGCATTCCCTTGTATCTGGGAGAAATGATGTTCCCTTTATTGAGCCCTTCCCTTGGGCGATTTGAGGTTTAGTGCTCATCAATTTTGGTTTTGGTGTTTGGGATGTTTATTGTGGAGGGTGTGTATCTCAATGCAGCTCTTTGAATTCGGCCTGCGTAAGCCTGTTTGGCCATTTTGCTAGGGTGTGATTACCGGTCTCCAGTCTGATTTTTTATCTCCCACACTCCCTTTTGTATGTTAGGTGATATTCTGTTTGTTTGCCCTCTGTCAGGGGGTGCCAGTAATGGTGCTCCATACTTACAGTGCTCTGTCGGCCACGTGACTGTTTGGTGCGGCTCTATCCAAGCTCTTATATGTGTATCTCTTGCAGCATGGAGTGGCTGGATCGGTTTCCTTTTCTGGCACTTAGGATTGATCCAGCTCGTTCAGCCAGCCGGGTGCCATGTGACCTCAGTCGTTTCTGGGTCTGAGGCCTGTGGCTTCACTGGAGCTGATGGCGGAGGGAATGTGCTGTCGAGTGTGACTCCGACTGTGCCCACTCGTTGTGTGTAGGTGCCCGTTACCTTTTAAAGCTGTTTTGCCTGCTTTTCTGCCATCTACTTGTCTAGCTAGGGGATCAGGGCCTAGGAGCTGTTCTAACTTGCAGCCATCACACTGGGTGGCCAAGATCTATCCCCATGGTCCTGTATTTTAGACCTCGTATTAAAAACTGTAAAAAATACTGCATTATAAGGTACAATGTGTCATGCACCTATCTTCTTGCTTTGAATAGAAAAATCCTTACAAGATTTGCATAGATTGATGCATATCTGGCAAGCAGTATAACGAAGACTGGAATACTCTATGGCATTGGCAGGAAGATTTCAGAAGGACAAGTGTTATTGAACATGCAGAAGTGCAGTCTTACATCAGGGATTACATTTATTTCTCTACACTGAAAGTACTCAGAGGTAAGTTCACCTTAAACACAAGATTGTGAGCTCTTTGAGCAAAGCACTGAAACACTAGCTTGTAAGCTCCTTGGAACAGGGTCTGCACTTACACCCTTGGAAATCCTTTAGAGCAGGGACTCCCATTGTACCAAATAAATGTATTGTTGTTAATAAGAGTGAGATAAACCCTCCATTGTATTTAATTCAGCAAGGAATAAATATACAATGGATAGATTATACAAATTATCCCACAGAATGTATTACTAATTCAAAATGCATTTTTAATATGGCACCCCTTATTCTACTTTGGGATTCTTTCTCATCCAAGTCATCATGGTTGATGCTGATGTCCTCGAGCATTCCATCCTTTGCTATAGGACTGCCCATTATATTGAAATGGTGTTTCAATTTTGCATAGATATATTTGTTTTTGCTAAGATTAATACAATGGAGGGATGATTAGCCCCAAACTAAGCAAAAAAGCTGTCAATGGTTGGTGCTGTTGGCCTGCTCAAGCATTCATTTCACACTTTGTGGTTATGAAACTGAATGTAATCATCAGCAGAACTGGCATATAGCCTTAAACCTAAAATCAATGCTTGAGTCCAATAGCACAGCACCTCCATCATACTGAAGAGCCCCAAAGAGGTAAAAACAACCTGCCCATAGTGAAAAAACACATTACATTTGTAATATTACAATGTATTATTCCCCTGAAACATACAACTCTTTTTCTACTGGGTTTGTATGTAAACAGAACTAAAATAAATAGTGTTGAAATACTATAGAATAATAAGGCTTTCATACATCATAAGATTCAAGATTTTTCCTGATTCCCCAGTGTCCTTGACATATTAAAAGGGTTCCTACCTAAAACTATTAAAGGATCAGATGTTCTGCACATATCTGCAACAAATAGGTTTATATATTTATATATGAGAATCCAAATACTCACATTTTTTATATATGATGTAAAAAACATAATTTATGTAAGAACTTACCTGATAAATTCATTTATTTCATATTGGCAAGAGTCCATGAGCTAGTTATGTATGGGATATACAATCCTACCAGGAGGGGCAAAGTTTCCCAAACCGCAAAATGCCTATAAATACACCCCTCACCACACCCACAATTCAGTTTAACGGATAGCCAAGTAGTGGGGTGATAGAAAAAGGAGTAAAAAGCATCAAAAAAGGTACTGGAAATATAATTGTGCTTTATACCAAAAAAAAAACATAACCACCATAAAAAGGGTGGGTCTCATGGACTCTTGCCAATATGAAAGAAATTAATTTATCAGGTAAGTTCTTACATAAATTATGTTTTCTTTCATGTAATTGGCAAGAGTCCATGAGCTAGTCACATATGGGATAGTAATACCAAAGATGTGGAACTCCACAGAAGAATCATTTTCTGCTGAAAAAATTAAATCCACTTCCAAAAAAGAAAAGGTTTTTTCTCATAAGCAGAGGAATCAAACTGAAACAGCTGCCGGAAGAACTTTTCTACCAAAAACTGCTTCCGAAGAGGCAAATACATCAAAGCAGTAGAATTAAGTAAAGTTGCTGCTTTGTAAATCTGATCAACTGAAGCTTCATTCTTAAAAGCCCACGAAGTGGAAACTGATCTAGTAGAATGAGCTGTGATTCTCTGAGGCGGTGCCTGATCCGACTCCAAATAAGCCTGATGAATCAAAAGCTTTAACCAGGATACCAAAGAAATGGCAGAAGCTTTCTGACCTTTCCTAGGACCAGAAAAGACTACAAATAGACTAGAATTCTTCCTGAAATCTTTAGTAGCTTCAACATAATATTTCAAAGCTCTTACAACATCCAGAGAATGTAAGGATCTCTCCAAAGAATTCTTAGGATTAGGACACAAAAAGGGGAACAACAATTTCCATATTAATGTTGTTAGAATTCACAACTTTAGGTAAAAACGTAAATGAGGTCCACAAAACTGCCTTATCCTGATGGAAAATCAGAAAAGGAGACAAGAAAGAGCAGATAACTTGGAAACTCTTCTAGCAGAAGAGATAGCCAAAAGGAACAACACTTTCCAAGAAAGTAGTTTAATATCCAAAGAATGCATAGGCTCAAAAGGAGGAGCCTGTAAAACCTTCAAAACCAAATTAAGACTCCAAGGAGGAGAGATTGATTTAATGACAGGCTTGATACGGACCAAAGCCTGCACAAAACAGTGAATATTAGGAAGCATAGCAATTTTTCTGTGAAATAAACCAGAAAGAAGAAATATTTTTCCCTTCAAGGAACTTGCAGACAAACCTTTATCCAAACCATCATGAAGAAACTGTAAAATTCTAGGAATTCTAAAAGAATGTCAGGAGAATTTATGAGAAGAACACCATTAAATATAAGTCCTTGAGACAGAAGGACTGGTCTTAACGGAAGTGGCCAAGGTTGGCAACTGGACATCCAAACAAGATCTGCATACCAAAACCTGTAAGGCCATGCTAGTGCTACCAGAAACACAAACAATTGTTCCATGATGATCTTGGAGATCACTCTTGGAAGAAGAACTAAAGGCGTAAAGATATAAGCAGATTGGTAAAACCAAGGAACTGCTAATGCATCCACCGACTCCGCCTGAGGCTCTCTGGACATGGACACGTACCTGGGAAGTTTCTTGTTTAGATGGGAAGCCATCAGATCTATTTCTGGAAGACCCCACATCTGAACAATCTGAAAAAACACATCTGGATGGAGAGACCAGTCCCCCGGATGTAAAGTCTGATGGCTGAGATAATCCGCTTCCCAATTGTCTACACCTGGGATATGTCCTTCAGAAATTAGACAAGAGTTGGAAAGTACCCTGATGATTGACATATGCCACAATTGTGATATTGTCTGTCTGAAAACAAATGAATGGTTCTCTCTTCATCAGAGGCCAAACCTGAAGAGCCCTGAAAATAGCACAGCGTTCTAAAATATTGATTGGTAATCTCGCCTCTTGAGATTTCCAAACCCCTTGTGCTGTCAGAGATCCCCAGACAGCTCCCCAACCTGAAAGACTTGCATCTGTTGTCATTACAATCCAGGTTGGACGAACAAAAGAGGCCCCTTGAGCTATACGATGGTGATCTAACCACCAAATTAGAGAGTGTCGAACATTGGGATTTAAGGATATTAATTGTGATATCCTTGTATAATCCCTGCACCATTGATTCAGCATACAAAGCTGTAGTGGTCTCAAATGAAAATGAGCAAAGGGGATCGCGTCCGATGCTGCAGTCATGAGACCTAAAACTTCCATGCACATAGCCACTGAAGGGAATGATTGAGACTGAAGGTTTTGACAATCTGAAACCAATTTTATTCGTCTCTTGTCTGTTAGAGACAGAGTCACGGACACTGAATCTATCTGGAAACCTAAAAAGGTGAACCTTGTCTGAGGAATCAAGGAACTTTTTGGTAAATTGATCCTCCAACCATGTCTTTGAAGAAACAACACTAGTTGATTTGTGTGAGATTCAGCAGAATGTAAAGACTGAGCTAGTACCAAAATATCGTCCAAATAAGGAAACACTGCAATACCCTGTTCTCTGATTACAGAGAGTAGGGTACCGAGAACCTTCGAAAAAAATGTTGGAGCTGTCGCTAGGCCAAATGGAAGAGCAACAAATTGGTAATGCTTGTCTAGAAAAGAGAATCTCAGAAATCGATAGTGGTCTGGATGAATCAGAATATGAAGATATGCATCCTGTAAGTCTATCGTGGACATATAATGACCTTGCTGGGAAAAAAAGGCAGACTAGTCCTTATAGTCACCATCTTGAAAGTTGGCACTCTTACAAAACGATTCAAAATTTTTAGATCCAGAACTGGCCTGAATGAATTTTCTTTTTTTGGGACAATAAATAGATATGAATAAAACCCCAGACCCTGTTCCTGAAACGGAACTGGTATGATTACCCCTGAAAGCTCTAAATCTGAAACACACTTCAGAAAAGTCTGAGCCTTCACTGGCTTTGCTGGAACGTGTGAGAGAAAAAAATCTTCTCACAGGGGGTCTTACTCTAAATCCTATTTGATACCCTTTAGAGACAATACTCTGAATCCACTGATTTTGGACAGAATCTGCCTAAATGTCTTGGAAAACATTTAATCTGCCCCCCACCAGCTGAACTGGAATGAGGGCCGCACCTTCATGCAGACTTTGGGGCTGGCTTTGGTTTCTTCAAAGGCTTGGATTTATTCCAACTTGAAGAAGGTTTCCAATTGAAATCAGATTCTTTGGGGGAAGGATTGACTTTCTGTTCCTTATTCTGTGGAAAAGAACAAAAATGATTAGAAGCTTTAGATTTATCCTTAGATCTTTTATCCTGAGGCAAAAAAACTCCCTTCCACCCAGTGACAGTTGAAATAATAGAATCCATTTGAGAACCAAATAAATTGTAACCTTGGAAAGAAAGAGATAGTAATCTAGATTTAGATACCATGTCAGCATTGCAATATTTGAGCCATAAAGCTCTTCTAGCTAAAATAGCTAAAGACATAGACTTAACATCGATTTTGATGATATCAAAAATAGTATCACAGATAAAATGCTTAGCATGTTGAAGCAAGCGAACAATGCTAGACTAATCAGAATCTGTTTCCTGTTGCACTAAGCTTTCCAACCAAAAAGTTGATGCATCTTCAACATCGGCCATAGATATAGCAGGCCTAAGAATATAGCCAGAAAATAAATAAGCTTTCCTTAGATAAGAATCAAGTTTCCTATCTAAAGGATCCTTAAAAGAAGTACTATCTTCCATAGGAATAGTAGTACGTTTGGCAAGAGTAGAGATAGCCCCATCAACTTTGGGGATTTTTTCCCAAAACTCCAATATAGCTGCTGGCAAAGGATACAACTTTTTAAACCTAGAAGAAGGAATAAAAGAAGTACCAGGCCTATCCCATTCCTTTGAAATCATATCAGAAATAGCATCAGGAACTGGAAAAACCTCTGGAGTAACCACAGGAGGTTTATAAACAGAATTTAAACGTATACTAGTTTTATTATCAAGAGGACTAGATTCCTCAATATCCAAAGTAATCAACACCTCTTTTAACAAGGAACGTATATACTCCATCTTAAAGAGATAAGTAGATTTGTCAGTGTCAATATCTGAGGTAAGATCTTCTGAATCAGATAGATCCTCATCAGAGGAGGATAATTCAGTATGTTGTCGGTCATTTGACATTTCATCAACTTTATGAGAAGCTTTAAAAGACTTTTTTTACGTTTATTCGAAGGTGGAATAGCAGACAAAGCCTTCTGAATCGCATCAGCAATAAAATCTTTTATATTCACAGGGATATCATGTACATTAGATGTTGAAGGAACAACAGGCATTGTACTAGTACTGATGGACACATTCTCTGCATGTAAAAGTTTATCATGACAACTGTTACATACTACAGCTGGAGATATAATCTCCGCTAACTTACAACAGATACACTTAGCTTTGGTAGAACTGTTATCAGGCAGCAGGATTCCAACAGATGTTTCTGAGACAGGATCAGATTGAGACATCTTGCAAATGTAAAAGAAAAAAACCCACATATAAAGCAAAATTATCAATTTCCTTATATGGCAGTTTCATATAATTAAATTATTTGGCGCCAAGTATGACGCACAACGCAAAATGAAATTTTTTGGCACTAACAACATCCGGAAATGACGCAACTCGTGTCATGACAGACGCAACCTTGTGCAAGGAAACCTGTCGTCAACTAAGATGCCAGAAATTACGAATTTGCGTCACCGAACGTACCTTCGCACCAAAAAAATTCTTGCGTCAAAAAAAATAAATATCAGCATTTTGCAACCTCGCGAGCCTAATTTTGCCTGCAAAATTTAATGAAAAAGCAGTCAATTTGAAGAAAAGACTATACCCCAGGTAAGAAAAAATAACTTCCTAAAATTTTTCCCAATTTTGAAACTGATAGTCTGCAAAAGGAAATATACATAAACCTGACTCATGGTAAATATAAGTAAAATACATATATTTAAAACTTTATATTAATACATAAAGTGCCAAACCATAGCTGAGAGTGTCTTAAGTAATGAAAACATACTTACCGAAAGACATCCATCCACATATAGCAGATAGCCAAACCAGTACTGAAACAGTATCAGTAGAGGTAATGGAATATGAGAGTATATAGTCGATCTGAAAAGGGAGGTAGGAGATGAATCTCTACGACCAATAACAGAGAACCTATGAAAAGATTTCCTGTGAGGAAAACCATTGAATCAATAGGTGATACTCCCTTCACATCCCTCTGACAAACACTGTACTCTGAGAGGAATCGGGCTTCAAAATGCTGAGAAGCGCATATCACAGAAGAAAATCAAGCACAAACTTACTTCACCACCTCCATAGGGAGGCAAAGTTTGTAAAACTGATGGTGAGGGGTGTATTTATAGGCATTTTGAGGTTTGGGAAACTTTGCCCCTCCTGGTAGGATTGTATATCCCATACGTCATTAGCTCATGGACTCTTGCCAATTACATGAAAGAAACAAGCTCATCATACTGTAAAACACATCTAGTAAAGAAGGCTTAATTACAGTATACTTAGATATCAGCTAGATATTTCAAATTGCACTTGCACTAAAATTTGTAAAATGTAGTAAATGTATGCAAAGAAGACCAAGTTGCTGCTTTGCAAATATGATCAACTGAAGCTTAATACTTGACAGCCCAAGATGTGGCGACTGATCTAGTAGAATGAGCTGTATGCTGAGGCGGAGACTGCCCCGCCTCCAAATAAGCTTTGTGAATCAAAAGCTTCAACCAAAATGCCATGGAAATGGCAGGGGCTTTCTGACCTTTTCTGGAACCAAAACAATTACAAATATACTAGAAGTCTTTCTGAAATCTTTAGTAGCCTCAACATAATATTTCAAAGCTCTTACCACATACAAAGAATGTGAAGACCTTTCAAGAGTATTTTTAGGATTAGGACACAAGGAAGGAACAATAATTTCCCTATTGATGTTGTTAGAATTCACAACTTTAGTTAAAAATTTAAACGAAAACCGCAAAACATTTTTTTCTGGATGAAAAATCAGATAAGGAGACTCACAAGAGTGAGCAGACAATTCAGAAACTCTTCTAGCAGAAGAGATAGCCAAAAGAAATAACACTTTCCAAGTAAGTAGTTTAATATACAAAGAATGCATAGGCATAGGAGGAGCCTGCAAAATCTTTAAAACCAAATTGAGACTCCAATCAAAGCCTGAAGAAAACAGTGAATATCAGGAAGCTTAGCAATCTTTCTATGAAATAAGAAGGAAAGAGCAGAGATTTGTCCTTTCAAAGTATTTGCAGACAAACCTTTATCCAAACCATCCTGAAGAAACTGTAGAATCCTAGGAATTCTAAAAGAATGCCAAGAATAATCATGAATGGAACACCATAAAATATAGGTTTTCCAAACCTTATGATAAATCTTCCTTGAAACAGACTTACGAGTCTGTATCATAGTGTTCATTACTGAGTCAGAGAAACGTCTATGACTAAGAACTAAGCGTTCAATTTCCGTACCCTCAAATTTAGAGATTTGAGATCCTGATGGAAAACTGGGCCTTGAGAGAGAAGGTCTGGTCTTATAAGAATCCAATTGAGAACCAAACAAATTATTACCCTGAAAAGATAGAATTTAAAACGATTATTAGATTTGCTATCAGGAGGATTAGACTCCTCAATACCCAAAGTAAACAATACTTCCTTTAACAGAGAACGAATATGTTCAATTTTAAATAAAAAAGATTTTTCAATTTCTAAAAATGTGATAAAAGTAGAAGGCGCCTAATGAAGATAAAGTTAGTATTATCTACTTTATAACTATATACTATAATAAGCTGACTATCTTAACTCCGTGAATGCCTCTATCAGAGGATATGTAAGATGCAACTCACAATCACAAATAGTGTATAAGAAATGAATATATAAATATACCAAAAAACAGTGAATGCTGGATAATCCAGCAAAAAGCCAGATTCTATAACAAATAACTATAAATCAAATGTGTGAACACATATAAATTACAGTGGTGCCAAAGTGATGCTAAAATAATATAACAATCAAAAATGCAAACATTAGCACAGCGAGAACAAAAAGTTCATATTAGATCGAACCCATACAGCATCCAGGATACAATTGTAATCAAAGTCCACTTTGTTAAGGGCAGTGGAGGCTCCTCCATTTGTGCACTCCCGCACGTGAGCCTCCTGTGAAAAAGGGAAAAAAAGAAAGAAATTAAATTTTTTGGCTGAATAAATATAACTTCCCCCTATTGGAAAAATTATATTTATTCAGCCAAAAAATGTTCTAGATTGTGCAGTTTAAATAAAATGTCTAGATTGTGCAGTTTAAATAAAATGTCTAGATTGTGCAGTTTAAATAAAATAAAAAAAAATCCTTTAATATACCTCTCTACTGCACGTGCGGTAGAGGAGGTATAGGCTGCTATATCCTTTTGATCATGTTTTCTATGTATCTGCTGCTCCGCCCATAACAGAGCCTATACCTCTGCTAATCGCACAATTTTCAATGTGCGATTAGTGCCATTACTATGGGCGGGCAGCAGGGGGAGCACTGTTTTTTAAACTTGTGTGTTATCCCTCCCTCCTCCCTGCTCTATGTTATCCCTCCATATTGTGGATCACAGTGGCAGCGGCAGAAAAGGAAGGAGCAGGAGACCGGGCTGAGTGATCTAACCAGGGCCAGCTCATCCATGGGACCAAGTGGGTCCAACAACCCAGGCGGCACTTTAGTGACTGACTCAGTTACTGTGATAACCAGACGTGAGTGTAGTGTACTGCATAGTTGCCAACTGTTTTTTTATCTGAGTGACACTTCTTCTTAATCTTACCGCAGCGCGCTGCCAATCAGTGCGTCTCACTCACTGACATCTCAGCTGCTCCCTCCCTGCTAGTTACTCCCTGCGTGCGGTGTGTGTTGGAGAAATGTGCCAGAGTGAGTGGTCTGTGTCCCTCTCAGTGAGATCCATTTCTGGCGGCGCAAAAGTGTTAGTCCCAGTCTGACTTTTCTATCTTCTAAGTTCTTAGCGTACTGTCAATGGGAATCTTAGCTTGGTCTCTCAAGCTTGCTTTAGCTCTGTCTGCTCCGTGACACAATATTATTATTACAGTGAGTGTATTTAGACCTTGCTCTGATTCTCTGCATTTGCATTAAGCTGAACCTTGCGTGCTGTTTCACTGAGGTTTTCTGTTACCAATCTCCTATCATTCTGCCGTTTTCAGTAAAAATCCTAGAATGATAGGAGATGGGTAACAGAAAACCTGAAAGTGAAACAGCAGCACGTAAGGTTCAGCTGGAAAAAAAAATGTAATTGTGAAAAATCAAATGCTACAAATATTAGGCTGTTATATGGGGATTACATGATTACCCCATTAGCTGGTTGCCATCAGTGAGACATATAGTGCATGTTGGTTCTTTATAGACTTGATATGCACTGAACATAAGATAAACAAACTTGCAGCAAACTGTCATCACTACTCCTTCCTTCAGACAACATGACTCCGTAAATTGGAACTATTATTTCTAGCAAAAAAAAACCTCTACTTTCCAGTGCATATGAGATTTGTAGTTTTTAAAGCATTTGATGCGTAACATTCTTTCCTCAAATGACTACAGTTCCCATCATGCTACTGATGTTTTATGTAGTAACAGGAAGTGTGTCTGCTCACTCAGTGCTTTGCTTTCAGTGTAGCCCATTATATATTAACATTTGAATATTTACTCTTGTTTACAAAGAGTTAATAGAATACAGGTGCCTGCAATTATCACAGACACTTTACCTTTAAATAGCACTAGCAGGTGTGAACCCAAATTATGCCAGTGAACAAGGGCTAAAGCTTGGCCCGAAACATGTTTGGCGTTGGGTTCTGAACACCTTTTTGCAGGCCTACAACTAGTCTACATGTTTTTACATGACTTTTAAATGTTATTTGATAAATAAAATCTATTTTTGTTTTTAAGATTTTTCTCACAGTATATATATTTTTTCATTTCTGGAGCTGCGGGATGACAAAGTGTTTTTACTAGCCCATAAGAATCATGGCTGAGCTGCAAGAACACATAACTTAAGGTTTGTACAGCTGTGTATAGAGTAGACTTGTGTTGTTGTGTCTCATTGTGTTACTGTGTACATGTGATATGACATCACTGTGTTACTTTGTGTGCCAAAAAGTGTGTGTGTCACAGTGTGTTTATTTATGCCACTGTGTCTGTCACATTGTGTGTTAATGTTTGTGTTATTTTGTGCATGTGCCACTGTTTGTTATTGTGTGTGGTGACTGTCAAACATCATAGTACTCTGTCATTTTTACTTTGTGTGTGTGTCATTGTGTTTGTGTTACTTTATGTGTCTATAAGTCTTACTGTGTGTTTGTGTTACTTTGTGTGTCTATAAGTCTTACTGTGTGTTTGTGTTACTTTGTGTGTCTATAAGTCTTACTGTCTGTTTGTGTTACTTTGTGTGTCTATAAGTCTTACTGTGTGTTTGTGTTAATTTGTGTGTCTATAAGTCTTACTGTCTGTGTTACTTTGTGTGTCTATAAGTCTTACTGTGTGTTGCATTGAGTGTTATTGTCTGTATGTCACTGTGTTTGTGTTACTTTGTGTGTCCAAAAGTCTTACTGTGTGTTGCACTGAGTGTTTTGTGTGTGTATGTCACTGTGTTTTGCACTGAGTGTTATTGTGTTTGTGTTTGTGTTACTTTGTGTGCCCATAAGTCTTACTGTGTGCTCTACTGAGTGTTTTGTGTGTGTATGTCAGTGTGTTTTGCACCAAGTGTTATTGTGCATGTCACTGTGTTGCACCAAGTGTTATTGTGTGTGTCATTGTGTGTTTGTGTTACTTTTTGTACTGTCTGTTTCACCAAGTGCCATTGTGTGTTTGTGTTACTTTTTGTACTGTCTGTTTCACCAAGTGCCATTGTGTGTTACTGTGTGTTGTGGTGAGAGGGCTTTGTGTGTAAGGCAGACGGGACCTCTAATATTAAATATATATTTATTAATAAGTTACTGGGGAGGGGCTCTGTGAGTGAGGCAAAGGGCACCTCTCTATAATATTATATATCTGTATATAAGGTACAGGTGAGGGGCTATCTTATAAAGGCAGAGGGAACCTCTCTATAATATTAAATATGTATTGATATATATATTGAATATACAGTGTGTGTATGTATGTATGTATATATATATATATATATATATATATATATATATATATATATATATATATATGTGTATGTATATGTGTGTATGTATATATATATATATATATATATATATATATATATATATATATATATATATATATATATATATATATATATATATATATATATAATTTTACATAACTGGTCCGTGAACCCCCATTTGAATAACCCACGAGCCGCCACTGGTTAAGGGATGTGCGGCAGCTACGCTCCTTCCAATACTGATAGGCACCAGCGTGGATCTGTAGATAAGTAGAAGAAAACAGAAGGAGGCGCCGCAATAGTGTGAAATCGTTGGTGGCAAAATACCCACGCACACAGCTTAAAATCACTTACTAGAAAAAGAGCACTTGAGAAGTCCCACAGGTGCAGACTGGACCATTAAAAGCTGCCCAGCTAGCTTTTCCTCCCGATATGAGAACCGGCACACTTGCTTCAGGATCCCAATCCAGTAGAGGAATCAGCAGGCTCAATCAGTTAATTATCAGTCACTCAGAAAATATCCATTAAAATATG
Source organism: Bombina bombina (assembly GCF_027579735.1). Classification (NCBI taxonomy): domain Eukaryota; kingdom Metazoa; phylum Chordata; class Amphibia; order Anura; family Bombinatoridae; genus Bombina; species Bombina bombina. The sequence goes on along the minus strand of NC_069505.1, from coordinate 95,086,953 downwards.
GCAGAGCTTGATAAAAGAAAACTTTGTGATGACCAAGGTTAAAATATAACAATCAAGTTTATTAAAACCCAATACACAGAGGCAACCTTGCGCCAAAAATGATGCAATGAAATTAGGCAACTTGCGTCACAGCAGGCAAAATTTCGCGCCAAAAATGACACAATAAAATTATGCAATTTACGTCATCGTGAGTCTAAATTGATCGGGAAAATGTTAAAAACAGACTCCATGTTAACAGCTAACCGGATCCCCAGGTAAGAAAAAAAAAAAAATTCTCCCATAAACATAATTTCCATTCTAAAAACTGTGTGACTGCAAAGGGAAATATTAACAGACCTGACTCATGGCTAATATATGCCATATACATTAAGAACTTTATAATATAAAGTGCCTTCCATAGCTGAGAGTGTCTTAAAATGATCTATACTTACCAGAAGACACTTATCCACATATAGCAGACTGTGGCCAGACTGTTTGCCGATGGACATTTGGCTGATGGAGATTTGGCTGACGGACATTTGGCCGACGGACATTTGGCAGACGAATAATAGTCCGACACACAAGTGGCTGTCAGATAACAGTCCGGCCATGAGATAGATAGATTTGATAAATAGATTAGATAGATAAATAGATTTAATAAATAAATTTCCAGACAGAGAATTACAAGACGTGCGGGCTGGGACCCATGGCTAGGTTCCCAGAGGTGGTTGTGGCGCCCGAGGCTCTGATTAGAACAGAGCACTCTGGAGCGTATCTGCCCTCGGCCGAACTCAGAACATGCTTAATGTCCGTCGGATAGAATGCTGTCAGCCAAATGTCCGTCAGCATTTTGTCAGAGCACCATAGCAGACAGCTACTGAAACATATTAGCAGAGGTAATGGTAGAGGAGTATAATGTTGATCTGTAAAGGGAGGCAGCAGATGAATCCTTGCAACTGAATTTACAGAGAGCCCTAGAATAGATTTCCCATAGGCAAAAACATGGTATCATCAGGCAATACTCCTTTCACATCCATCAGACAAACACTGTACTTAGAGAGGAACTGGGCTTCAATATGCTTAGAAGCGCCTTTCAAAGAAGAAATCAAGTCCATCATGTTTCACCACCTCCTAAGGAGGCAAAGCTTGTAAAACTGTGGTATGAGTGAGGTGGCATTTATTTATTTATTTATAGGCATTTGAGGTTTGGGAAACTTTGCCCCCTCCTGGTAGGAATATATATCCCATACGTCACTAGCTCATGGACTCTTGCCACCGATATGAAAGAAATATAATGATCTAATTCTTGAGAGCATTTATTGTTAAATGTTTGCAGTGCACTACAGGTTGCATCTTATGGGACCGACTAAAGGGATATGAAACCCATTTTTGTTCTTTCAGGATTCAGATAGAACATTACATGCAATTTTAAACAATTTTCCAATTTACTCCTATTATCAAATGTGCTTAATTCCCTTGATATACTTTGCTAAAGTCATAATACACATCAATATTTAAAAGTACAGTTACACTCATAATAACACTATCTGATAAAAATAATAATAAATACAAATATTGCATTAAAAAGTTATAAGGGCTCAAAGATATGAGGTCTCAGGTGTTAAAAAAAAGACTGCATATACTGTATATATACACTCACCGGGCACTTTATTAGGTACACCTTGCTAGTACCGGGTTAGACCCCCTTTTGCCTTAAGAACTGCCTTAATTCTTCATGGCATAGATTCAACAAGGTGTTGGAAACATTCCTCAGAGATTTTCGTCCATATTGACATGATAGCATCACGCAGTTGCTGCAGATTTGTCGGCCGCATCCCAAAAGTGCTCTATTGGATTGAGATCTGGTGACTGTGGAGGCCATTGGAGTACAGTGAACTAATTGTCATGTTCAAGAAACCAGTTTGAGATGATTTGAGCTTTGTGACATGGTGCATTATCCTGCTGGAATTAACCATCAGTATTATGGACATGGTCAGCAACAATACTCAGGTGGGCCATGGCATTAAAACAATGCTCACTTGGTACTAAGGGGCCCAAAGTGTGCCAAGAAGATATCCCCCACACCATTACACCACCACCACCAGCCTGAACCGTTGATACAAGGCAGGATGGATCCATGCTTTCATGTAGTTTATGCCAAATTCTGACCCTACCATCTGAATGTTGCAGCTGAAATCAAGACTCATCAGACCAGGCAACGTTTTTTCCAATCTTGTATTATCCCCTTTTGGTGAGCCTGTGCGAATTGTAGCCTCCGTTTCCTGTTCTTAGCTGACAGGAGTGGCACCCGGTGTTGTCTTCTGCTGCTGTAGCCCATCTGCTTCAAGGTTCCACGAGTTGTGCATTCAGAGATGGTATTCTGCATACCTTGGTTGTAACGAGTGGTTATTTGAGTTACTGTTGCCTTTCTATCATCTCAAACTAGTCTGCCCATTCTCCTCTGACCTCTGACATAAAAAAGGCATTGTCGTCCACACAACTGCCGCTCACTGGATAATTTCTCTTTTTTGGATCATTCTCTGTAAACCCTAGAGATGGTTGTGCGTGAAAATCCCAGTAGATCAGCAGTTTTTTAAATACTTTGACAAGCCCGTCTGGCACTAACAACCATGCCACGTTCAAAGTCACTTAAATCCCCTTTCTTCTCCATTCTGATGCTCGGTTTGAACTTCAGCAAGTCATCTTCACCACATCTAGATGCCTAAATGCATTGAGTTGTTGCCATGTGATTGGCTGATTAGCAATTTGTGTTACCAAGCAATTGAACAGGTGTACCTAATAAAGTCACCGGTGAGTGTATATCTTTGTGCGTGTACATATGTATTTATGTATTTATACGTGTATATATGTATTTACAGACGTCTATACACCTATAAACACATAAATACATATGTATACATATACAGACATATATATAAGTGCATTGGAGCCCTTTGTAGTTAAGTAGATGAAACATGAAAAAACATATTTATACAATATTCATACTTAAGAAAGTGTTTAACTGTGTAGTTACTGTAAATATCTCACATTCCAATGTTCTGCACAAAATATTCTATGTATTTTTAATAGATATTCCTATTTATCTGTATATATCTAGACATATATATATATATATATATAGTATATATATATATATATATATATATATATATATATATATATTTGTGCAAATATCCATCATATATATTTTTTAAATATATCTTTAAGAATAAATAGAACATAGTCTGCTATGTGCAGAACACTGGATAATGAAATATGCAATATTATCTTCTTATGTTGCCTTTTTAAATAACTAGATCATATTCGTGCAACTTGTGGGTGTTTTGGCTCCAGTGAAGTCTATGGGGGAATGCGATTTTGTGTTCACAACTTCTCAAAGTCTATTTGTTACTGGAACATTGTGAACGTGAGAGAGCAAACTTTTATCAGTTTTAATGTTTGAAAATGACTACAAACTATGTTTCCACTAGTAATCTAGCCCATAGCTGGCATTAATTGGGAAGGATCAGGGGAGGTGAGAGGGCTGTGGAGGGATCCTTACACTGTAGGAAAAAAAATGTGATAAACTGCATAACAGCAAACTGTCTCATAGTATCCAAGATGATGAAGAGGAGGGTCGGGGGGGGGGGGGAGCTGTTTGGGAGGGATCAGGAGGGTGGGAGGTGTCAGGTGGGAGGGTAATCCCTACACTAGAGCATATATTAACCTTACAAGCTAAATGATTAACCCCTTTACTGCCGGGAATTTGTGCACAGCTGCTATTACTGAATAAAAAGGATCTCAGAAAAGCTTTTAAAACCATTTGTGTTATGGCAAGCGGTATGTAAATCATTTCAGGGAGAAACCCAAAGTTTGTGAAAAAGTTAACAATTTTTTTTATATGATCACATATGGCGGCAAAATGGTGGCATCAAATATGCCAAAATGGGCCTAAATCAATACATTGGGGGTTGTCTACTTAAAAAAAATATATAGTTTTGACTGGTAAATAAAAAAAAAACAAGGCTCTAATTCTGTTTAGCAAAAATGCTAAATATTATCCAGTATTTTGAGCAAGTTTTTCTATTTCATTGTCGGTAGCAAAGGGGTTAAGCTGCAAAATATTAACTCAAGCCACTCTAGGGCTAATATTAAATAGTAGGATTTAGTAAAAATAAACACACTGTGCTGATAATAAATTACATACCTATTAATCATCAAGTATATTATAAGCCCAGAACGGCTAGTCTAGTCTGCCCGAACCTGATAACAGATACTTTTATAAGTAGGATGTATGCCCAAAATGATATCAAACATATGCCTGAAAATTAGGTATTATCTAGTTATGGGTTTTAAATAAGCACCATCTACTTAGATATGAACTTTTGATTTCCTCATCTCAGATAATAATAATATAAATGTATTGTGCCACCTTAGATGCAAGCAGCACCACATACCCCATAGTCTAAGTATATATCCCCCTACTACAGAGGATCTGAAAGAAAGAAATTTCACCAAAATTGGCGTCTCAGAGAGTCTCTATGAATATAATAAAGTATACATAGACAAGCTGATATTAGCATCTATAAAATGTGTAACATGAACAGTACCCCTTTAGTCTCAGGTAAAGGGACAGTCTAGTCAAAATTAAACTTTCGTGATTCAGATAGGGCATGTGATTTTAAACAACTTTCCAATTTACTTTTATCAGAACATTTGCTTTGTTCTCTTGGTATTCTTTGTTGAAAGCTAAACCTGGGTAGGCTCATATGCTAATTTCTAAGCCCTTAAAGGCTGCCTCTTATCTCTTTGCATTTGACAGTTTTTCACATCTTGTCAGGGTGCCAGGAATCAGACTGAGACGAGAAGTGCAAAAATAATCACACCTTTATTAATAGCAAAAAATAATAAAAAGTCCACAAGTCAAATAACAAGCCAGGAGTCAAAACCAGAGCTGGTAGTCAGACGAGCCGAGTCAGGAGCCAAAGCGAATAGTCAGACGAGCCGGAATCAGGAACAAGGAAAACAGCAGAGTCAGGAACAAGCCAGGGATCAGGAACCAGGAAGGACGTCAGGCAGCCAGGTAATACACAGGAACTCTCACAAACAAGTCTGAGACAACGCAAAGGCAAAGCATACTGAACAGGGGCCCTTTAAATAATAAGTGATGACATCACAATTCTGAGACTGCATCCTGTCTCACATGGATGATGCACACCAGTCTGGCCATAAAAGGAAGTGCAGAAAATGAGCAGCATCCCCCACAATGCACCATAGTCAGGAAGAGAGGTGAGTAAAATGGCTGCCAGCAGCACATGGCAAACACAACAAGGAAAAAACCCTGACAGTACCCTCCCCTCAATGACCCCTCCCCCACGGGAAGACAAAAGGCTTATTGGGGAAACCGGCATGGAAGGCACGGAGGAGGGCGGGAGCATAAACATCGGAGGAGGGAACCCAAGAACGCTCCTCCGGACCGTAGCCCTTCCAGTGAACCAAATACTGTGCACGGCCCCTGGACATACAAGAGTCAATAATGCTGCTGACCTCATACTCCTCATGGTTGTCAACAAAGATAAGACGGGGACGAGGCAACACAGTGGTAAACCGATTACAAACCAATGGTTTCAAGAGGGAGACATGAAAAACATTGGAGATGCGCATAGCAGGAGGAAGGTCAAGTGCGTAGGCCACAGGATTAACCCGTCGGAGTATTCAAAAAGGACCAACATAATGGGGAGCCAATTTATTGGAAGGCACACGAAGGTTCAAGTTGCGGGAGGACAGCCAAACTCTCTCACCAACCTGGTAGGAAGGTGCGGGCAGATGCCTATGATCAGCCTGGAACTTTTGGCGATGCATAGAACGATGAAGGCAATCCTGAATCTCCACCCACGTGGAATGGAGTTGCCGGAGATGCTCCTCCAAAGCTGGAATACCCTAAGACATGAATGAATCGGGCAACAAGGATAGTTGAAACCCATAATTCGCCATGAACGGGGATAACTTGGAGGAAGCATTAATAGCACTATTACGAGCAAACTCTGCCCAAGGTAACAGTTCAGACCAATTATTGTGGTGATCTGAGACATAGCAATGGAGGAACTGTTCCAGAGCTTGATTAGACCGTTCCGCAGCCCCATTGGATTGAGGGTGATATGCCGAGGAGAAGGAAAGCTGGATCCCCATTTGAGCACAAAAGGAACGCCAAAATCTGGAGACAAACTGGCTACCCCGGTCCGACACTATCTCCTTGGGTAACCCATGTAAACGGAAGACCTCCCGGGCAAAAATTGAAGCAAGCTCCTGAGCGGTAGGCAGCTTCATCAAGGGAATGCAATGTGACATTTTAGAAAAATGGTCAACCACCATAAGGATAACAGTATTGCCATTGGAAACAGGGAGCTCGACAATAAAGTCCATGGAAAGATGTGTCCAAGGATGCTCACCATTAGCAATAGGTTGAAGAAGACACACAAGAAGACGTCGAGGAGTCTTATTCTGTGCACAAACTGAGCAGGAGGCAACATACGCAGCAACATAAGAACGAAGACCTGGCCACCAGAATTGTCGAGTGACAGACCAAATCATTTGGTTCTTGCCTGGGTGACCTGCGGCTTTAGGATAGTGGTAAGTGTGCAAAAGTTTAGTTTGAAGATTCTCAGGAACAAAACACTTACCACTAGGTTTCTCAGGAGGTGCATTGGTTTGTGCAGCCAGGATCTCCTCCCCCAAGGGAGAAGTCAAATTAGTACGTATGGTAGTCAAAATATGGTCAGGAGGTATAACAGGAGTAGGTACAGACTCCTCCTTGGACAGAGGCGAAAATTGTCGAGAGAGGGCATCAGCCCTAACATTCTTATTACCAGGCAGGTAGGAGACCACATAATAAAACCGAAACAAAAATAGCGCCCATCTGGCCTGTCGGGGCGACAAACGTTTTGCTTCAGATAGATAAGTTAAATTCTTGTGGTCAGTAAGAATGAGCACTGGCACGCTAGTATCCTCAAGAAGATGCCTCCATTCCTTAAGTGCCAAAATTATGGCCAGTAATTCCCTGTCGCCAATTTCATAATTGCACTCTGCTGGAGATAATTTCTTAGAGAAGAAACCCCATGGATGCAAGGAACCGTCAGGCGTAGGACGTTGAGACAAGAGGGCACCTACTCCAGTCTCAGACGCATCGACCTCAAGAACGAAAGGCAGGACAGGGTTAGGATGAGCCAGAACTGGAGCGGCAGCAAAGGCAGTCTTAAGACTATCAAAGGCCTTAATGGCAGTAAGTGACCAATGGAGTGGATCATTCTCTTTACGGGTCCTGTCTGTGATAGGTTTGACCAAGGAAGAAAAGTTTTTAAAAAAACTTTCTATAGTAATTGGCGAACCCCAAAAAACATTGAATAGACCGAAGACCAACTGGGCGAGGCCACTGCAGAACTGGAGATAACTTGTCAGGATCCATGGAGAACCCTGCAACGGAGATAGCATAACCTAGGAAGGTTACTTGAGTCTGATGGAACTCACATTTCTCGAGTTTACAAAACAGGCCGTTCTCGAGTAGTCTCTGAAGAACCCGTGTAACATCAGAACGATGAGCCTCAAGTGTGGGTGAGTGTATGAGGATGTCGTCTAAGTACACCACAACACACTGTTGCAACATATCTCGTAGGACATCATTAATAAATTCCTGAAAAACAGCAGGAGCATTACATAGGCCAAAGGGCATTACAAGATACTCATAATGCCCGCTCCTGGTGTTAAATGCCGTTTTCCATTCGTGGCCCTCCTTAATCCTAACGAAATTGTACGCTCCTCTCAAATCAAGTTTAGTAAAGACCGTAGCTCCCTTGAGGCGGTCAAAGAGTTCCGTAATAAGCGGAATAGGGTAAGCATTCTTAATAGTAAGACGATTAAGACCCCTATAATCGATACATGGTCTTAACTCGCCACCCTTTTTCTTCACAAAGAAGAAGCCAGCCCCTACAGGAGAGCAGGATTTGCGGATGATCCCCTGCAACAGAGCATCGGCAACAAACTCCTCCATAGCACAATTCTCTGCAACAGACAGAGGGTACACCCGGCCCCGAGGAGGAATGGCTCCGGGTTGCAGGTCTATGGCACAATCGTAAGACCGGTGAGGAGGCAACATAACGGCACGCACCTTGTCAAACACGTCTAGGATTCGGAACTCTCTGTACTCCTCTGGCAATTGAGATACCAAAGAAGTGCACAAGACTTTAACTGGTTTCCGAAGACAAGTGGAAATACATTGCGGGGACCACAACAAAATTTCGGACCTGCGCCAGTCGAGACTGGGATTGTGCTTTTGGAGCCAGGGATAACCCAGAACAACCGGAAAATGCGGAGAGTTTATCACCTGGAACTGGAGGGTTTCAAAATGGAGAACCCCAACAGCCATGGACAACGGAGCAGTTTCATGAGTATCGAGTGCGGGCTGAAGGGGCCTGCCATCAATGGCCTCGATAGCAAGCGGAACGGACCGAGGCAAAACAGGAATGGAGTGCTTTGATACAAAAGCACTGTCAATGAAATAGCCCACAGCACCGGAGTCAACAAGAGCCTGAGTGACTATGGAGGAGTCCACCCAGGAAAGGACAACCGTTACCAAAGGTTTCTCCTTAAGCGGTTCCGGGGATGAGGATAAACCACCCAAGGTCTGCCCCCGACAGGACCTTAGGTGTGAGCGTTTCCCGGCCGTGTAGGACAAGACTTCAAAAGGTGGCCCTGTAACCCACAATAGAGGTAGAGCCCCTCCCTCCTCCTAAAGGCCCTCTCCGCCGTGGAGAGACGCATGAATCCCAGCTGCATCAGCTCTGCAGTACCTGGTGACTCGGGACCAGGAGGCATGAGAGGAGAGGGAGGCATGGGTGGGAACGAACACGTAGGAGACAACGGAACAGGAGGCTTCCACAAGCGCTCCTTGAAAGAGGGCCTCTCTCTAAGTCTGATGTCAATTAGGATAAAAAAAGACACCAATGCCTCGAGATCCTCTGGTAAATCTCTGGCAGCAACTTCGTCTTTAATCGCATCAGAGAGCCCATGAAAGAAGGCGGCAACAAGGGCTTCATTGTTCCAACCTACCTCTGCGGTAAGCGTACGGAACTCAATAGCATACTGAGCAACAGATCTTGTACCTTGCTGAATGGACATGAGTCGTTTAGCAGCAGAGGAGGAGTGAGCCGGAACATCAAATACCCTTTGAAAGGAGGCCACAAATTCTGGGTAATTTGAAATCACAGGTTTCCCACAAGGGATTAGCCCAGGCAAGAGCTGTGTCAGAGAGTAACAAGATGAGAAATCCCACCTTAGCTCTGTCAGAGGGAAACGCCTGAGGTAACATCTAAAAGTAAATGCCCACCTGGTTCAAAAACCCTCTGCACTGAATAGGATCGCCTCCATATCGCTGAGGTAGAGGTGCAGAACTGGACATGCTCCTGGTAGGACTAGGTGCAGCAGTGGAAACAGGAGCAGCCATAACTTGCGGGACACTTTGGTCCAAATGTGCAGTGCGAGTCTGCAGGGTTTGCAGGGCTAGTGCAAATTGATCCAAGCGGTGATCCTGTTCAACCATCCTGGAAATGATGGCAGGTAAAGGTGAATTATTAGAACCATCAGGATTCATGGCCTTTGCGTAATGTCAGGGTGCCAGGAATCAGACTGAGATGAGAAGTGCAAAAATAATCACACCTTTATTAATAGCAAAAAATAATAAAAAGTCCACAAGTCAAATAACAAGCCAGGAGTCAAAACCAGAGCTGGTAGTCAGACGAGCCGAGTCAGGATCCAAAGCGAATAGTCAGACGAGCCGGAATCAGGAACAAGGAAAACAGCAGAGTCAGGAACAAGCCAGGGATCAGGAACCAGGAAGGACGTCAGGCAGCCAGGTAATACACAGGAACTCTCACAAACAAGTCTGAGACAACGCAAAGGCAAAGCATACTGAACAGAGGCCCTTTAAATAATAAGTGATGACATCACAATTCTGAGACTGCATCCTGTCTCACATGGATGATGCACACCAGTCTGGCCATAAAAGGAAGTGCAGGAAATGAGCAGCATCCCCCACAATGCACCATAGTCAGGAAGAGAGGTGAGTAAAATGGCTGCCAGCAGCACATGGCAAACACAACAAGGAGAAAACCCTGACACATCTAGACAGCTCTAATTCATGTTTGCCATATAGATAACATTGTGCTCACTTCCGTTGAGCACTGATTGGCTAAAATGTAAGTCTGTCAAAAGAACTAAAATAAGGGGGCTGTCTGCAGAGGCTTTGACACAAGATAATCACGGAGGTTAAAATATAAACGTGCTAGTTATGCAAAACTGGGGAATGAATAATAAAGGGATTAGCTATCTTTTCAAACAATAACAATTCTGGAATAGACTGTCCCTTTAATTGTCCCCAATACCTTCATGTTCAACAAACAACAAGCTAGGTTATAGTTGTAGCATATAGGAACAAAATACAAACAGCAAAAGTGTTACTGAAATGCACAAATATTAAAAATTAGGTACAGCGAAAGCATTATTATGAATGTTAGTAACATCAGATCAGATAAATAGACAGGGCCCCAAAATGACACTATGGGGGAGATTAACCAAGCAGTGGATGCTGCTATCTCCCCAAGTAGTTTCCAGCTCCATGGAAACTGTAGTTAAGAAGCAGCAAATGTGCAGTGGGAAGCATTGCACAAGCATTTTTTGTGAAATGCTTGTGCGAAGTTAAATGCCAACAGCATATGCTGTCGGCTTTTAGCGATGCAGGGTGGACATGATTCGCTATAGCTAATCATGTCTGCCTGGGGTTTAATAAATAGACCCCTGTAAGTAAACGGACCATTGCTAGTAGTGTAAATATAAAACTTCACCTTAGTTACATTGGAGTCAAATAAATATAATCATCTGTTGTGAACCTCTAAAACTTATGAGACTGGAGCAGCTCAGAGCAAGGGAACAGATCTCTAACAAAAGAAAAAATTTCGGCTGCAAGTAACAGTGCAAAAAACTTTAATCCATTAAAACAAAAATAGAACGGTTACAATACACAAATGGAGGGGCTCATCTGAATATCATAAAAATCAGAACCTCTTAAAAAGGTAGAGAGTTCTCAGTCCATCATATTTTTACATACAGTATGTAGAAAAGGTGACCTGAGCTCTCCTGCTATTGGTACATTTTCCACAGCCAATAAGAGCTTGTGCTGATCTAAGTTGAATTTCATACTTAAGGAGCTGATAGGAGTAGCAGCTGCAACCACAACCTCTTCCCCTTCTTATTCTTCATATAGGGAATTGCGCAAAGTCCTCTCAATCTCCAGTAGGAAATAAGCACAGAGATTAAACAAGCCCAGTGGGATCTGTGTAGGTTAGAGGAGAGAAAGCAGCCTCTTCTTCACATCCATTCAGACTCTACCTCTCCCCTTCTGAAGCAAATAATTCTAGAGTTAATCTGGTCATGGAGCTCCAGTTGATCAGTAGCAGTTGGTAAGCTCTGAATGGTAAATCGCAAGACCATAGACTCCCATCTGTCAAAGGGCTCCATATTCTGCATCAGTTGGGAAAGTGCCAGACCAGCTGCAAGCTGGTCTTAACCACTAGCAACACTGGATGAAAGTTGAAGGGGCGCTTAGTAGATAAAGTAAAACAATACAATTGTGACTTCTAAACCCGGAATAAAGGGGGGGCTGTGGTCTTGTGTGAAGCCGCTGCTGCCAGAGGCCCCAGCAGTCTGCATCAGGGTCCCATAGTCATAAATATACCAATCTTGGCATCATGCTGTTCAGCATTGTAAAAAGCAGTGAAATTTAGCAAGTGGATCCAGGGATGGTGTGATAATCCATCAGTAATTGGTGGATTAGTTGTATCATATCAGGAGCTTCTGAGATTGTGGCCTGTCATGGCCGCTGCCCAGATATGCCCCCTAAGTTGACATTTTTGTAATTTAGCATTCCTGTCTCTAGTTTTACCTTAACTAGTTCTACTTTTACTAGTTAGGTCAGGGTAGACTTCACAAGTTCAGTGCTTACAAACAGCCAAGACAGATTTCTGAATCTTGATGAAGCGCCCATGCAAATCTATTCTTGTATTGTGTCTCTGACGTTATACTGCCTACCCTGTCCCATATTTTACAGTAAAGCTTAGCCAAGAAGGATGCCACAACTTCTATACCAAGTTTTATTCACCCAGCAGAATTCTCATCTGGCCATCTTCAAAGGAGTGGTTTGTCCCATCTGAAAATAAATTCTGCTTGAGCTGCATTATCTGGCCCTAGGGCCATCATAGACACTGTTGTTTAAATACCCTGCTTAAAATGTTCTTCAGGAACCATCTACAGTACACTGAATATACTAAGTAATAATGTGTATTACACTACTTTTGTAATAAAAGTTAACTTTTATTAGTGACTTTTTACCATACCAGATAGGAATAGCTAGATGTCCTCTATTCTTTATGTCACAAAGCAGTTTGTTAGTGAAACCTTAGGAAAGTCCTCTTGATTTTTGATGTGCCCTATTTGTATTCAGTACAGCACAAAGATAATAATAGTTTTTTCATGGAATAGACCTACATGCAAAGCCAAAAACAATCTAAGTAGACAGTCATAATGTTTGGCAGACTGCATTTTAAAACATGTAATTTATGTGTGGGTTTTGCTGAGGACTCAGCTAATAATGGGTTTGATTCTAATCTTTCTGATCCTTAATTGGTGGTTTTTGGAATCTAGATCTATGTTTTTCATGTTCTGAGTGGTCAAAATCCAAGCAATTATGCCATTTCCGTATTGGAAAATGTTCAGATCAGAACCAATCACTTTAGCTGGGGATCAAACTGAATTCAACACACAAAGGGTTTTGATAAAGTTCAAACCTGTTCTTGTTAGCATGTTTGACAGTTTTAAAAACATTATTGATCAAACGTGCTGTCATAACAGGCACTTGTCTAGGAGAGGGATTTCTGTCCTTGCTGCATGTGCGCTGTACCTTTAAGGAGGCCTAGAAGATCAATTAGGCCTTAATTATAGTAGTCTATATTAAAAAGCTGTTTGCAGCCTGAGGCTGCTTGAGTATTTAGTTACTGTACCTCTTACTCTGGCTGTTTACTATTTGGATATATTGGTTTGACTTTTGCTTTCCCTGACTACACTTCTGTATTAACCCCTTGTTTTTGACTGACTTGGTATTTGACTTAAGCTTGTTTTTGGACTCTGTATTTGGATTACTCTACTATTAGGAGATCTGCATTTAAGTAAACTATACAAGTTTGTCTTCGTCTGGATAGCGAGACTAAACTTTTACAAAGGTATGTTTTCCTTTGATATTTGGATTTATAAATGTACAGTTACTTTCTAGTACTTATTGTTGTTTTGTTTTACAGGTGCTGATTAAAGTACTAGAGAGAGTTCAGCTACTAAGTTTATTCTCATTGCTCTCTTAGCCCTAGCCTTTGTTTGGTCAGTGTGTTTTACTTGCAATGTCCCAGTAAGGGTTTGTGATGAGTTGGGCCTTTAAGTCATTGATTTATTCTGAAACAACAGAACTCCACCTGATGTTGGTGAAGACATGGGCCCAACTTTTAATTATTCATTATTTTTTATTATTTCTATCATTGTGACTCACAAATGATCCCCAGAGGCTTGCTCAGTGCTAGTAGTTGGTTACTGTGGCATTCTTTATGATATCCAGTGGTTATACCTTCATAAAGGAAAAAATATATATCTTACCACTCTGTTTATGAGGTCTTCTACTGCAGAGCTCAATGTAACTGTTTGCTTTCTGGTTGTTCTCCCTGATTAAAAGGGGTTTTCCATTGCTTACTAAAAGGAATGTAGACTTTTCCACCCAATGTGTTGTGTAGAAAGAGCAAGATTTCACCATGAGTCTAGAAATACAAATTAAATTACTTTAACATTTGAGGCCCTACTAGTACCACCGTACCAATTAATATTTATAGTTCAATCAATCCTGCCATTACTGCATTTTGCATAACAAAGTTCGAACATATTAATTTTAATTTATAACTTTAAGAGTATGACTTTAATCCTGCTAGTCAAAGCATAAGCATGTGAACCACTGTCTCTCAGACAAATTAAAAGACCACACCCCTAGTGCACTTAAACCCTATCTGTATATAATCCCCTGACAGTGGTCCCCACTGACCATCAGCAAAAGCAAAACATAAACTCAACCACACAACACTAGTTAACCCTAACTGCACTTCCACCCAGGCTCCAAGCACTAAACAATCCTAACCCCAAACCTGCTAAAAGTATCCTCACTCCTTAAATAATATATCCAATATACATAAACAACCTCAACTTGTATCCCCTATAAAATAAACAATATACATCAACCCCCAATTGTTAACTTCCCTTAAAAATGAACCCCAAGCTCCCCCTTTTCTGCAAATAACTATTATATGAATCCCTCATCAGTATCCCCTGAGTAGTAAACCACCTAAGCTTTAAAATGTATAAAATACATAAAAAAATCAGTGTAAGAAACCACCATTACCACCTTACTTCTAGACACCTTCATTGCTATTTACCATTTCACAACATCCTCCCATTGCATTAACTCTTGAAATGCCAGATCCCTACCACTACAATTCCTAGCAACCCTAATTATAATTATCACCAGCTGTCCAAACAGTAATTATCCCCAGCTATTCTTATTGCTACACTCTCCAACCCACCTAACTGCAGCTACCTAAAGACCCCTAACTACACCTATTCCTCTCCCAACTCCAAACTAGTTCTTTTAGTACTTACTGTATGTCCTTTATGTGAGCTACCAATGACACTCTCTAGTACCCTACCTCTAAAGCAACCATCCAGATGTCCCTACTAAAATGCCACCCCTTAACATTTAGTAGTGACTAAGGGCCTCACGACCAACTAATAAAATTTTACCTACATATATATATATATATATATATATATAATTTTTTTTATCTTCAATCTCTTCCAGCGACAGCTTAGAGGTACTTTCCCTTGCCTTAGGTATTGTTTTCCACCTTTTCCACCCATCCGGGTGTATTTTTGTAAAAATTTATAGTTTTGCTTATTTTTAAATAACGTTTGTGCTTATTTTAAGATTCCTAGCCATGCACACAAGTTTTAGATGTATACAGACTTCAGACTGCTTCTGTTTGTATAATGGGTCTTTTGATATGCAGGGAAGGGGGGAAGTTCTGCTCTCAGCCCCTTTCAGTTGGTGTCCCAGGCTATCTCATCAACAGTGCTAGATTGGGAGCTTCTAAGTAAGTAAAGTAAGTTTTTAGAAGGTTTTCTACTGGATTTTTATATCAGTATCTGTGCATATTCTTCTTGATAGTAGTGTCTATTACATGTATTGGTTTATACTGCCCCTTTAAGATTAAAAAATAAAATACATTTAGGGGAGAATTAAGAATTTTGGTTGATTTTTTTGGTGTTCGGGGAGGTTTAGTTGGGGTAATTTTGTATGATAGTGGGGCAGGAGAAGTTATTGTTAGGTGGGGCAAGTATAAAACATCATTGCAGAACATAATGTGAAGGTGGGAGGTCATAGTAAAGGGTTAATAGAATTTGGGGATAATTGCAGTTGGACTCAGATACTGTTAATCTTTTTTTATTTAGATGATAAATAAAAAACAAAATTTATGCTTACCTGATAAATTTATTTCTCTTGTGGTGTACCCAGTCCACGGATCATCCATTACTTGTGGGATATTCTCCTTCCCAACAGGAAGCTGCAAGAGGATCACCCACAGCAGAGCTGTCTATATAGCTCCTCCCCTAACTGCCACCTACCAGTCATTCGACCAAAGACAAGCAAGAGAAAGGAGAAACTATAGGGTGCAGTGGTGACTGTAGTTTAAAAATAAAAAACACCTGCCTTAAAATGACAGGGCGGGCCGTGGACTGGATACACCACAAGAGAAATAAATTTATCAGGTAAGCATAAATTTTGTTTTCTCTTGTAAGGTGTATCCAGTCCACAGATCATCCATTACTTGTGGGATACCAATACCAAAGCTATAGGACACGGATGAAGGGAGGGACAAGGCAGGCGCTTAAACGGAAGGCACCACTGCCTGTAAGACCTTTCTCCCAAAAATAGCCTCCAAAGAAGCAAAAGTATCAAATTTATAGAATTTAGAAAAAGAATGAAGCGAAGACCAAGTCGCCGCCTTACAAATCTGTTCAACAGAAGCCTCATTCTTAAAGCCCATGTGGAAGCTACCACTCTAGTAGAATGAGCTGTAATTCTTTCAGGAGGCTGCTGGCCAGCAGTCTCATAAGCTAAGCGGATTATACTTCTTAGTCAAAAAGATAGAGAAGTTGCCGAAGCCTTTTGGCTTCTCCTCTGTCCAGAGTAGACAACAAACAATGCAGATGCTTGACGAAAATCTTTAGTAGCTTGTAAATAAAACTTTAAAGCGAGAACCATGTCAAGATTGTGTAATAGACGTTCCTTCTTTGAAGAAGGATTAGGACACAGTGACGGAACAACAATCTCCTGATTGATATTTTTATTAGATACCACCTTAGGCAGAAAACCAGGTTTGGTACGTAACACTACCTTATCTGCATAGAAAATGAGATAAGGGGAATCACATTGTAAAGCAGATAACTCCGAAACTCTTCGAGCCGAGGAGATAGCTACTTAAAATGCAAAGGTTCATACGGAACCCCTTGAAGAACTTTAAGAACTAACTTTAAACTCCAAGGCGGAGCAACAGGTTTAAACACAGGCTTGATTCTGACTAAAGCCTGACAAAATGCCTGCACGTCTGGAACCTCAGCCAGACATTTGTGCAAAAGAATAGACAGAGCAGAAATCTGTCCTTTTAAGGAACTAGCTGACAAACCCTTCTCCAATCCTTCTTGGAGAAAAGATAATATCCTAGGAATCCTGACCTTACTCCATGAGTAACCCTTGGATTCACACCAATGAAGATATTTACACCATATCTTATGATAGATTTTCCTGGTGACAGGCTTTCGCGCCTGTATTAAGGTATCAATGACTGACTCGGAGAAACCACGCTTTGATAAAATCAAGCGTTCAATCTCCAAGCAGTCAGCCGCAGAGAAATTAGATTTGGATGGTTGAAAGGACCCTGAAGTAGAAGGTCCTGCCTCAGAGGCAGAGTCCATGGTGGAAAGGATGACATGTCCACCAGATCTGCATACCAAGTCCTGCGTGACCACGCAGTTGCTATCAAAATTACCGATGCTCTCTCCTGTTTGATCTTGGCAATCAGACGAGGGAGCAGAGGAAACGGTGGAAACACATAAGCCAGGTTGAGAGCATCTATCAGCGCTGCCTTGGGATCCCTGGACCTGGATCCATAACATGGAAGCTTGGCGTTCTGGCGAGACGCCATAAGATCCAGTTCTGGTTTGCCCCAATGTTGAATCAACTGTGCAAACACCAGCTCCCACTCCACCGGATGAAAAGTCTGACGACTTAGAAAATCTGCCTCCCAGTTCTCTACTCCTGGGATATGGATAGCTGATAGATGGCAAGAGTGAATCACTGCCCATTGAATTATCTTTGAAACTTCCAACATCGCTAGGGAACTCCTTGTTCCCCCTTGATGGTTGATGTAAGCTACAGTCGTGATGTTGTCCGACTGAAATCTGATGAACCTCACTGTTGCTAGCTGAGACCAAGTCTGAAGACCATTGAATATCACTCTTAGTTCCAGAATGTTTATTGGAAGGAGTGCCTCCTCCTGAGTCCATGACCCCTGAGCCTTCAGAGAGTTCCAGACTGCACCCCAGCCCAGAAGGCTGGCATCTGTTGTTACTATTGTCCAATCTAGCCTGCGGAAGGTCATACCTTTGGACAGATGGACCCGAGATAGCCACCAGAGAAGAGAATCCCTGGTCTCTTGATCCAGATTTAGTAGAGGGGACAAATCTGTGTAATCCCCATTCCACTGACTGAGCATGCAGAGTTGCAGCGGTCTGAGATGTAGGCAGGCAAACGGAACTATGTCCATTGCCGCTACCATTAAGCCGATTACTTCCATACACTGAGCCACCGAAGGGCGAGAAGTATCATAAAGAACACGGCAGGAATTTAGAAGTTTTGACAACCTGTCCTCTGTCAGGTAAATCCTCATTTCTACAGAATCTATCAGAGTTCCCAGGAAGGAAACTCTTGTGAGAGGGGATAGAGAACTCTTCTTTTCATTCACTTTCCACCCATGAGACCTCAGGAATGCCAGAACAATGTCCGTATGGGACTTGGCAATTTGGAAATTCGACGCCTGTATCAGAATGTCATCTAAGTAAGGGGCTACTGCTATGCCCCGTGGCCTTAGGACCGCCAGAAGTGACCCCAGAACCTTCGTAAAGATTAATGGTGCCGCAGCTAACCCAAAGGGAAGAGCCACAAACTGGTAATGCCTGTCTAGGAAGGCGAACCTGAGAAACCGATGATGATCTTTGTGTATCGGAATGTGAAGATAAGCATCCTTTAAGTCCACGGTAGTCATGTATTGACCCTCCTGGATCATAGGTAGGATGGTTCGAATAGTCTCCATCTTGAAAGATGGGACCCTGAGAAATTTGTTTAGGATCTTGAGATTTAAGATTGGTCTGAAGGTTCCCTCTTTCTTGGGAACCACAAAGAGATTTGAATAGAAGCCTTGCCCCTGTTCCTCCTTTGTAACTGGGTGGATCACTCCCATAACTAGGAGGTCTTGAACACAATGTAAGAATGCCTCTTTCTTTATCTGGTCTGCAGATAATTGTGAGAGGTGAAATCTTCCTTTTGGGGAAGAAGCTTTGAAGTCCAGAAGATATCCCTGGGACACAATTTCCAATGCCCAGGGATCCTGGACATCTCTTGCCCAAGCCTGGGCGAAGAGAGAAAGTCTGCCCCCTACTAGATCCGTTACTGGATCGGGGGCTGATCTTTCATGCTGTCTTAGAGGCAGCAGCAGGCTTCTTGGCCTGCTTACCTTTGTTCCAGGCCTGGTTAGGTCTCCAGCCCGGCTTGGACTGGGCAAAATTTCCCTCTTGTTTTGCATTAGAGGGAGTTGATGCCACGCTCGTCTTAAAGTTTCGAAAGGCATGAAAATTAGTTTGTTTGGTCCTTAATCTATTAGACCTATCCTGAGGAAGGGTATGACCTTTTCCTCCAGTAATTTCAGAAATGATCTCCTTCAGTCCAGGCCCGAATAGGGTCTGCCCCTTGAAGGGAATTTTGAGAAGCTTAGACTTTGAAGTAACGTCAGCTGACCAGGATTTAAGCCATAGCGCCCTACGCACCTATATAGTAAAACCTGAGTTCTTAGCCGTTAGTTTGGTTAAATGAACAACGGCGTCAGAAACAAATGAATTGGCTAGCTTAAGCGCTTTAAGCTTGTCAAGTATATCATCCAATGGAATTTCTACCTGTAAGGCCTCTTCCAGAGACTCAAACCAGAAGGCCGCAGCAGCAGTGACCGGGGCAATGCATGCAAGAGGCTGGAGAATATAACCTTGTTGAATAAACATTTTCTTAAGGTAACCCTCTAACTTTTATCCATTGGTTCTAGGAAAGGACAACTGTCCTCGATGGGAATAGTTGTACGCTTAGCTAGGGTAGAAACTGCTCCCTCCACCTTAGGGACCATTTGCCATAAGTCCCGTGTAGCGGCATCTATAGGAAACATTTTCTTAAAAATAGGAGGGGGAGAGAACGGTACACCTGGTCTATCCCATTCCTTAGTAATAATTTCTGAAAACCTATTAGATATTGGAAAAACATCAGTGTAAACAGGCACTGCATAGTATTTATCCAATCTACACAATTTCTCTGGCACTATAATGGTGTCACAGTCATCCAGAGTAGCTAAAACCTCCCTGAGCAACACGCGGAGGTGTTCAAGCTTAAATTTAAATGTAGACATATCAGAATCAGGTTGAAGCATGTTCCCTGAGTCAGAAAAATCACCCACAGAAAGAAGCTCTCCTGCCTCAGCTTCTGCATATTGTGAGGGGATATCAGACATAGCTACTAAAGCGTCAGAGAGCTCTGTATTTTTTCTAGTCCTAGAGCTGTCTCGCTTTCCTTGTAACCCTGGTAGTTTGGACAATACCGCTGTAAGGGTATGATCCATAACTGCCGCCATGTCTTGTAAAGTAAACGCCATGGGCGCGCTAGATGTACTTGGCGCCACTTGAGCGGGAGTCCCTTTGAGCGGGAGTCAAAGATTCTGACACGTGGGGCGAGTTAGTCGGCATAACTTCCCCCTTGTCAATTTCCTCTGGTGATAAATCTTTTAAAGACAGAATATGATCTTTATAACTTAAAGTAAAATCAGTACATTTGGTACACATTCTAAGAGGGGGTTCCACAATGGCTTCTAAACATAATGAACAAGGAGTTTCCTCTATGTCAGACATGTTTAAACAGACTAGCAATGAGACCAGCAAGCTTGGAAAACACTTTGATAAATGTAAACAAGCAAAAAATAAAAACGGTACTGTGCCTTTAAGAGAAACAAATTTTGTCAGAAATTGAAAAACAGTGATAAAAAGCAGTAAATCTTACGAAATTTTTACAGTGTGTATAATAGACTAACAGAGCATTGCACCCACTTGCAAATGGATGATTAACCCCTTAGTTTCAAAACCGGATAAAAAAAACACGATATAAACGTTTTTTAACAGTCACAACAAACTGCCACAGATCTGCTGTGGCCCTACCTGCCCATACAACGACTTTTGAAGGCACAAAAACCCTTTGTAGAGGTCCTAAGTGTTCAGGGGACTCCTTCAGGGAAGCTGAAAGTCTCAAGCTGCAAAAACTACTGCACGATTTAGGCCTGAAATTAGGCCCCTCCCAACCTGTACTCACAGTGAGAGGGCCATAAAAAACTAGCCCTAGGCAAAATCTAGCCAGCCATGTGGAAAAAACTGGGCCCTAATAAAGTTTTATCACCAATATGTAGAAAAAAACGTTTAAACACTTCCAGCAAACGTTATCTTATTTTCAGTAATGTGAGAAAGTAATAAGAATATTACCTTTTACAGCAAGCATGATACTAGTCATTATTAAATCACTGTAATCAGGCTTACCTTAAATAAATCCGGTATTAACAGCATTTTCTAGCATATTCATTTCTCTAGAAAAATTTAAACTGCACATACAGGAGACCCTGCACGCCATTCCCCCAGCTGAAGTTACCTCATCTCTTCAGTTATGTGTGAGAACAGCAATGGATCTTAGTTACAACCTGCTAAGATCATCAAAAACCACAGGCAGACTCTTCTTCAACTTTCTGCCTGAGGCTAAAACAGTACAACTCCGGTACCATTTGAAAATAATAAACTTTTGATTGAAGATAAACTACATAAATTCACCACATCTCTCTAGCTACTTCCTATCTTGTCGAGAGCTGCAAGAGAATGACTGGTAGGTGGCAGTTAGGGGAGGAGCTATATAGACAGCTCTGCTGTGGGTGATCCTCTTGCAGCTTCCTGTTGGGAAGGAGAATATCCCACAAGTAATGGATGATCCGTGGACTGGATACACCTTACAAGAGAAATAGTAAATTGTCCCTTTAAACAAGTAGTGGAGAAAACAATTATTCCTAATGCAGCTAACCAGATATAATATATATATATATATATATATATATATATATATATATATATATATATATATATAATATTGTGCATGCAATTGGTTCCCTGAGAGAAAATTGTTAAAGTAGCTGTAGAGTGACACAGTATGTTAATAAAAAATGCTACAACACAGTGTCTGTACAAATGTGTGTCCCTATATATAAGTATATACACACTAAAATAACTTATGTTGGCTATAAAGATAGATCAATGCGTTTCAGCCAAGCCCATTGGCCTTTTTTTAAGATAGATGTAGTGTGGAGGGGAGTGCAATATTGGACAGATGTCTTGGAGTGTCACCTGATGTAACGCCCGACATCACTCAAAGTGGACACAGGCATTTTGTAAACAACAGCTTAGACTTAGAAGAGGCAGTGGAGAAAGAGACAATGGAGAGTATATTCAATGTACGCTATGACTTCCATTTTGTGAGTTCATTATATGTGGGGCTAGGGCCTGCGGATAATCCACATTTGTGGTTTCTCTGTGCTTCTTTCTACAAGGCATAAAATTGAACACGTTGGTCGGATGATATTGTCTGAAATTGTACTTATTCTGGATATAAGTCGTGAATCCTATAGCATTATATGCCAGCGGACTTTTGTTTGCCTTTTTATTAATTTTGGTTTTAATATTGTGGTTTTATGACATATCATTTATTTTATTTAAATTAGTCTTTTGGGTCTTTAGCATTTATTTGCACGAACAGATACTGTGTTGTAGTAATTGTTCTTTTCAGTTTTAGAAGGCATCTGTTTTTTTCACTATTTGCTTGACTCCTAAATATACCTTCTTAGTGTGACTCCCGCTGTAACAATCATACATTATATTAAAAATATACATTCAGATA
The DNA here is from genome assembly GCF_027579735.1 of Bombina bombina. Taxonomy (NCBI): domain Eukaryota; kingdom Metazoa; phylum Chordata; class Amphibia; order Anura; family Bombinatoridae; genus Bombina; species Bombina bombina. The sequence continues at coordinate 95,064,491 of NC_069505.1, read as the reverse complement.
TTTTTGTACCTTTGAAATAATCCCTCAGGAATTTCAGGAGAAAAGTATACTCTGATTTGCAAATCTTCATGATGATCCCCTCCCCATCGCTCAGTGACTTCTAAAACTTTATTGAGATAGGTTGGAAACAGGTAGAAAACATCTCCCAATGTTTTTTTGAAAGGCCATTGTCCTCCTGGTACAAACTCTGAGGCTTTGGGATTTAGTTTCCTAATATTCCTTACAGGGAAGCAGACTTGAAAGTGTTCTAAGAGGCTGAAGAGCTTCCCTCCATCCTGTCTGTATCCTACCATATCTTGAAATATATCTATTGCATCACATGGAGAGAAGACCTCAAGGTGGTGTTTTATAAGGACCCTAATGGCTTGGAGACGGAGCATGGCTTTTGATCGTAGCATTTCTTGCCACTTAAGAACATCCCGTTTGAAGGCTTTCTCTGAAACTAGGACTTCAGCTGGAATTCTACCTATCTGATCAGACAGGTCATGTCGAATCAACATCTAGAGAGAGAGAGAGTGACAGAAAGACAGAATAAAGGAATAAGCCATAAATAGATTAAAGACAGAATACATGTTTTAATAATAATTTAGTAATATATGTGACAGAATGATGTGAGATGTACAAAATCCTTCACTTTATACAATTTTATTGAGATTTTTGGCACCCTTTAACAGCAGCATAGTTATTGGTTTACCATTTCCATAAATAACCACCACACTAGTGGATGTCAGATCTTTGATGAAGGTTATGGTAATGAGTACCTGGCAATACACACATGTGCTTTGAATATGCATTGCTTTCCATACAATATAAATTAATCTTAGTACAATGTCAGCTTTGTCCTTTTATCTTACCTTTAGCTAATACTACTTAAAGGGACTAGCTCTAAAGACAACAACAACAAAACATACACACTCGCTGTATACAGTTTTTCGTTTAGTGGCTCCATTTTAGCGATCAGATTATACTCTATGATACGTTATTTAGTGACAGTTTGCTGCCAGTGTTTTAGTATTTACAAAATAAAGGTGACCCCCTGACCCCCAGGCTCTTAAAACTGATCCTCACTAACCACCAGCAAATAAAAACAAATGTAACCTAAACCCCATGCCACAAGTTAACCTTAAATGCAATACCACCCAGACTCCAAAAACTAAATAATCCTAACTTCAAAACTGCTAAAACATTCCTCATCCCTTAAATAAATAAACACCCTCTAATTGTATCCCTATAAAATAACCCATGTAAATCAACTCCCAATTATAACCTTCCCTTCCCTCTAAGAGACCACTCTTAGGGGCCGATTTACCAAGGGCCGAACAGCCCCTGATGCCCCTGTTTCGGCGCGAGCCTTCAGGCTTGCCAGAAACAGTAGTTATGAAGCAGCGGTCTTAAGACTGCTGCTCTTTAACTGGTCCACTGCCGCTGAGACTGCAAACATCAATCTGCCCAAATCCTATATGATCGGGCTGATTGACACCCCCTGCTAGCGGCCGCAAATCTGCAGGGGGCGGCATTGCACAATCAGTTCACTAAAACTGCTTGTGCAATGTTAAATGCCGATTTCATTCAGCAATGTCTGGCGGACATGATGTATGATGTACAAAAATTTGCTACTGCATGAAGTCTTCATTCTTCTAAGAACATGTATCTGAGTAGAATTTTGTACAACACCAGGATTCTATATATATTTGTGGACATGCTCAGCATATAAAATATACTGTTGCACTTTAGAAAAGCATTACGATACGGACACGTTCAATCTTTTTTAATGATAATGGGCCAGATTACAAGTAAAGCGCTATTTAACGATATGGCTAGAGCTTTAATTGCGCTAGAAGTAAGCTTTTTGTGCTTGTCAAGTTGCGCTCGTATTATGAGTTGAAAGTAAACTGTTTTATTTAGTGTGTGGGCGTTCATATATTCCCCCATAGAAGTCAATAAAGAAAATAACACTCTACTCGCTCACAAACCTGATTGCATATTTTCATGTGCGCTAAACCAACATGATTGGCTTTGTTCAAATAAAGCAATGAAAAAAGGTGTGGATTAAATAAGTCAAGCTTCTCTTTAACTGCTCCTGTAGCTAGCAGTAAATAAAATAGTGAATATACAAAGTCAGAGAAGCGCTCAAATTGGCTTAAGACAAATATATTTACTCTTTCATAAAATGGTTATAAAACATATACACAATATAGCAGATATCGGCATAAAAATTCTCAGTGCGCACTGTTTAAAATATACAATATATCTCAAAATAAAAATGATAGTACTTATACAACTTGCTATTTTGTTGTGCTTGTCAGTTTGATAAAAGATATGCTTATCAAATAATAACAGATCCAGATAAAAAGACAAAATTTGAACAATTTATCAATGATTTTAACAACTGCTAATAATTTGCACTTCTCAGTAAAGTAAAAAGATACACTTATCGTATGGTAACAGGTCCTGTTGCTTTGCAATTGTGTATAGGCAACGTGTGGTCTGATGACCGCCAATAGCCAATAGAATTCCACTAACACGTTACTGTTAAAGGGACACTTTACCCATGTTTTTTTCATTAATGATTCCGATACAGCATGCAATTTTAAGCAACTTTCTAACTTACTCCTTTTATCAATTTTTCATCATTCACTTGCTCTCTTTATTTAAAAAGCATAAATGTGATGCACAGGAGCCGGCCCATTTTTGGTTGAGAATCTGGGTTATGCTTGCTTATTGGTGGGTAAATGTCAGTCTCCAATAAGCAAGCGCTATCCATGGTACTGAACCTAAAATGAGCTGGCTGCTAAGATATACATTCATGATTTTCAAATAAAAACATTGATAATAGGAGTAAATTAGAAAGTTGCTTCGAATTGCATGCTTTATCTGAATCATGAATGAAAAGATTTGGGTTCAGTGTCCCTTTAAATTCAAATTATAATGGTTTTGTGGATCTTCTCTTTCCAAGGACGCTATGCAAAAAGGATTCAAATTGTAGGTGAACTGCTTCAGTTCCACAAACTGTAAACTTGTTTCCTTGATCCTCTGCACCTCTGATATTTGTCCGCTTTCTGCAGGTAATAAGCGGTTGTCCGCTGCAAACAAGGCAATCCTTCTCCTGCTGTTTCCTCATCGGAGACTATAAGGTTAAGAGGAGTTAATCTTTACCAGTGTAGTTTCCTTTTCGTCGGAGATTTCACCTCTTTCTTTAGTGACTTAGTTCACAGATATCCAGATGCCGGCTTATCTTTGCAAAAAACAAAATGTTCTTCTTTAAACTTTCTTTGTCTTCAATATAACACCAGCTCTGTTCTCAGAAATCTCTGCAACTGACTCACAACATCATCAACGCGTTTCAGCTTATTACAAGCCTTTCTCAAGATGTTGTTGAGAGAAAATACACACCTATTTATAGCCTGATAATTGACTTCTTGTTAATTTCTTAAAGGGATTTTTTCTTAAAGGGATCTGTTTTTACTAATTTCCTTTCATCTTTCAAATGTACCTTTTGCATTGTTGTTAATACATTCTTAAATTCTTAAAAGACTAAAAACATGTTTTTTATATACATTACACAATTATTAGTATATTATAATTGCCATTTGATTACATACCTTTATACCAATTATATCTAGGATTTTTTAGGACAATTCTAAAATATGGTTTCATAATTCTCAGACTGTAAGAAGTTTTTTATGGACACCCATACATTTTTATTTTTGAATTTTTATAACTTATAACTGGTTTCTTCAGCTCCTATTGATAAAGGGTTTAAAAGGACACTGAACCCAATTTTTCTCTTTCGTGATCCAGATAGAGCATGCAAATTTAAACAACTATCTAATTTACTCCTATGATCAATTTTTCTTCGTTCTCTTGCTTTCTTTATTTGAAAAAGAAGGCATCTAAGCTATTTTTTTGTTTCAGAACCATGGAAAGCACTTGTTTATTGGTGGATGAACTTATCCACCAATCAGCAAGAACAACACAGTGTGTTCACCAAAAATGTGTCGGCATCTAAACCTTACATTCTTGCATTTCAAATAAAGATACCATGGGCCCGATCCGATAAAAATCATCGCCCGCAAAAGCTGCTGACGCCAATATTTGCGCTGGTTTGGTATCCTATATACGTCGTAACCTAGAAGTTACGCCCGTATATTTCTGCCGTCGCCCGTAGTTTTTTGGGCCATAGGCAGGTATACCAAACCAGCGCAGTTTGGTATCCAATATACAGCGTAAGGACTTACGTGGCGAAAATGGAGAAATCTTACTCCATTTTCACCTCGCCACAAAAAGCAGCCGTAAGAAGCCTTACGCTTACTATTGGAGCCCCGTAACTACCTAAACTACCTGCTAAATTAAACCTAACACCTAACGCATGCGCAATGTCTATCTACCTGTCAACCGCAATCCCCCGCCGCAATCCCTAATAAAGTATTTAACCTCTAAACCACCGCTCCCGGACCCCGCCGCCATCTACATAAACTAACCCCCTACTGTGAGCCCCTAAAACCGCCACCATCTAACTGATCTATCCCCTAATGTGAACCCCTAAAACCGCCGCCATTTACCTTATCTATCCCCTAATGTGAACCCCTTACACCGCCGCCATCTACCTTATCTATCCCCTAATCTGACCCCTTACACCGCCGCCACCTATATAAAAATTATTAACCCCTAATCTAATCCCCCTATACCGCCGCCAGCTATATTAATATTATTAACCCCTAATCTAATATCCCTAAAGTAATAAGCTCTATTACCAGCCCTTAAAAGGGCCTTTTGCTGGGCTTTGCCCAAAAGTAAACAGCTCTTTTGCCCTATAACCTGCCCTCCCTACACCGCCGCCACCTATATTAATAGTATTAACCCCTAATGTAAGCCCCTTACACCGCCGCCATCTATATTAAAATTATTAACCCCTAATTTAATCTACCTACCCCGCCGCCAGCTATATTATCTATATTAACCCTAAGTATATTATAGATAATATAGTTATTATATTATATATATTAACTATATTAACCCTAATTATATTAGGGTTAATATAGTTAATATAGTTACTATAGTATTTATATTAACTATATTAACTCTATCTAACCCTAACTAAATTCTTATTAAATAAATCTAATTCATATTATAAACTAAAATATTCCTATTTAAATCTAAATACTTACCTATAAAATAAACCCTAAGGCCTAGATTTAGAGTTCGGCGTTAGCCGTGAAAACCAGCGTTAGAGGCCCCTAACGCGGGTTTCTTACGGACTCTGGTATTTAGAGTTTATTTACCGACACTCAAAAATCACCTAACGCTCAAATTTCTACCGCCACCTCTGACCCAGTAGTTAACATATACCGACAAAATAAACATCCACGAATCACAAAACAAATATTACACAAACTACACTTACACTCATACAAACACTACACTATTTTTATTTTTATGATTTAATAATTTTTCATCAAAATACAAAGGATCAAAGTTGCGAGATCTCGGGTGTTAGAAAAAAATATACACAAATCCATTTTCCCATTGACTTACATTGACACACGGGAAAAGACCCTCATATACCTACATCTAACTAATAACATTATCACAAACATACACTCATCGATGCATACAAACAATATACACCACATGACATACAAAAAAAATGATTTATTACATATAGAACACGATTTAGTTACTTTTTCCCAAAAGCTCATGACGTCACTCACTTTACGAGGAAAACCAGTCTTAGAAAAAAAAAAAAAAATTTTTTAGAGCCTCCATTGACTTTTATTGGGAAGACGTGCTCGTGCACGCGAAACCCACATTTCCCTAACGCACGCAAATAGCGTAGACAGAAAAACTCCAAATACCAGCGCTAGAAAATACATGATTTTATGCGTTAGACACAGCTAGGATAAATAGATCAACAAATGACTATTTCCCTATGGTGGATTTATGGATTTTACAGTTTGAATATTCACAACACCATTAAATTGTTTCACACTTTTAGATTACATCAACTACAAATCAACATCAATAGTAACACATTATTATTTAAATAAAATTACATTTAAACGTAAAAAAAAATTCATTAAACTTTTCTGGATTCACAAACAGTACACAATGGGAAACACCTCTCATTTACCTTTATTATTGCATTTCAGTTATTCAACTCATATGCTTGCAGCAACAGCATATCTACATAGGCTTAACACATGATCAGTCATGGATGCACATACATTACTTTTAACATTCACTCATACATGTGCATTCAAATGATGGGGGAAAAACACATTACATTCTCTCTAGGAATCACAAAACACAACATATGGATTTTACTGTACTTTTAACATCATGATTCCATCACCAGAAACCATTAGGAATTACGTACAACAAGAACATCATTACACAAGATTACAGATGTCACTTTATGGGAAGGAACAACAATGCCACACCGCTATATAGAAGTCAGCATATGTGGGACACAATCACAATATATACGTACATGTACATAACACGCATCACCCATCACGCAACCACAAAGCACACATTTATATTTTATTCAGCACACAATAACAATGTAGCACAATACAACAACACAATGAGGATTTCTGAACTACATAGGCAGGTTAATAATATCATGACGTCATTAGAAGATTCAACCATACACATCAGAGATTCACCACTGTACCGCCCCTTTAGGAACTTTAACACTCAATACTACAATACAACATATACGTAAACAACACTTTTGAACAGCATTATTAGGGAAATTTCAATGGGAAAATTAAGAAATATTGTCAGATCGCAAATCACTTTATATACAATACTACAGATGGCATCCGGAAGTTATTCAGTATTATTGCGATTTGAAAGGGACGCATACAATATTGACAGCTCGGCAATCACTTATATATACAATACTACAAATGACAGCCGGAAGTTATTCAGTATTAGTGCCATTTTAATGGGACGCATACAATATTGACATCTCGGAAATCACTTATATATACAATACTACAGATGACAGCCGGAAGTGCTTCAGTATTAGTGCCATTTGAATGGGACGCATACAATATTGACAGCTCGGCAATCACTTATATATACAATACTACAGATGACAGCCGGAAGTGCTTCAGTATTAGTGCCATTTGAATGGGACGCATACAATATTGACAGCTCGGCAATCACTTATATATACAATACTACAGATGGCAGACGGGAAGTTCGGAATTATTATTGCGATTTGAATGGGACGCATACAATATTGACAGATCGGCAATCACTTATATATATAATACTACAGATGACAGCCGGAAGTGTTTCAGTATTAGTGCCATTTGAATGGGACGCATACAATATTGACAGCTCGGCAATCACTTATATATACAATACTACAGATGGCAGACGGGAAGTTCGGAATTATTATTGCGATTTGAATGGGACGCATACAATATTGACAGCTCGGAAATCACTTATATATATAATACTACAGATGACAGCCGGAAGTTATTCAGCATTAGTGCGATTTGAAAGGGACGCATACAATATTGACATCTCGGCAATCACTTATATATACAATACTACAGATGACAGCCGGAAGTTATTCAGTATTAGTGCGATTTGAAAGGGACGCATACAATATTGACAGATCGGCAATCACTTATATATATAATACTACAGATGACAGCCGGAAGTGCTTCAGTATTAGTGCCATTTGAATGGGACGCATACAATATTGACAGCTCGGCAATCACTTATATATACACTACTACAGATGGCAGACGGGAAGTTCGGAATTATTATTGCGATTTGAATGGGACGCATACAATATTGACAGCTCGGAAATCACTTATATATATAATACTACAGATTACAGCCGGAAGTTATTCAGCATTAGTGCGATTTGAAAGGGACGCATACAATATTGACATCTCGGCAATCACTTATATATACAATACTACAGATGACAGCCGGAAGTTATTCAGTATTAGTGCGATTTGAAAGGGACGCATACAATATTGACATCTCGGCAATCACTTATATATACAATACTACAGATGACAGCCGGAAGTTATTCAGTATTAGTGCGATTTGAAAGGGACGCATACAATATTGACAGCTCGGCAATCACTTATATATACAATACTACAGATGGCAGACGGGAAGTTCTGAATTATTCTTGCGATTTTAAAGGGACGCATACAATATTGACATCTCGGCAATCACTTATATACACAATACTACAGATGACAGCCGGAAGTTATTCAGTATTATTGAGATTTGAATGGGACGCATATAATATTGACAGCTCGGCAATCACTTATATATACAATACTACAGATGGCAGACGGGAAGTTCTGAATTATTATTGCGATTTTAAAGGGACGCATACAATATTGACAGCTCGGCAATCACTTATATATACAATACTACAGATGGCAGACGGGAAGTTCTGAATTATTCTTGCGATTTTAAAGGGACGCATACAGTATTGACAGCTCGGCAATCACTTATATATACAATACTACAGATGGCAGATGTTACTTTATCGTTTACAAACAATATTGCAGCAACATTGATCGATCACATTCGATGCACATTATACACAACTATGCACTTTCATTCATGTTAGCCTGGACGTGTGCTTGTTACTATAAGATTGCGTTTAATAAATATTGATTACGCATATGAACAAACATTACAAACATGCACTGTATGTGTGATATTTGACACTTTCACATTGAGATTCATTGGGGGAAAACAACATTTCAGCAAAAAACAAAAAAACGCCCACTGTGAAAGCATTCGCGCCGCTCACATACAAACAAGTGAATACAATTAGCAATCATTACAAACTCACTACCATTGGACAAATTGTACTATAAATCCCCCAAACAACATGGCCAATGCATCACTTGTGATCCACATCAGATCAAGTGCTTACCTTGTTACGCTGTTTTGAAAGATGGATGACGATGACATGGTAGACGCTGCTGGTGCTGCTATTGGCGAACTAGCTGTTGCTCGAATCAGGCAGCCTCGGCGGCTCAGACTGAGACGAAGGGGTCGTCTGGTTCGCGGTCCTCGTGTCTACAGGGTGAGACCCACCTTGGAAAACATGAGCGACTTTGAGGTTTTTGATAAGTATCGGCTCGATCGCGAACAGCTCATTGGCCTTTACGAGCTTCTTAAACCTCATTTGGAGCCACGTATACAAATAAGGACTGCTGTTCCCCCCATGAGTAAGATGCTAAGCTGTCTATACGTCCTGGCCTCCGGGAGTTTTCAATCCGGAGAACTGTACATGCATGGCCTGGCTCAAGGTACATTCTCTGGGGTGTTTGATAACTTTCTGGACGCCATGGTACGTATCAGTAAGCAAGACATAGGATTCCCACAGAATGATGGTGATTGGAGGCGCCTGAAGCGGGAATTCTTTGATATTGCTCAATTGCCCAATGTCTTGGGAGCCATTGATTGTACCCACATTGCGCTGCGTGCTCCAATTGATGACTTGCCCTTCAGAAATCGCAAACATTTTCATAGCCTCAACGTGCAGTATGTTCGTGACGCACGGATGAGGATTATGCATGTGTATGCGAATTTTGGAGGTGCTTGTCATGATGCCCGCATCCTCTTTCAGTCGTCCCTGTGGAGACAGTTTGAGGAAAGACAAATGCCCCCTGGTTATCTCGTTGGTGAGTATTTGTGCACAACATGGTTAATTAGTTTGACAATTGCCACTGTAGTTTTAAAATGTTAGCGTCTTGTTCAGCTATAGGATGCAATTTAACCATTTGTTATTTTCCGACGCTAATGTCTACTTTTAGTTTAATGCAGATATGTAGCATGTCATACCTTAAATGCTCAGAGAATGCAATGTAACTATGTATTTAGCATTTTACACAAGGTTTGTTTTCGGAGAAATACGCATATGTAGCATGTCTTAGCTGAAATGGGAAGATATTAGCTCATGCAATTTAACCATGTCATTGTCTCTTTCCGCTAATGTCTACTTTTAGTTCAATGCAGATATGTAGCATGTCTTACCTTAAATGCTCAGATAGAGAATGCAATGTAACCATGTATTTAGCATTTTACACAAGGTTTGTTTTCGGAGAAATACGCATATGTAGCATGTCTTAGCTGAAATGGGAAGATATTAGCTCATGCAATTTAACCATGTCATTGTCTCTTTCCGCTAATGTCTACTTTTAGTTCAATGCAGATATGTAGCATGTCTTACCTTAAATGCTCAGATAGAGAATGCAATGTAACCATGTATTTAGCATTTTACACAAGGTTTGTTTTCGGAGAAATACGCATATGTAGCATGTCTTAGCTGAAATGGGAAGATATTAGCTCATGCAATTTAACCATGTCATTGTCTCTTTCCGCTAATGTCTACTTTTAGTTCAATGCAGATATGTAGCATGTCTTACCTTAAATGCTCAGATAGAGAATGCAATGTAACCATGTATTTAGCATTTTACACAAGGTTTGTTTTCGGAGAAATACGCATATGTAGCATGTCTTAGCTGAAATGGGAAGATATTAGCTCATGCAATTTAACCATGTCATTGTCTCTTTCCGCTAATGTCTACTTTTAGTTCAATGCAGATATGTAGCATGTCTTCCCTTAAATGCTCAGATAGAGAATGCAATGTAACCATGTATTTAGCATTTTACACAAGGTTTGGTTTAGGAGAAATATGCATATGTAGCATGTGTTAGATGAAATGGGAAGATACAGAATAATATAGAACTTGATTTTTGGATTTGTAAGAAAAAATTTTTTAATGGATTATCGTGTACAAAATTTTTTTTTTTATCATAATACTATTTTAAGGATTCTGTTTGAATTATGTTCTTTTCATAATTTATAGGTGATTCTGGGTACATGAGCCGGCCTTGGCTCATTACCCCCTTGCGTAGCCCGACTGATGTGTCTGAGGAGCGCTACAATAGGGCTCATAAGAGAACCAGGGCGGTGGTTGAACGGATGTTCGGGCTCCTGAAGATGAGGTTCAGGTGCCTGGACCGTTCTGGAGGAGCACTCCAGTACAACCCAAAGAAGGTGGCTAAGATCGTTGTAGCCTGTAGCGTCCTGCATAATATTGCACAGCGGGCTGGGATGCTGCAGGCCGTCCCGGTGGACAGAGACCTCCTCAGAGATGAGGAGGATGATCCTGTTCTAGAGGGGGAATTCCAGGACGAGGGCCTCGATGTCAGAGCAGACGTCATCAACCGCCACTTTAGACGGTAAAGAATAGAAATTAGACTGTAGTATTTTCCATAGATGTGAACTCTAGGGAAATGACAAGTAGAGAATTGTGCAAACATGTTAGGATTGTTCATCAAATGATAAAAATGTGTTTCATTTATTAATATAGGTGATGCTCTGGCCATTGGGTCCTGTAGCAAGTCTTTGCCACCTGGTTTTTAAAGAGGACATCAGATGGTAAGTATAAATGTATGGACTGTTGCTGGCATGAATTGTACACAAATACATCATATGGCATACATTTTCAAAAATAGTATTTAGTTTACACATTAATTAAAATGTCAATACTCAGAAAGGAATCCTCTAGAATGACTATGGTTCAATGTCACACATTAGAGGTTTGTTCTGCTCAATATGACTCATCTTCACACTTTATAGAAAATAACACAAGTTGCTACACACGCTTAGTAAGCTATTGACAGAAATTTATTATGAAATGGGGGGTGGGAGAGGGGTACAGAACTGATTCACACACTTGTAGTAATTTTAATTAAAATTTTTCTTCCATTAGGGAGCTGACTTAATCTAAAGACTGAAAGGGAAGAATTAGAAGCCTGACAGTGAAGATTGCCCAGACTGACAGTGGGAAAAAGCCAAGATTGAAATTGAAGTATACCAATGGGATCATGTCTGGCATTATCTTTCCAATCTGCTGACCTTGAAAACCATACAAAGACATGTTCACATGGTAAGTGCCAACTATTTGCTAGAATAAGGCTGTGGAGACATCCTATTGGAGACACTTAGATGATTTTCTAATTTTTAGATGGTATTTCCCAGTCCTCTATTTAATGAACTGATGAATAAGACACCTATTGAAGATAAACTGTTTACCTCTGAATTGACTTTTAAAGACCATGCATTATCCAGGTTGGTGCATGCTAGTTAAGAATCACAGGAAGAATGTCGATTATTGTTAGCTTACATACATTAGTCATACTTATTTCATCATTAGATATTTAGGGATCACAATCAGAAAAAGGAATACATATTATAGTTGATATAGAGGTATTTGAATGGACATGAAATATTACATTTATGTTCAGCATACATATATTGTTGAAATGTGATATACATTATGTATAATTAGAAATTTGGATATTTAAATTGAATTTGGATTCAACAATATAATGTTGTATGTTTATTTTTTTAATCAATTTAATAAATATCTTTCAAAAATGTTGAACAAAGTTAGAGCATAGACACAAGATGATTGTAAATGTATTTTATGAATATTTGACAACGTGTGTATTAACTTTGTTCCATTTGTTTATTTGTCATTTCAGATTGGCATCTGATGACTTCCAGGAATATTTATTTTTTTTCAATAAATTTCCTTTTTTATTTTAAAATGTTAATAATAAACATTTTATTATTAAATACATTCTTTTGAACAGATTATAATAAATATCAATATAATCTGTCAATAAAAAAAAGTTTGACTCCCATCACTGGTAGTTGGCTATTTGCCAAGCACATGCATAAGATCAAATAATGCATTAATTTTAGAAAATCAACTGATTCCGAGAATATTACATTAAACTATCTTTTTTAACATTAATTGGGGAGTGAGATCCTTCGATGCTTTTCTTTTGAAAATCTTATATATTAAATTAATTTTGGATATGTAGTCAAAATTTCTCATAAATTATTTATTTTCACTTTTAAGAAGGGGAAGTGGTTCAATTACATTAAAGTGACAGTGTTGTTGAATGTAAAATTAATTTTATAAGATCTTGTATCTTCCTTAGGTATCTCTAAAAAAATTTTTAGAAATTATTTAAATTTTTACTTGTATAAATGGTAGGTCATTTAACTTGATATTTTTAACAAGCTAGTTATTGGATGCCAGGTTAATCTATGTAATTTTCTAGTGGAGTCATTTAACTATAGTTAGTAATATTATGTATTTAAAAAAATATTACCTCTTGGGTTAGACATCAAGGGGTCGATCCGATATAAAGCGTCGCCCGCAAAAGCCGGCGACGCCAATATTTGCGCGGATTTGGTATCACATATACGGCGTAACCTAGAAGTTACGCCTGTATATTTCTGCCGTCGCCCGCAGTTTTTTGGGCCATAGGCAGGTATACCAAACCCGCGCAGTTTGGTATCCAATATGCAGCGTAAGGACTTACGTGGCGAAAATGGAGAAAACTTACTCCATTTTCACCTCGCCACAAAAAGCAGCCGTAAGAAGCCTTACGCTGACTATTGGAGCCCCGTAACTCCCTTAACTAACTAGAATATAAACCTAACACCTAACGCATGCGCAATGTCTATCTCCCTGTCAACCGCGATCTGCTAAAATAAACCTAACACCTAACGCATGCGCAATGTCTATCTCCCTGTCAACCGCGATCCCCCCCCCGAAATCCCTAATAAAGTTATTACCCCCTAAACCGCCGCTCCCGGACCCCGCCGCCATCTACATAAACTAACCCCCTACTGTGAGCCTCTAAAACCGCCGCCATCTACCTTATCTATCCCCTAATCTGACCCCTTACACCGCCGCCACCTATATAAAAATTATTAACCCCTAATGTAAGCCCCTTACACTGCCGCCATCTCTATTAAAATGATTAACCCCTAATTTAATCTACCTACCCCGCCGCCAGCTATGTTATCTATATTAACCCTAAGTATATTATAGTTAATATAGGTATTACATTATATATATTAACCCTAATTATATTAGGGTTAATATAGTTAATATAGTTACTATAGTATTTATATTAACTATATTAACTCTATCTAACCCTAACACCCCTAATTAAATTTATATTAAATTAATCTAATTAATTTATAAACTAAAATATTCCTATTTAAATCTAAATACTTACCTATAAAATAAACCCTAAGATAGCTACAATATAATTAATAATTACATTGTAGCTATGTTAGGGTTAATATTTAATTTACAGGTAAATTGTTAATTATTTTAACTAGGTATAATAGATATTAAATAGTTATTAACTATTTAATATCTACCTAGTTAAAATAATTACCCAATTACCTGTAAAATAAATCCTAACCTAAGTTACAAATACACCTACACTATCAATAAATTTAATAAACTACTAACATCTATCTAAAAATACAATTAAATGAACTAAACTAAATTACAAAAAAAAACAAACACTAAATTACAAAAAATAAAAAAAAGATTACAAGATATTTAAGCTAATTACACCTATTCTAAGCCCCCTAATAAAATAATAAACCCCCAAAATAAAAAAAATTCCCTGCCCTATTCTAAATTTAACAAATTTCAAAGCTCTTTACCTTACCAGCCCTTAAAAGGGCCTTTTGTGGGGCATGCCCCAAAGAATTCAGCTCTTTTGCATACAACAAATACAATACCCCCCCCCCATTACAACCCACCACCCACATACCCCTATTCTAAACCCACCCAAACCCCCCTTAAAAAAGCCTAACACTACCCCCCTGAAGATCTCCCTACCTTGTCTTCACCACACCGGGCCGAACTCCTGATCCGATCCGGGCGATGTCTTCCTCCAAGCGGCAAAGAAGAATTCTTCCTCCGGCAACGTCTTCCTCCAAGCGGCAGCAAAGTCTTCATTCTTCCGGCGGCATCTTCAATCTTCTTTCTTCGCTCCGCCGCCGCGGAGCATCCATCCCGGCTGACTGCTGAACTTGGAATGAGGTACCTTTAAATGACGTCATCCAAGATGGCGTCCGCCGAATTCCGATTGGCTGATAGGATTCTATCAGCCAATCGGAATTAAGTTAAAAAAATCTGATTGGCTGATTGAATCAGCCAATCAGATTCAAGTTCAATCTGATTGGCTGATCCAATCAGCCAATCAGATTGAGCTCGCATTCTATTGGCTGATCGGAACAGCCAATAGAATGCAAGCTCAATCTGATTGGCTGATTGGATCAGCCAATCGGATTGAACTTGAATCTGATTGGCTGATTCAATCAGCCAATCAGATTTTTTTAACTTAATTCCGATTGGCTGATAGAATCCTATCAGCCAATCGGAATTCGGCGGACGCCATCTTGGATGACGTCATTTAAAGGTACCTCATTCCAAGTTCAGCAGTCGGCCGGGATGGATGCTCCGCGGCGGCGGAGCGAAGAAAGAAGATTGAAGATGCCGCCGGAAGAATGAAGACTTTGCTGCCGCTTGGAGGAAGACGTCGCCGGAGGAAGAATTCTTCTTTGCCGCTTGGAGGACGACATCGCCCGGATCGGATCAGGAGTTCGGCCCGGTGTGGTGAAGACAAGGTAGGGAGATCTTCAGGGGGGTAGTGTTAGGCTTTTTTAAGGGGGGTTTGGGTGGGTTTAGAATAGGGGTATGTGGGTGGTGGGTTGTAATGGGGGGGGGGGATTGTATTTGTTGAATGCAAAAGAGCTGAATTCTTTGGGGCATGCCCCACAAAAGGCCCTTTTAAGGGCTGGTAAGGTAAAGAGCTTTGAAATTTGTTTAATTTAGAATAGGGCAGGGAATTTTTTTTATTTTGGGGGTTTATTATTTTATTAGGGGGCTTAGAATAGGTGTAATTAGCTTAAAAATCTTGTAATCTTTTTTTTATTTTTTGTAATTTAGTGTTTGTTTTTTTTTGTAATTTAGTTTAGTTAATTTAATTGTATTTTTAGATAGATGTTTGTAATTTATTAAATTTATTGATAGTGTAGGTGTATTTATAACTTAGGTTAGGATTTATTTTACAGGTAATTGGGTAATTATTTTAACTAGGTAGATATTAAATAGTTAATAACTATTTAATATCTATTATACCTAGTTAAAATAATTAACTATTTACCTGTAAAATAAATATTAACCCTAACATAGCTACAATGTAATTATTAATTATATTGTAGCTATCTTAGGGTTTATTTTATAGGTAAGTATTTAGATTTAAATAGGAATATTTTAGTTTATAAATGAATTAGATTAATTTAATATAAATTTAGTTAGGGTTAGATAGAGTTAATATAGTTAATATAAATACTATAGTAACTATATTAACTATATTAACCCTAATATAATTAGGGTTAATATAGTTCATATATATAATGTAATACCTATATTAACTATAATATACTTAGGGTTAATATAGATAATATAGCTGGCGGCAGGGTAGGTAGATTAAATTAGGGGTTAATCATTTTAATAGAGATGGCGGCGGTGTAAGGGGCTTACATTAGGGGTTAATAATTTTAATATAGATGGCGGCGGTGTTAGGGGCTCACTTTAGGGGGTTATAGATATAATATAGCTGGCGGCGGGGTACGGGAGCGGCGGTTTAGGGGTTAATAACTTTATTAGGTTGCGGCGGGGTAAAGGAGCGGCGGTTTAGGGGTTAATAGCTTTTTTATTGTTAGGATAGTGAGGGGGGATAGCGGATAGAGGGTTAGACAGTGCGGGCTATGTTAGGGAGGCGTGTTAGACAGTGCGGGCTATGTTAGGGAGGCGTGTTAGACAGTGCGGGTGTTTTAGACTTTAGTCAGGTTTTATAGGCGCCGGCAGACTCTAACGTGGCGCAAGTCACTGGCGACGCAAGAAATTTGTACTTGCGCAGATTTCTGGACATCGCTGGTTTGTGAGACTTACGGCACGTTAGCATCTGACGGCGACCTATATGGGATGGCTCGAGTTGCGAGCTGAAACTGCGGGCGACGCCGGTCTCCTCGCTTGCGCCGCAAACTGCGATCGATATCGGATCGCGCCCCAAATATCTATATATAATTTTAATTCCCCTTTAGTTTATTTTGACAATGTTAAATCAACATTCCAAATGTTTTGGTCCTTAAAGGGACATTCACAAAGTATATTGTGTATAGATTTAAAAAAAAATCATAAAAGAATTTAAACATATTTAGAAAGTAATATAGAATTACATTCAGTCTTTAAATATACTTCTAAAAAAATACATCAATGCACATATCTTAGTCAATTACATAAGGCATCTATATGCAACCAACAATCAGCATCAAAATAGCCTATGTAGATATGTATTTAATCCAAGAATATATATAATTACAATATAATGATTGAATAACAAAACATATTAAGTTGGTCAAATATTAGAATCTTATACAAAATGCATACATAACATATAGCTTAATGTCCCTCTAAGCTGAAGGCTCCAAAATACCTCCTTTAATAAATATATTTCAGTCAGTGTGTAAAACAATCTAGAAGTTAATCTAAATTTGCTTTACTCATATGTTAGACTAATTTAGCAAAAGGAAGGTGCCTAGGTTTCTGATATTTTAAGCATTATTGTGAAATGTTTCTTTAAAAGGACATGAACTCAAAATATACTTAAAGGGAGACAATTAAAAAATTAATGATTTATACATTCTGAATGAGTTTTCTATTTTAAGCAACTTTAAAAATTGTCTCGTATTATGAATGCTCCTTGTGATGTTGCTATCATTACTTTAAAAAAAAGGCATTAAAAAGATAATTTATTTGCTTCAGTACTCTGGACAGAACTTGCTTTTTTTGGTTGGATTAATTGATCCAACAATCGTCAAGGACAACCCAGGTTTTTTGGAAACAAATGTCCGTAAGCTAAAATATCATTATTGATTTGCAAAGAAAGATAACAAGATAACTGTTAACATTTGATAATCGGATTAAATTATAAAGTTGATTAACATTTCATGCTCAATCTGAATCACGAACGCTAAATTTGTTTGGACAGTGTCCCTTTAAGAGATTTAAATAGTGTATTTACTTCTCTTCCTATCTTGACATACTTTGCTTGAAAAGCATATCGAGATAGGCTCAGTAGATGAAGATTGGTGGATGCACAGAGATGCCTTATGTGATTGGCTCAACCATGTGCATTGAAATTTCTTCTGTTGAGGATATATAAATACTAAGAGAAATTGATTTACATTTTAAAGTCTAAACAATCTTCTAGCTCTACAGATCATTTGATACAATTGTTTGTTTGTAATGTCTATTTAAAAATAAAGACCCCATTGCACAATAACATATATGAACACTTCAGAGAAATACAAGCTCGAGGTTTATTTGCTAATAACAAACAAACCTGTAGTTTAACATTTATAAACATTATCCAAGTTACTGACATTCTAACCTGAATTTGAACATTAAGAAATATTGCGTGGGAAACGCATCTTGAAACACCAGATTAGCATCTTTAAACATTAGTCTAATGTCACGCAATAGCACACAATCAATGTGCATTATAAAGACATTTAATAGAGCAATGTCAATAATTCTCAATAAGTCAACAAATTTATTTTATGAACAATAAAGACATACAATATTAAATGTGTATTTGTATTAAAGAAACAGACCGTTATTAAACCGAAAAATGTCTACAACATTTAATAATGTGACAGTATTAGATTTTAAAGAGAATTTAATCATTAATATTTAACGGATCACGGATATTAAATCTGCGTCACACATATCCGCATGACAGGCCCATGAGTTACAAATAAGTCTACATGAAAAATGAAGTAACAGCACCACCAAGCGGTATGTGTAAGGAAGTTACTAAGATATGAAACATTAAGGAACGGCCAATCCGAGTTCATCACACAAACACAACTTTAGTCAGGATGGTCTCACAGACATTCTAACAATATTTCAAACTTTTATCCAATCAGATGTACAGATAACTTGTCCCATGGTGCATCTCATGTTTACTTCACCATATAAAAGTCCATTACACGTTGCCATCTTTGTCAGTTCTCTAATGCCTGCAGGCAGTATATCTGATATTTATTTCAAAATAAATTCTACAACCCAGCAGGCATGTCAGCTCCCAGGTTCACCAAGGAGGAGAGCGCTGCACTGGTCCACGCCGTCAAGGACTTTTATCCCCAGCTGTTTGGGAACAAGAGGAGGTTGACAGATGCGCACGTTAAGAAGGCCCTCTGGGAGTCTATCACCAATGCGGTTAGATTGGTGTGTGACGTCCAGAGGACCCAGGATCAGATCATGAGGAGATTCGGAGATATGAGGTTGCGGTTATCCAAAAAAGTCAACCTCATAAGGGACTGGGTACAAGCCCGTAAAAGAGGTGGCAAAAGAGAGGCCCCGCGGAAAATGTACCTACTCCCTTATGAGGTGACTTTATGCAAGCTCCTCAATCTCCGGGTCCCCAAAAGATTTCGATCCTCGCCATCCTCGGCCTCCTCTTCTTCCCTCCCAGCTGCGGGATCTGAAAGTCCTGACGCGGGGGCCAGGGCAGCTGCTTCTCCGTCCGGTGGCCTGGGAGGAGATGGAGAATCTGAACAAGGTAATTATCCAACTTCATATAATATCTTAATATTTGTTATTTTTATCCAAAAATGTGTATATAGTCAGATACTAAACCTATACAGATCTCACAACATACACTACATATGATGTTTAGATATCTGATTTTAGATTAGTGACACATGAAATAGGAATGATGTTTCTTGCGCTCTACAGAATATGCGTCACAGAGCGGAAATGGAATTTCACATCCACGTTAACATGGCTTTGCTGTAAGTGGCATTGCTTTATACATGTTGGTCAAATGACGGATGCGTAATTCCGCTTGGAATCATTGCGCAATGATCGCGAAAATGGAATTTCGCATCCACGTTAACATGGCTTTGCTGTAAGTGGCATTGCTTTATACATGTTGGTCAAAATTAAATGTGAATTATTATATTAGTGAAGAATACAGTATTCTTATTTTCAATAGTATAGATAATAAAAAAAAATTTTTTATAACATATGGCCATCAATTGATGATTATGAAATAACACCAAAAAAATATTAAATATACAGTAAACAACACAACCGATTGAAAATAAGAGTCCAGGATATATTTATCATGAATTTAATTGAAGAAACAATTAACTCATGGGACTACCAAAGGATTAATAGTTTTAAATTGATTTGTTAATAATGTAAAGATTTTAAACATGGCATGATTTGTATTAATGATATGCAATCCTCATTTAATATATTACAGATATGGATGTTGCTGCTGGATCCTTAAGGGAGGGCTTGTCACAGTATGGTATGTCTCATTTTAATTGACATTTGTCTTAGAAACATGGACAGAACATTACATACTAAATCCACATTGTTCAATATTTATATGTAATGTCCCTTTAATAGATGAAAATTAAATAATTATTCGGATATCCTTAAATAACATATTAGATTTGAATTGCATGCTCAATCCAATTCATTACATCAACATATGGAGTAGAGAATTCATTAACACCAACATTGTCAAATCAATTTAATTTTATACTAAAGGGATACTGAGCTACAATTATTAATGTTGTCATTCAGATAGAGTATGCAATATTAATAAACATTTAAATATAATACTATAATCATATGTGAAATATTCTATTGCTAAATGTATTTTAAAATCAAGAATGTACGTTTATCTGCATCTCAATTTTGGTTGACCAACCTGGGTTTTTATTGATGATTGGTGGATACCTTCAACAAACAATATTTATTGAATCCAATATTGCTTATCTGCCTTTAATATTAAAATTTAGCAACATTCAAATTATAATAGGAGTCAATGTTAAATAATTTTGAACAGTTTGAACAGAGAAATCAATGATTTAAATTAATCATGTCAGTGTCCCTTTAAGAAAAAATAGATTCATGCATCTTTACATTCTTTGGATTAAACAATATTGATATATAATTCACATATTCACTGTTGGAGTTACTTTATAGATATCAGCATACTCTTAACAGCACCATGATTACATATTTGTAATAATCAATTTGGTTTTGTATTGTGATAAATATGTGTTGTGTCCTAAACAAGATTACTGTACATTGCACAAATGGCTCGATGTGCCACATGTGTTTGTTTAGATTTGTCAACAGCTGCTCTTCAAAATGTGGTTTGTGTGTATTCTTTTACGAACATTGATCAATGGGTATATTTAGATATGCAATAGCATCGTATGAGATGAGTTTGATGTCTAATATAGTCTGAAATTAAACATATGTTCAATACAGAATTTTTAACAGAATCCCCTTGATTCAATCAAGCATTTTCTGGTTTAATGACTGCTCTATTCTTCACATTTTCAAGTTGATTAATCTTAAAATTTGAGACAGATGTGATTTAGTGATATCCCAAATGTGTTTCCTAATATATATCTATATCATTCATAGAGAGAGTTGGTGTGGTGAGCCCACAGGAATCCAGCAGTGACATAGAGCTGCCTTTGCGGTCTCCTGGTAAGTCCATTGACTCATTTATATGTCATTGAAGGTGTATTGTTAATCAATAATATGAGCATGATTCTGATGAAGCATAACATTTGAAACAAACATATAATTTTCTCTTCTGATTATATATTAATTTTCTTTTAATATTGAACGATTAATAATTTAAACTTTATTAGTCTACACATTTGTTATTCAGAAGATGTATAGCATATGTTTGTTTCCATGTTCTTTTTTGACAACAGTCATCAAGTGATACACACATGAGAAATCTTAAATGTTCTATGTACTATGCTTTTATGATTTTTAAATTAATCCAAACAATACATCGAAAATATGAATCATTGAGAATAACAAATCTAATGTAATTTGTATGCTCCATCAAAATGATGTAAATCATAACTTTGGGTGTGTATATCTTTAATGCAACATTGATGTGTGTCTTTGAACAACAGTAACATATGTTATAATATCTGTTGTTAACGTGTACACAACATGTTATGTTTTACAGAGATTGATTTAACATATGTGACGGAGGAGGAAGAGGCTGCCTTGGAGTCTAATGGTATGTGAAATATATCTATCATGTTTCCAACATGTTGGTTTCTTTGAAATAATTTCATTGAAGACATTCAAAGTCTACAGCTTTTGCACTTTAAAAAGGAATATTATTTGTCTGTTCAAATACACTACTGCCCCCTTTCTATATCAGGCAGCATGAAAATATTTTAATTGAAAATATTTAAAATTCATGCCATCATTATGTCACATGCATATTCCAGGCCAAAACACAATAATAATGTTATAATTGTACAGACAGTAATTAATATTCATCTGAGTGCCTATATGCATACCATATCCTCATTTCATAATTGTTTACAAATTCAAACACACTTCGAAGTATATTGAAAACATAATCAATTTGAAATGTGTTGATTTGATTTCATGATGTATGAGATGTTAATATATATTTATTACATTTTCAGATGGATCCACCACTTCTGGTCATCTGGTTTCTGCCCCTGCCCAGTCCCCTGCACAGTCACAGACCCCTCCCCCTGCCCAGACCCCTGACCATGCCCAGACCCCTGCACAGACCCAGACCCCTGCCCATGACCAGACTCCTGCACAGACCCAGACCCCTGCCCATGACCAGACTCCTGCCCATGCCCAGACCCCTGCCGGCCCTTCCCATTTATCATTTCCTGTCCCTCCCAAAAAACGCCCCTACACCCCCCTTCGCCGCTCTCCCCGTATTATGGCCCGTACAGCTGCCCAGACCCCAACTCCCCACTCCCCAGCTGTACGGCCTACCCTGGAGCGGCAGCTCACCCCTCCCCAAGCCAATACCATCCCTCCCCAAGCCAATCCCATCCCTCCCCCCTGTCTCAACCTTCATTGTCCTGGGTGTCGGATTGTCCTTCCCAGGCACAGCTGTAAGTATCATTCAAAATCCACGTTATAAGATACTTAAAGGTACAGTGAAGGTAAATATTTTCTATTGTGATTCAAATAGAGCATGCAATGTTAATCAAATTTATAATTTACTACTCTTATGAATTATTATTCATTCTCTTGATATCTTTATTGAAACAAAGAAATGCCTATAATTTTTAAAAAAAATAAAATAATTCTGGCCATCATTTCTTTATTGTTGGATGAATGTATCTATCAACCAGCAGGGACAAACAAAGTTGATAAACAAATATTGGCTGGCCTAAAAAGCAACATTCTTGCCTTCAAAATCTAGCTATAGAATTCAAACATTTAAAGAATATGTGTAAGTTTTAAAGATTTGTAATGTCATGCTCTATCTGAATCAGTCAATTAAATATTTAGGTTTAGTGTCCCTTTAATTGGATATCACTACATATACCAATCACCACTACTTGGATCCAACAATTAATGTACAAATGTTGATACATTATCTCTTGTCTAACCCAGTGGGAATGTAATTTCTTCAGGTTGCTATGTTTACACAGCTTGTCCTCAATGCCAAAATGTTTAAGGATAGGTGTGCCTACCACAGTATAATTTAAATATTTAAATTGTTAATGTAAGTACAATGTAAATCCTTTAACATGTTTTGATACACTCAAGCTGTATAAGTGGATCATCTAAAACCAATTAAAGGGGACAACATGTTTGAGTAAACTGTCCCTTTAATGATTTCTGTCTGTCTGAATAACCTAATTCATGTGTAAAGAATAAATTTAAACTAATTGATGTAAAGAATGATTTGTCTTTATGATGACAATGTATCTTTGATAATTTTGTCGTCTGTTGTGTAATTATCCTTAATATTTAATGTATTCTTTATTTTAGGCTGTGACTCAGCATGGCTCATGCTAGAAGGCATAGCAAGAGTAGAGCAGGCCGTGTTGAGGAACGCAGCTGTCCCGAGAGGGATGAACGACACCATGCAGGCCCAGCTCCGGGTTCAGGACTTGACTCTGCGTGCAATTATGCGATTAAGTTCAAGGCCTGAATCTGGAGCTGGACATGCACAGGACGATGAAGAGGATGACCAGTAAGTGGAGGATCTGGAGATGCTCCAAGGTGGCAGATAAGAATCCTCCGTCCACATGTTGATATTTTTGTTTTATTGTTGCCATTTGGCCTTTTTAAAAGTTTATTGTTGTGCCTGTTGCACTCTTTTACCTTGTCATATGTCTCCAATGGGGCTATGCTGGCCCTTGGCAACTCTCTTCATGGACTGTGATGCACTGTGTTACCTTGTCATATGTCTCCAATGGGGCTATGCTGGCCCTTGGCAACTCTCTTCATGGACTGTGATGCACTGTGTTACCTTGTCATATGTCTCCAATGGGGCTATGCTGGCCCTTGGTAACTCTCTTCATGGACTGTGATGCACTCTTTTACCTTGTCATATGTCTCCAATGGGGCTATGCTGGCCCTTGGCAACTCTCTTCATGGACTGTGATGCACTCTTTTACCTTGTCATATGTCTCCAATGGGGCGATGCTGGCCCTTGGCAACTCTCTTCATGGACTGTGATGCACTCTTTTACCTTGTCATATGTCTCCAATGGGGCTATGCTGGCCCTTGGCAACTCTCTTCATGGACTGTGATGCACTGTGTTACCTTGTCATATGTCTCCAATGGGGCTATGCTGGCCCTTGGTAACTCTCTTCATGGACTGTGATGCACTCTTTTACCTTGTCATATGTCTCCAATGGGGCGATGCTGGCCCTTGGCAACTCTCTTCATGGACTGTGATGCACTCTTTTACCTTGTCATATGTCTCCAATGGGGCTATGCTGGCCCTTGGCAACTCTCTTCATGGACTGTGATGCACTGTGTTACCTTGTCATATGTCTCCAATGGGGCTATGCTGGCCCTTGGTAACTCTCTTCATGGACTGTGATGCACTCTTTTACCTTGTCATATGTCTCCAATGGGGCTATGCTGGCCCTTGGCAACTCTCTTCATGGACTGTGATGCACTGTGTTACCTTGTCATATGTCTCCAATGGGGCTATGCTGGCCCTTGGCAACTCTCTTCATGGACTGTGATGCACTGTGTTACCTTGTCATATGTCTCCAATGGGGCTATGCTGGCCCTTGGCAACTCTCTTCATGGACTGTGATGCACTGTGTTACCTTGTCATATGGCTCATATATTCCTTATTTTTACAAGATTATTTCTAAACGTTGTTGATGTTTTCTTACATACTAATAAAAGACATGTCATTGCACGAATCTTTGTCCTGATTCTTCATGTTATTTTTTGAAAGCTCTAGTTTATGTTGTTGATCCTTAAAGGGACCTACCAAAAATATTTTTTAGAATAAAATCATATATGTAAGACAATTGTAAATGACTTTAAGATTAACATCTCCAATGTAATCTTATTATTTGTCTTTATATATTTTTCTCTTAGCTTTATCATTGCATGATTATGATTAGCATATTATTTGTTTTATATATGTATATATAGATTGTTATTTGTGTATATATGTATATTTCAATGTTCAGATCCATGTGTGTATTTAGAAACTCTGCATGAATTGATGCACCTTTAACAAATGATCTGAGTATTGATACAATGATATAATCCCTGTAAAGTGTTCATTTTATTGAAATAGTATTGTCTATGTGTATGCTCTTTTTAAAAACAAAATCATGTCCCTTTAAGTGATGGTGAGCACAATTGTTAATGAATGTATTTCCATTTCTAAAGCGTTTTTGTCCTTTTTACATGAACAAGGACATATAATCTTATTAATAAACAATCTTATTGTAATGTTGACAGCACATGTATTTCATTTTCAATTCTATCTTATTGTAAAAGTGTAACCAAATAAATCTCTGTGTGTAATGCAAATAATTTAGATGATGAATATTTGTTAACAAATATGTTAACAGAATACTTCTCCTCCCATATATGGCTATAGGTAGGCTGACCATAATTAAACTTTAATAAATGACACGTTTAATCAATCAATGTATAATTATTGTTATTCCAAAACAATCAAAACATATCTTAAAACATCAATGGCATATGTATTTCTCATGTGTATCTTTTAAATGTTAAAGATATACACCATAGCTATAGTTCAATGGACAGTCAAGTCCGAAAAGATGATTCATGATTTGGTGACATTCCTAGATAGCAATCTAGACACATACTAGTTCCTAAAATATAAATACGTTTCTTAGTGATATGCCAAGATGTCACTGAGTCCTTGTATTGGCTGCGGTTTTTCAGTGATCTCGGATGCGCCATGTTGCTTAAGACGTCACCTGCCAGGCTGTCCAATGATTCCTTGTATTGACTGACGTTCTTACGTGATCAAGAATGTGCCTTTTATTGGATTGCATTTTGACGCGATCAAGGATGCGCGTTTTTTTTTGGGGCGTTCTTACGTGATCAAGAATGTGCCTTTCATTGGATGGCGTTCTTACGTGATCAAGGAAGCGCCATGTTAAGACGTCACATGCAAAGGTAAAAAAACGTCTGATTGGATTACGTAGTCCCGCAATATTTGTTTGTGCACGTTAAAAACGTTTGTGACTGCAGCCAATTTTAAAAACCTTGCGAATATGTATTATTTGCATCATGTTACATTGTTGACCCGTAGCTGATAAAGACCACCACATTCTCTTTTGCTGGATGTCTGGTTGAATAAACGAACGAAAGCAAAATGTTTTCATGCATATGATATTTCGAGGCAAGTGCAAATCTCTATAGTCCATGTTGTTTAATATGTTTGTCAACAATGTTCCTTTTTCAGAAAAATGACTGTTGTGTTTAATGTTAAAGATATCTAATTAATAAATATGCGCTATTGTGTTAGAATAAAGTAATCAATATGCATTTATCTTTATCATATGCTAAATATATGATGCCGACTTCTTCTAAATGTAATTTCGTTTTATATTTTATTAAAGGTTCATTAGACACTCACATTATAAATCAAAAGCTTTTATTTTGTCTCTAGTTAGATAGTCCATTGTTTAACAAATACGTTTCATTTTGCTTCTGTTCTAACAAAATTTAAGTAATTTTCAGACTCCTCGCAAAGCCTCTGAGTTTCATGTGAGTACCATCTCCAGCTTTCTCCTGTTTGTGTAAAGGGTCTTTTCATATGTTAATGATGGGGTATTGTCTTGTTTTACGGTTGTAATGGGGGTTCATCTATATTTTCAATAGAGCTAACCCGATTTTCTTTGAAAGTGTTTGAAGCTTTGTAATATTGATATCAGTATATGTTAATCTTGTTGTTTGTAGTAGTGTCTATTACATACAGTTCTGTTAAAAATATAGTATACTGTCCCTTTAATGCAAATGTTGATTTTTGTATCATGTATGAGTTCCACATTGTTTAATCTTCAAATATATTATTGTTAGCATATTTTCACCCCCCCACTCCTAAAAGGACTTTAAACCATATTCATTGTTCAAACAAATGTCTTTCCCAAAAAAAATTAACACAATAATGTCTCTTTAAGAAAATAGACTTTATTTAACACGTCAATATAAATGTGATTTCAATATTTATTTTTTGAACAAGTACATGTAGATATACCAACAAGCTTCAAATATGTGTTAGCATATGTAATTTTGTTAAAGGGACAGTTTAGAAAACAAATAATGATTTTCATTATTCTAAAAGTCAATTATGTAATATCAATGATATCAAATGTTTCTCACCAATTTATCATTTGTCTGTGTTTATTTAAATTTGCTAGCTAAACCTATGAGGTTCGTGTGCTCATTTCTTGAAGCTTGAAGAGTGCATGTAATCATTATACAATTTGACCACTAGAGGGCATTTGGATAGCATTTGTATATGTAAAACATTGTGCTCATACAGCATATTATTTACCATGTATTGATCATTGATATCTAAAATGTTGTTATGTCTGAACAACAAATAAGTGGTCATTTTTCATAGTCATAGATACAAGGTTAAGCACATAAGTCACACGTATTTCTCCATGTTTTGTTGTTTCCAACTTGATAATGCGTAATACAGTGTTTTCTTTGTAATCAATAGTTTTCTGACTGTCCCTTTAAGCTGTGTTATTGGCATTCAAACAGTAATATGCCATCATGGATAATTGTAATGGTAATTTTGTTTGCGATTCGGGAAACAGTTTGGACATCACATCACAGAAACCAATCAATATTATGAACAAGGATAGGTATGTGATGATGTGGTTTTCACACACTTATAACCCACACTCTGCAAACAATCTGCCTCCATGGACCCGGTCCCATAGAAGTAGATTATATACAGAGTGTGGTCCACAAGTGTATGAAAACCACATCATCACATACCTATCCATTACACATTAAATAAAAAAAACATTAAAGATGAAAACAAATACTTACTTCCTCTTCCTTCCCCTCTTCCCACGGGGCTGAGGCTCTGGGAGGGGCAACTGCCGACTCCGAAGAGTTCTCTTGGAGATGTTGTGGGAAGAGTGGAAGGAAGAGTACTGGGACGACCAAGGTGAGGAGGAGAAGATGGCTGAGGAGGAGAAGATGGCTGAGGAGGAGGAGATGGCTGAAGAGGAGGAGATGGCCCGGCAGGAGTAGATGGGCCGGCAGGAGGAGATGGGCCGGCAGGAGGAGATGGGCCGGCAGGAGGAGGCCCAGCAGCAAGAGGCCCAGCAGCAAGAGGCGGACCAGGAGGTAGACCAGCATGCGCCTCCCGGAAAAAATTGAACATCTCTTGATGCAGATGAAATATTCTGTTTTGGCCTTCTTCGATTCTATTGAGTATGTTTATGATTTGGTTTTGTCCTTCAATGATTTGATTTTGGCCATCAAGTATTCTCGTGCGTCCTTCGATATTTTGTATCCGGGAGTTACGCATCTGGTCTATGTAGTCCAGTAGAACCCGTACCTCCGCTATTTCCTCTTGTTGTGCTTGGCGAGGTACCCGTGCACGGCTGGGTGCCCGTGCACGGCGGTGTGCAGGTCCTTGAGGGTCCCCTGGTTCCGCGGGATCCTCCTCTGCTTCCGGGGCCTCTTCATCAGCTCCCGTGCGCTCTTCGTCACGGGGGGCCTCTTCCCTCCGAAGTGGAAATTCCTCCCCACCACTCTCATCCCGGGGAGATGCATGAGGCTGTGGTTCCTGTGCTGCCTCCTCCCCAGACTCTGTATATTTAAAAAGAAAAAAAAGAAATGTATATATTAGCATATTTGCAAATGATGCTTTAAATGACTTAGCTTACGATACAATTACAAATGCAGAATCATTAATCCACTTTGAAATCTAACAAACAATCAATACGATTTCCGCTTTTTCAAAACCGTGTTTGTGATATCTGTGGTCAATGTGAATGTTTTTCCGTTTGTTTTCAGTCTGTTTAAATGCACACCTAACCTACAGCCTAGATACTGATGTAACCGCAAAGTAATTGAATGCGTGTAAAGAACGTTATAGCATTAATCTGATCCTTAAAGGGACATAAAACCCAATGTTTTATCTTTCATGATTTAGAAGCATACATTTATTATCAACTTTCTAATGTACTTTTATTATCTAATTAGCTTCATTCTCTGGATATTCTTTGCTGAAAAGCATATCTAAATATGCTTATAAGATGCTGATTGTTAGCTGAATATAGCTGCCTCCTGTGATTGTTTCACCGTGTGCATGGCTATTTCTTCATTAAAATATATCTCAAGAAGGATTCAAATTAGGTAATATAAGTACATTTGAATGTTTTGTCAAATTGTATTCGCTACCTCAATCATGAAAGTAAAGGTTTGCGTATAGTGTCCCTTGAAATACATTCGTATGTGAATTTATTGTTCAATGAGCTTACCGTCAGATGAGAGTGGCAGGTTCCCGGTATCAATTCCTCCGATACCGACTACTTCCACCTCAGAGATGCTGGGCCGCAACATTTCCTCCCATCGGCAGTACTCTACTTCTAGGGCAGGTTTGCCACCGGTTCCTGCGGCATGTCGGGCCTCCAGACTTAACTTTTTTTGAGATCCATTTTACAGTCCCAGTAGCGATGTTTTATGGAATCCAGATCTCTGTTCCGGCCACCCACTGCATTGACTGTATTTCTGATCTCATTCCAGAGCCTCCTCTTGTCAGTCGGGGTTGTCTTCTGGTGCTGCAGCCTCCTATGCCTGGCCATATAGGCCTCTACGAGGGCCTCCTTCTCCTCCATCGAAAACCTCGCCTCCCTAGTCGCCTTGGCCTTCCCCTGTGACGATGCCCTCTGTTTCCCGGACTGTGAAGCCCTACTCTGACCGCTACTGGGCCCAGCCACTTGGTCATCTTGAACCAAGTGGCTGGGTCCACCCACCGCTTCCACCCCCGCTTCCTGCACCCCTTCCTGCTCCCTTCCTGCCCTGTTCCTCTCCCCCTCCCTCTCCTCCCCCCTCTACCTGTCCCCTGCCTGGCCTCCATCTGTTCCCTAAACTAAACCCCAAATAATCAAACAAAAAGTGAGTGTGATGAAATGAAAGGGGGTCAAAATAAAGAAGTAAAAAGACAAAAAAGGTGCTTAAAGTGTGAGAGGGATGTAAAAAAACAAAGAGGGTAAGGAGTATTTAAATAAACCAAAAGAAGAATAAGACTAAAAGGAGGATATGTAAACTAAATGTAACTAGGGGATGGGTATGGGATGGGTATGGGATGGGTATGGGGTATGGGATAAGAGTAAATGGGATGAAAGGGAATGGGACTACAAGGAATGGGGTATGGAGTGTAGTATGAGGGGGTATGGGGTATGGAGTGTATGTAGTGTTATTGATAAGTGTATGTATGTATTGAATGTGTTTGCGTGTAAATGTGTTAAGTGTACAGAAAAATCACTCGCTCGCTAACTCACACTACTACTAATTCTCACTAACACACTACTAATAATTCTCACTAACAAACACTCCCACTAACGCTCACTAACTACCACTAACTGACGCTCCCACTAACAACTCTCACTAACAACTCCCACTCCCACTAACTCACTCACGCTCCCACTAACAGACTCTCTCCCACTCCCACTAACTCACGATAACACTAACAACTGACTCTCACGCTAACACTAACTCACTAACTCACTCACAATAATTCACCAACTCTCTAATCTTAAACCTCCAATCTCCAAAGACCCACCAGCAACACAGTCAAAGAAGCCCTGCTTGTGTGGTGCTTATATACCCTGTGTAAATGTTTAATGATGTACCAATTTCCGTTGTAAATTGTGTTCATGTGTGCTTTATTATCAATTAATATTAGTGCAATGTGTATTAGTTGTGTGAATTTGCGCATGCTCATTTTGAGTTATTTGTGGAATGTGTAGAATGCGATGATGTCATAGTGGTCGTTTTCTCTAACATTGTCCAATAGTATTCTTTTTAAATGTGAATTTGCGATGGTGTGTTATTAGTGAAGTGTTGTATATGTATGTTTGTCCTAATATATAGTTATATTGAATGTGATTATTTTTCTAGTGTATGTATATATTTTTTATTCCTTGTTGTTATTTTGCGAATTTCCACATCTTAAAGTATATGCGTATTCCCCGTATATAATTTTATTTCAAATCCCCCCGCTTGTGAATGTGTAATGCTTGTGTGCTTTGTTGATTGATTGTTGTTGTGACATTTGCGGCGTGTTATTGTTGTGCATGATGTGGTATGCGTCATATGACCGAGCTGTGCGTATTCTCGCGAGATCGAGTGTTAGGTGAAAAAATCAATTTTTTGCCTTTCCCATTGATCTCTATGGGAGACTGTCTAACGCGGGCAGGATTACGCGTGTGACATACACGCGTTAGGAGCATCGTTAGATGGTCTTATTTGTACTCTAAATACCGGAGTCAAACAATGCCGTGCGTTAGACATAAAACACGCGTGGCGTTAGCAGGCCATCTACCGCCGAACTCTAAATCTAGGCCTAAGATAGCTACAATATAATTAATAATTACATTGTAGCTATGTTAGGGTTTATATTTATTTTACAGGTAAATTGTTAATTATTTTAACTAGGTATAATAGCTATTAAAAAGTTATTAACTATTTAATAGCTACCTAGTTAAAATAATTACCCAATTACCTGTAAAATAAATCCTAACCTATGTTACAAATACACCTACACTATCAATAAATTAAATTAACTACAAATATCTATCTAAAAATACAATTAAATAAACTAAACTAAATTACAAAAAAAACAAACACTAAATTACAAAAAAAAAAAAGATTACAGCAATTTTAAGCTAATTACACCTATTCTAAGCCCCCTAATAAAATAATAAAGCCCCCCAAAATAAAAAATTCCCTACCTTATTCAAAATGATAAAATACCCAGCTCTGTACCAGCCCTTAAAAGGGCTTTTTGCGGGGTATTTACCCCAAGTTAACAGCTCTTTTGCCTGTAAAAAAAAGAACACAACACCCCCCCCCCAACATTACAACCCACCATCCACATACCCCTATTCTAAACCCACCCAAACCCCCCTTAAAAAAACCTAACACTACCCCCCTGAAGATCTCCCTACCTTGTCTTCACCCAACCGGGCCGAACTCCTCATCCGATCCGGGCGATGTCTTTATCCAAGCGGCAAAGAAGAAGTCTTCATCCCGGCGATGTCTTTATCCAAGCAGCAAAGAAGAAGTCTTCATCCCGGTGATGTCTTTATCCAAGCGGCAGCAAAGTCTTCTTCCATCCGGCGGCATCTTCCATCAAGCGGCATCTTCAATCTTCTTTCTTCGCTCCTCCGACGCGGAGCATCCATCCCTGCCGACGACTGAACGAGGAATGAAGTACCTTTAAATGAAGTCATCCAAGATGGCGTCCGTTGAATTCTGATTGGCTGATAGGATTCTATCAGCCAATCGGAATTAAGGTAGGAAAAATCTGATTGGCTGATTGAATCAGCCAATCAGATTCAAGTTCAATCCGATTGGCTGAACCAATCAGCCAATCAGATTGAGCTTGCATTCTATTGGCTGTTCCGATCAGCCAATAGAATGCGAGCTCAATCTGATTGGCTGATTCAATCAGCCAATCAGATTTTTCCTACCTTAATTCCGATTGGCTGATAGAATCCTATCAGCCAATCGAAATTCAATGGACGCCATCTTGGATGACGTAATTTAAAGGTACCTCATTCCTCGTTCAGTCGTCGGCCGGGATGGATGCTCCGCGTCGGAGGAGCGAAGAAAGAAGATTGAAGATGCCGCCGGATGGAAGAAGACTTTGCTGCCGCTTGGATAAAGACATCACCGGGATGAAGACTTCTTCTTTGCCGCTTGGATAAAGACATCGACCAGATCGGATGAGGAGTTCGGCCCGGTTGGGTGAAGACAAGGTAGGGAGATCTTCAGGGGGGTAGTGTTAGTTTTTTTTAAGGGGGGTTTGGGTGGGTTTAGAATAGGGGTATGTGGGTGGTGGGTTGTAATGTTGGGGGGGGTTGTGTTCTTTTTTTTTACAGGCAAAAAAGCTGTTAACTTGGGGTAAATACCCCGCAAAAAGCCCTTTTAAGGGCTGGTACAGAGCTGGGTATTTTATAATTTAGAATAGGGTAGGGAATTTTTTATTTTGGGGGGCTTTATTATTTTATTAGGGGGCTTAGAATAGGTGTAATTAGCTTAAAATTGCTGTAATCCTTTTTTTTTGTAATTTAGTGTTTGTTTGTTTTTTGTAATTTAGTTTAGTTTATTTAATTGTATTTTTAGATAGATATTTGAAGTTTATTTAATTTATTGATAGTGTAGGTGTATTTGTAACTTAGGTTTGGATTTATTTTACAGGTAATTGGGTAATTATTTTAACTAGGTAGCTATTAAATAGTTAATAACTATTTAATAGCTATTATACCTAGTTAAAATAATTAACAATTTACCTGTAAAATAAATATAAACCCTAACATAGCTACAATGTAATTATTAATTATATTGTAGCTATGTTAGGGTTTATATTTATTTTACAGGTAAATTGTTAATTATTTTAACTAGGTATAATAGCTATTAAATAGTTATTAACTATTTAATAGCTACCTAGTTAAAATAATTACCCAATTACCTGTAAAATAAATCCTAACCTATGTTACAAATACACCTACACTATCAATAAATTAAATTAACTACAAATATCTATCTAAAAATACAATTAAATAAACTAAACTAAATTACAAAAAAAACAAACACTAAATTACAAAAAAAAAAAAAGATTACAGCAATTTTAAGCTAATTACACCTATTCTAAGCCCCCTAATAAAATAATAAAGCCCCCCAAAATAAAAAATTCCCTACCTTATTCAAAATGATAAAATACCCAGCTCTGTACCAGCCCTTAAAAGGGCTTTTTGCGGGGTATTTACCCCAAGTTAACAGCTCTTTTGCCTGTAAAAAAAAGAACACAACACCCCCCCCCAACATTACAACCCACCATCCACATACCCCTATTCTAAACCCACCCAAACCCCCCTTAAAAAAACCTAACACTACCCCCCTGAAGATCTCCCTACCTTGTCTTCACCCAACCGGGCCGAACTCCTCATCCGATCCGGGCGATGTCTTTATCCAAGCGGCAAAGAAGAAGTCTTCATCCCGGCGATGTCTTTATCCAAGCAGCAAAGAAGAAGTCTTCATCCCGGTGATGTCTTTATCCAAGCGGCAGCAAAGTCTTCTTCCATCCGGCGGCATCTTCCATCAAGCGGCATCTTCAATCTTCTTTCTTCGCTCCTCCGACGCGGAGCATCCATCCCTGCCGACGACTGAACGAGGAATGAAGTACCTTTAAATGACGTCATCCAAGATGGCGTCCGTTGAATTCTGATTGGCTGATAGGATTCTATCAGCCAATCGGAATTAAGGTAGGAAAAATCTGATTGGCTGATTGAATCAGCCAATCAGATTCAAGTTCAATCCGATTGGCTGAACCAATCAGCCAATCAGATTGAGCTTGCATTCTATTGGCTGTTCCGATCAGCCAATAGAATGCGAGCTCAATCTGATTGGCTGATTCAATCAGCCAATCAGATTTTTCCTACCTTAATTCCGATTGGCTGATAGAATCCTATCAGCCAATCGAAATTCAATGGACGCCATCTTGGATGACGTAATTTAAAGGTACCTCATTCCTCGTTCAGTCGTCGGCCGGGATGGATGCTCCGCGTCGGAGGAGCGAAGAAAGAAGATTGAAGATGCCGCCGGATGGAAGAAGACTTTGCTGCCGCTTGGATAAAGACATCACCGGGATGAAGACTTCTTCTTTGCCGCTTGGATAAAGACATCGACCAGATCGGATGAGGAGTTCGGCCCGGTTGGGTGAAGACAAGGTAGGGAGATCTTCAGGGGGGTAGTGTTAGTTTTTTTTAAGGGGGGTTTGGGTGGGTTTAGAATAGGGGTATGTGGGTGGTGGGTTGTAATGTTGGGGGGGGGTTGTGTTCTTTTTTTTTACAGGCAAAAAAGCTGTTAACTTGGGGTAAATACCCCGCAAAAAGCCCTTTTAAGGGCTGGTACAGAGCTGGGTATTTTATAATTTAGAATAGGGTAGGGAATTTTTTATTTTGGGGGGCTTTATTATTTTATTAGGGGGCTTAGAATAGGTGTAATTAGCTTAAAATTGCTGTAATCCTTTTTTTTTGTAATTTAGTGTTTGTTTGTTTTTTGTAATTTAGTTTAGTTTATTTAATTGTATTTTTAGATAGATATTTGAAGTTTATTTAATTTATTGATAGTGTAGGTGTATTTGTAACTTTGGATTTATTTTACAGGTAATTGGGTAATTATTTTAACTAGGTAGCTATTAAATAGTTAATAACTATTTAATAGCTATTATACCTAGTTAAAATAATTAACAATTTACCTGTAAAATAAATATAAACCCTAACATAGGTACAAAGTAATTATTAATTATATTGTAGCTATCTTAGGGTTTATTTTATAGGTAAGTATTTAGATTTAAATAGGAATATTTTAGTTTATAATATGAATTAGATTTATTTAATAAGAATTTAGTTAGGGGTGTTAGGGTTAGATAGAGTTAATATAGTTAATATAAATACTATAGTAACTATATTAACCCTAATATAATTAGGGTTAATATAGTTAATATATATAATATAATAACTATATTAACTATAATATACTTAGGGTTAATATAGATAATATAGCTGGCGGCGGGGTAGGTAGATTAAATTAGGGGTTAATACTTTTAATATAGATGGCGGCGGTGTAAGGGGCTTACATTAGGGGTTAATACTATTAATATAGGTGGCGGCGGTGTAGGGAGGGCAGGTTATAGGGCAAAAGAGCTGTTTACTTTGGGGCAAAGCCCCGCAAAAGGCCCTTTTAAGGGCTGGTAATAGAGATAATTATTTTAGGGGGATTAGATTAGGGGTTAATATAGATACTATAACTGGCGGCGGGGTAGGAGCTCACATTAGGAGGTAGGTAACATAGATGGCGGCGGTGTTAGGGCTCACTTTAGGGGATTATAGATTTAATATAGCTGGCGGCGGGGTCCGGGAGCGGCGGTTTAGGGGTTAATAACTTTATTAGGTGGCGGCGGCGGTTTAGGGGTTAATACATTTTTTATTGTTAAGATAGTGAAGGGGGATAGCGGCTAGAGCGTTAGACGTGTCGGGCTTACTTGGGGGAGGCGTGTTAGACAGTACGGGAGATTTAGACTTTAGTCAGGTTTTGTAGGCGCCGGCAGTTTCTAAAGTGCCGTAAGTCACTGGCGACTCCAGAAATTTGTACGTATGCAGATTTCTGGACATCGCTGGTTTATCCGACTTACGGCACTTTAGCATCTGACGGCACTGTATATTGGATAGCTCGAGTTGCGAGCTGAAACTGCGGGCGGCGCGCGTTCCCTCGCTTGCGCCGAAAACTACGCCGTATATCGGATCGGGCCCCAAGAGAATGAAGAAAATTTGATAATAGGAGTAAATTAGAAAGTTGGTTAAAATTGCATGCTCTATTTGAATCACAAATGAAAAAATTTGGGTTCAGTGTCCCTTTAAGGTCTAATTCTGCATTTAGACCTAAAGGATGCAATGTCTTAAAGTTGTAAATTATTTCTGCTTCATAATATAGTAATTCTTGTTCATAATTACTTCCCCTCCAGTTTTTCTTAATTTGTTTACCCAAAATTTTTCTTTCATGATTCAGATTGAGCATGAAATTTTAAGCAACTTTCTAATTTACTCCTATTATCAAATTTTCTTCATTCTCTTGGTATCTTTATTTAAAATGCAAGAATGTAAGTTTAGATGCCGGCCCATTTTTGGTGAACAACCTGAGTTGTCCTTACTGATTGGTGGATAAATTCATCCACCAATAAAAAAATTGCTGTCCAAAGTACTGAACCCAAAAAAAGCATAGATGCCTTTTTTCAAATAAAGATAGCAAGAGAACAAATAAAAATTGATAATAGGAGTAAATTAGAAAGTTGCTTGAAATTGCATGCTCTTTCTGAATTACAAAACAACATTTTTGGGTTCAGTGTCCCTTTAATACCCCATTATTTTAGGCCATTTGTGCTTTAAGGAGAAACA
Organism: Bombina bombina; assembly: GCF_027579735.1. Classification (NCBI taxonomy): domain Eukaryota; kingdom Metazoa; phylum Chordata; class Amphibia; order Anura; family Bombinatoridae; genus Bombina; species Bombina bombina. The sequence goes on along the minus strand of NC_069505.1, from coordinate 95,027,008 downwards.
TAATCAAAGCACAAATTACCTAAAACACTGGGGCATTAAACAAATTAAGAAAATTTCGCATAGCATCCTTGGAAAGCGAAGATCCACAAAACTGTTACAATTTTAATTTAATAGTAACGTGTTAGTGGAATCCTATTGGGTATTGGAAGTCATCAGACTACACGTTGCATATACTCAATTGCAAAGCAACAGGACCTGTTACCATACGATAAGTGTATCTTTTTACTTTACTGAGAAGTGCAAATTATTAGCAGTTGTTAAAATCATTGAAAAATTGTTCAAATTGTGTCTTTTTATCTGGATCTGTTATTATACGATAAGCATATATTTTATCAAACTGACAAGCACAACAAAATAGCAAGTTGTATAAGTACTATCATTTTTATTTTTATATATATTGTATATTTTAAACAGTGCGCACTGAGAATTTGTATACAGATATCTGCTATATTGTGTATATGTTTTAAAACCATTTTATAAAATAATAAATATATTTGTCTTAAGCAAGTTTGAGCACTTCTCTGACTTTATATATTCATGATTGGCTTTGTTCTCTTGGTATTCATTGGTTGAAAGCTATACCTAGGTAGGATCATATGCTAATTTCTAAGCCCTTGAAGGCTGCCTCTTATCTCAGTGCATTTTGTCAGCTAGACAGTGCTAGTTCATGTGTGCCTTATAGATAACTTTGTGCTTACTTTGGTGGAGTTATTTGTGAGTCTGCACTGATTGGCTAAAATACAAGTCTATCAAAAGAACTGAGATAAGGGGGTAGTCTGCAGAGGCTTAGATACAAGGTAATCACAGAGGTAAAAGTATATTAATATAACTGTGTTGGTTATGCAAAATTGGGGAATGGGTAATAAAGGGATCTAACTTTTTAAACAATACAAATTCTGTTGTAGACTGTCCTTTTAACAGGGGCATTATTGATATTGTGGGCATGTGTGTTGGATTATTGATTTTGCTAATTTTTATCAGTGGTAAAGTGCTGATTTTTATTATTATTTTTATTTAATTGGTTGAGCAGGTTTGTATCTATTTGGTTTTAATCATAACGTACTTTATTGGGGAGTTGACTAATTTCATTGTGTTTTGCCTGTGTGCATCACAATGTTCCATTTAAAGAATTTTGGGTATTCTGTAGAAATTTGAAACACATAATCCTGTGTTCATCAAGTCCTTTAAGATGAGGAATTCGATAAGTAAACAATAATCTTGTAAATGTGTCTCTGGCAGTTGTAGCTTATGTGGTATTATATTATTGATATGAAACTGTCTATTAAAAATAAATCAATATGTCTGGTCATTTTTAAAAAGCAAATGAATAAGCAAAGGTTTCTCTTAATGATTAATACTGAGTGAGCGCTCACTCAAACATTGAAGCCTTGAAATTCTCAGATAATACTCTGCCCAAAAAATTTTGGTTAAAATTGTGAACTGTTCTTCCTAAATTAACTGATAAAAATGCAGTGTCATCTTTTTCTCTTTCATACAGTGATCATGGGCATCTGGATTTTCCCTGGAATTCTGTTCTTTATATCCAAATAGTACACTAATTTGAATCACTGTTTTAATGACAAAGAACCACCATTTTTAAAATAGGGAAAATGCTTACCACCTCCTGCTAGTCCAAGAAAATAGGAAGCTGCTTAAGGCTTTGGATAATAGCTCGTCCTTATGTTCCCAAACAGTGAAACATTTAGTTATATTATATTAGCTATAAACTGGAAGAGTTCACATAAGGGGAGGCCAGCATGAAAGTGTAGGAGAGTAAGTACTGTATGTGTGCAAATATGGAGGAGAACACTAACTAAGGACCAGAGGTAAGAAGAAAATACTGACTTTTCCAGGCAATGCAGAGGCTGGGAGGTCTCTGTTCTTTGGCAGCCTCGTGCAGAGCTAGCTGAAACTGAATCCATTCTAAATAGAAAGTCTCTGTCTAATCTGTAACGCCCGTGGGATACTCCTCTATCAGACCAAACTCGGCAAGTAGTCTTGTTACCCCGGCATCGAGCCGGAATGATAGGGAATATCTCAGAGCAGAGAAAGTTAGTGAGATGAGGAAAGTGGTACTCACCACAGGCAGGACAGTCCCCAGCGGCAACTGCAGAGTAGTCCAAGGATGAACCACTAGAATGGTCAGGCAGGCAGGGTTTGGCACCAGTAAAGCAGTCCAAGGGCACACCACTAGAACGGTCAGGCAGCCAGGGTTCGGCAAAAGTAATACAATCCAGCAATAAAGGGGTAAAGCAGGTAGAGTAGTAGGACAGGCAGGTTCAGCAATAGTAATTCAATTCAGCAGTTAAGGGTTAAAGCAGGTAGAATAGTCAGACAGGCAGGTTCAGCAACGGTATTTCAATACAGCAGTTATTGGGTAAAGCAGGTAGAGTAGTCAGGCAGGCAGGTTCAGCAACGGTAATAAGGCACATAGATAGAATGATCTGTCACACCCAGGAGCATACAAAGTAACACCTATACTTGGGCAGTGACAGATCATTTGTAGCAATTTTAAAAAGGCACAGGATTCGTGCCACAGCGGTATGACCTGCATCAGGAGCGTGCAGCGATGACGTCAGCGCTGCACGCATCCGGACCCGACACTGCCCCTGGCAACAAGTAGGGAAGGAGACGCTGCACCCCTAGCAACGGCTAAAGCGGCGCGGCATGACATAGCCCCCCTCTCAGCATGGAATCTAGAGACCAGAGATGGAGCATGCACATCAGGGGCAGGAACCCTGCCACAGAGAAACCCTTCCAATGTATCAGATACTGCAGTTGTCTGTGCCTGTATCCGGAGTCCAGGATCTTAGCTACCTCATATTTGGGGTCACCACAGACCAGGAGTGTAGGAGGAGGAGCTCGGAGCCGGGTATATCTATTCTTGATGTAAGGTTTAAGTAGTGAGATTTGGAAGACTGGATGTTTGCGTAAGGTTTTTGGCAAGGCCACTTTGTAGGCAACAGGAGACAGTCTTTTCAGGACCTTGTAAGGGCCGATAAACCTAGGCACAATTTGTGACAGGGTTGACCTAGACGAATATGTCGAGTAGAGATCCAAACACGTTCACCCACTGGGATGGCACATACAGAAGCCCTATGACGCAAATCATCAGCAAACTTCTTATATCTAGAGACAGCTGAACGCAAATGAGAGCGAAATTGTTGCCAATGAGTGGTGAGTCCAGTGATGTGACGGTATGCGGCAGGGACCCCAGTGGACTGAGCTGAAAGAGGGAAGACACGAGGTCGATACCCTGTTGAGGCTTGAAATGGAGAACATCGATGAGAAGAGTGCCAATGAGTGTTTCTTGCCAGCTCAGCTAGGGGTAGCAACTCAGACCAGTTGGTATGGCAAGCATTGATAAAGGCTTAAGGTAGGCTTCAAGATCCTGGTTTGCTCTCTCAGTCAGTCCATTGGTCTGAGGATGGTAGCCAGAAGACAAGGAAACAGTGGTTCAAATCAATTTAAAAAAGGCTCTCCAAAAGGCAGAGATGAAGTGTGGACCTCTGTCGGAAACAATATTCACAGGAATGCCATGAAGTCGTACCCAATGCAAGATAAAATGGGATGATAATTCTTTAGCAGAAGGCATTTTGGTTAGGGGAACGAAGTGAGCCAGTCTGGAAAAGCACAACCGAGATAACTGTATAGTGGTCAGAAGAAAGAAGGTCCCCAATGAAGACCATTGTTATGTGTGTCCATGGTTGTTTAGGAATGGACAATGGTTGGAGCAAGCCAGGAGGCAATGATCGTGGAGTCTTGTTGGCAGCACAAATTGTGCAGGCTTTCACATAATCCTGAGCATCAGACTTCATAGAAGGCCACCAAACATGTTGGGAAAGACGCTTGAAAGTCCTAGTAAAACCAGGATGTCCTGAGAGTTTGCTATGATGAGCCCAGGATAGTACAGGGGTGTGTAGATTCAGAGGAACAAAGAGGATATCAGAGGCCACGGGAGCTCCAGGAGGTTTACTAGACTGGTCGTGTTGTAATCTTTGCAGAAGGGTGGTATTGAGTTGAGCAACCACACAGGAAGGGGGTATATTGTGTCAAATAGGAGCTTCTGAGGAATCACTTGAGTGAGAGAAATGACAGGAAAGGGCGACCGCCTTCATGTTCTTGGTCCCAGGAAGATAAGAGACCACAAAGTTAAAATGGGAAAAGAACAAGGCCCACCTGGCCTGTCGAGGATTGAGTCGACGAGCAGTCTCTAGGTAAGTCAGATTCTTGTGGTCGGTGAAAATTTGAATAGAATTGGCGGTGCCCTCTAACCAATGACGCCATTCAGTCAAGGCCTTCTTAATGGATAAGAGTTCATGGTTACCCACATCGTAGTTCCTCTCAGCAGGATTAAAGCATTTAAAGAAAAAGGCTACAGGGTGTGACTTGGAAGTCAAAGGGTCCCTATCTCGGTGGCATCAACCTCTAAAGTGAACTGTAGGTCAGGATCAAGATGGCGGAGCACAGGAGCTGAACAGAAAGCCTTTTTCAGACAAGAGAAGGCATTTATGGCATCAGGAGGCCAATGTTTATAGTCTTTGTACCATTTTGTCAATTCAGTGAGAGGAGCGACTGTATGTGAAAAGTTCTTTATAAACTTGCGGTAATAATTGGAGAATCCCAAGAACCTCTTCAATTTCTTTAAAGAGGTAGGTTGAGGCCATTCTAGTACTGGGGTGAGTTTAGCAGGATCCATGGCAAAACTCTCCTTTGAGATGACATAACCAAGGAATTGGATCTGAACTTGATCAAACTCACACTTTTCTAGCTTGGCTACCAAAGAATTGTCTCTGAGATGAAGAAGCACCTGTCTCTCATGCCTATGATGCTCCTCTAAAGAGGAAGAGAAAACAAGGATATCATCCAGATAAACGATGACAGTGGGGTTGAGGAGGTCACGGAAGACATCGTTGACAAATGCTTGGAAGACTGCAGGGGCGTTACACAGCCCAAAGGGCATTACAAGGTATTCGTAATGCCCAGATCTTGTGTTAAAGGCGGTCTTCCATTCGTGGCCTGGAAAAATGTGAATCAGATTGTATGCCCCACGTAAATCCAATTTGGTGAAAAACCGAGCATCCTGGAGTGAGTCATACAGTTCGGTGATCAATGGTATGGGATAGCGATTCTTGATGGTTATGTTGTTTAAGGCCCTGTAGTCAATGCAGGGTCTGAGCCTACCATCCTTCTTACTGACAAAAAAGAAGCCAGCCCCAGCAGGAGAGGAGGAAGGGCGAATGAAACCTTTATCTAGGTTCTCTTGGATCTACATCTCCATGGATTTGGTTTCAGCCTTAGAGAGTGGATAAGTCCTCCCTTTAGGAAATGGAACTCTGGGAAAGAGGTCGATCTTGCAGTCATAAGGACAGTGGGGTGGCAGCAGGTCACCTGCTTTTTTCTCAAACACATCCGCAAAGTCCATGTATACTGAAGGAAGGTTTGAAGGAGTCTGTATACTGGCTATGGGAATGCAGGGCAGAGGAATGACTTTAGCAAGGCAGGAGAGCAGTTGTCCCTCAGCCCAGTAAAACTGTGGATTGTGTATCCGAAGCCAAGGAAGACCAAGGATGACAGGCTGTGCTGGGGAATGAATGACCTCAAACTGCAGCTGTTCAGTGTGGAGGACTTCCACAGTCAGGGTCAGGGGTGCTGACTAAAAATGGATCACGCCCGAACCAAGGGTGGTGCCATTCTAGGGTAGTTGTTTTGAGACAGTGTCTTTTCTGCAGTAGAGGCAAACCATCTTGAATCCAGGAAGTTTCCAGCTTCCCCTGAATCAATGAAGGCTTGAGAGTGGACAGTATTCTGAAAGAAGGTAAGGGTAACAGGTACCAGGATCCGAGAGGAGTGAAGAGATTTAGTTGAGATTATCCCCTAAGCATTGGCTTTTCCTAGCCAAATGTCACAGTCCTTTAGTTGGTTAGATCCACAATAAAAACATAGTCTCAGTCTCCTTCTTCTCTGCCTTTCAGACTCTGAAGGTTTGAAGGAGGAGAGATCCATGGGTTCCTCTGCTGAGGTAACTGGAGCTGCTGAAGGGGTAGCAGATGCTGCCAAAACTGGGCGAATAGAAGGACCCTCCTTGTTCTGTCCCCTGGCTTGTCTTTCCTGAAAGCGAGAGTCCAGATTAATACAAAGCATTATAAAGTCATCCAAAGAAGAAGGAATATCACGAGTTCATCTTTGATGCATTCATGGAGACCCCTCCTAAAGGCTGCCTTGAGAGCACTGCCATTCCAAGTGGTTTCAAGTGCCAAGGTGCAGAACTCTATGGCAAATTGTGCCACAGTTTTATTGTCCTGGCGGAGATCCAGGAGAGAATATTCTGCAGCAGGGGTACAGCCAGAAGTCCCAAACACAGAAGATAAAGCAGAAATTAAATCATCAGCATCATGCAGGAGTGTAGTGTTATGTTCCAAAAGGGGAGAGACCCAGGCTAGGGCCTTGTCCTTTAGCAAGGAAATGATAAAGGTGACCCTTGACTGATGAGACTGAAAGGTGTGAGGAGTATTGAGGAAGTGCAGCCTGCATTGGTTTAGAAAGCCCCTGCAATCAGTAGTACCTTCATACTTGTCAGGCAAGGGTATCTGGGGTATACTTCCAGAAGCAGATGAAGAAGTCACAGTACTAGGAGGAGGGGCTGGTGGTGTAGTAGCAGGAGCGGCATCCCTCACTGCAACTAGTAAGGAGAGTTGAGCGGTAATAGCCTCTAGCTTGGCATCCATATTCTGCAACTGTGTGGTATGGGTTCCCAACATCTGTCCCTGAAGATAAACAGCTTGTGCCACCTCATCTGGCTGCATGGGCCAAGTATAATGTAATGCTCGTGGGATACTCCTCTATCAGACCAAACTCGGCCAGTAGTCTTGCTATCCCGCCGTCAAGCCGGAATGATAGGGAATATCCCAGAGCAGAGAAAATTAGTGAGATGAGGAAGGCGGCACTCACCACAGGCAGGACAGTCCCCAGCGGCAACGGTAGAGCAGTCCAAGGATGAACCACTAGAATGGTCAGGCAGGCAGGGATTGGCACCAGTAAAGCAGTCCAAGGGCACACCACTAGAATGGTCAGGCAGGGTTTGGAAACAGTAAAGCAGTCCAAGGGCACACCACTAGAATGGTCAGGCAGGCAGGGTTTGGCAACAGTAATACAATCCAGCAATAAAGGGGTAAAGCAGGTAGAGTAGTTAGACAGGCAGGTTCAGCAATAGTAATTCAATCCAGCAGTTAAGGGTTAAAGCAGGTAGAGTAGTCAGGCAGGCAGGTTCAGCAATGGTATTTCAATCCAGCAGTTAAGGGGTAAAGCAGGTAGAGTAGTCAAGCAGGCAGGTTCAACAACATTAATAAGGCACATAGATAGAACGATCTGTCACACCCAGGAGCACACAAAGTAACACCTATACTTGGGCAGTAACAGATCATTTGTAGCAATTTTAAATTGGGGCAGGATTCGCGCCACAGAGGTCTGACCGGCATTAGGAGTGTGCGGCAATGACGTCAGCACCGCACGCATCTGGACCCGACATTGCCCCTGGCAACGAGCAGGAAAGGAGACACCAAGCCACTAGCAATGGCTAGAGTGGCACGGCATGACATAATCATTCTTAGCCCACTGCTACCAGTCACACTACAGGCAAATAATATAGAAAACTGGCCCATTTCACACAAGCAATCATATCCCTGGAATTCTATTTTTAGCCAGAAATATATCTAAGCCATTTTTAAATGTATCTAAAGTATTGGCAGCCACTACCCTCCTTAGGCAAGATATTCCACAATTTGATTGCTCTTACCGTGAAAAAATGTTTACATTGCTGGAGATTAAATCTCCTATCCTCTAGCCTCAAATTATTACCTATTGTCACAAACAACTGCCTTGGAATAAACATTGCTTCCACCAACTCTGTATATGGGGCTTGAATATATTTACTCATATCACCATTCAAGCACCTTTTTCTCTAGTGTAAACAACCCAATTTGACAAACCTCTCTCTATAGTTTAAAGGGATAGTCTACACTAGAATTGTTTTTGTTTAAAAGGATAGATAATCCCTTTATTAACCATTCCCCAGTTTTGCATAACCAACACAGTTATAATAATACACGTTTTACCTTTGTAATTACCTTGTATCTAAGCCTCAGCAGACTGCCCCCTTATTTCAGTTCTTTTGACAGACATCCATTTTAGCCAATCAGAGCTGGCTCCCTGGAACTCCACATGCATGAGCACAGTGTAATCTATATGACACACATGAACTAACACCCTCTGGTGGTGAAAAATCATCGAAATGCCCTGAGAGAAGAGGCGGCCTTCAAGGGCTTAGAAATTAGCATATGAACCTCCTACGTTTAGCTTTCAACTAAGAATACCTAGAGAACAAAGCAAAATTGGTGATAAAAGTAAATTGGAAAATTGTTTAAAATTACATTCTCTATCTGAATCATGAAAGTTTATTTTGGACTAGACTGTCCCTTTAAATCCTCCATTCGCCTTATTAGGTTTGTAGCCCTTCTCTGAACTTTTTGTAATTCTGCAATGTCCCTTTTTAAAATTGGTCCCCAGAATTGCACTCCATACTCAAGGTGAGGTCTTACCTGGGATTTATACAACGACAGAATTATGGTTTCTTCCCTTGTATCTATCCCTCTTTTAATACATTCTAGTATATTATTAGCCTTAAAATCATCTGCCTTGTATTGCATCCTCATGTTTAGCTAAGTTTGTTATCTATAGGTAGATCTAAATAATTTCCTTCTCTGTTTTATTAAGTCTAGTACCATTTAAATAATAGGTAGCGAGCATTTTTTACTCCCAAAATGTAGAACCTTATATTTACCAATATTAAATCTCATTTGCCACTTACCAGCCCATTCCTCCAGTTTGTGTAAACCCCCTTGCAAAGCAATTATATACTGCACATATCTAATCACCTTACACAGCTTTGCATCATCTGCAAAAATAGAGATGTTGCTTTTTAATTCTTCCTTCAAGTAATTTTAAAAAAATATTAAAAAGAATAGAGTATGATTCATGTACTACAACATGTTGTCCCCTCTCTTTTATCCAGTTATTTACCCATGAGTTAACATATTCAGCTATTCTAGGTCCTTTCATTTTGTACAATAATCTCTCATTTGACACTGTATCAAAAGCCTTTGCAAAATCCAAGTAAATTACATCAATTTATTCACCTTTATCTATAGTTGTGCTTACCTCCTAATGGAATCTAATTAGATTTGTTTGAGATGATTACTCATAGAACCATGCTGATTTGAAATCTTATTTTCCCGAATATACTCTTGAATATAATCCCTTTTAATACCTTCCAGTATCTTCCCCACTATTGATGTCAGGCTTACTGGTCTATAGCTTTTTGGATCAGCCATGCTTTTTTCAGATACAAACCAGAAACCAATGGATTGCCGGGGACCTTTTTTAAAACTTCACACTTTATTCAATATGCATTAAAATCCAAACAAACGATAACACTCTCAAGCTTCACAGATAGCAGCACCTGTATAGTGCCAGCAGCATCCCAGGTCAACTGATGCGTTTTGGCCCGTGGCCGTGGTAATAGCTGTATGACCTTCCCACTGTCAGTACTCATTTTTAAAACACCAAAACTTTGGTGATTGGGCTAAAAGAAAATGACGTTGCACAGCAAACATATAGTATCTGTTACATAGTAATACATATTACATTCTATTACAAAACATACAATTGGTTATCTATGTAGCTTTACTCCGTGCTATTTTTGTAGCTGATGACTATATAAAACCATAGCATCAGATAATAATGATTTAAAGAAACATTTACCAAACGATGGAAAGATTATGGAACCCCCGCCCTCCTTTTAGATGGAAATAAAATACTACTGTGAACACAAAAGGGAACCCCTACAGCATTAAGGTTGTCCATTTCAATTTATTCTATGAATCATCTAATGATTCAAATATTTTAAACAGTGATATTAATCAGTACTATAAGACAAAAAAATGTATACAATTACTCACAGTTATTTTGTTGCTCAGTTCCCTGTTGTTTCAACAATAGTAAAATCAATACTAATTAATATTCACGTTGGTCAAAATTAAAATTATATGGATTTATTTAAATATTGGTTTGAATATTCATTTATTTATTTAAATATTAAAATATTGCCCCTCTCGAAGGATGATGTTGACCACATTACTGCCAAAAGTTAACCAGATCAAACTAAATTAAGTCCTTGAGGCACTCTAGTCTGTAATTTAAAAACCCAAAAGACCTTCCTTTTGGCAAGTATATAATCAAGATCCCCTCCCAATTTTTGGGTCCTTACTTTCTGAATGATGGTCTACCTCAGAGTATTGGATGGATTACGGTGTTTCCAAGCAAAATGTTGGATCAGAGATGTAGTCAGATTTCCTGCTTTATATTTGTCAAATGTTCACAAATCTCAATTCAAAGTTATGAGATATCAATCTTAAAATGGAGTTTCTTTAAACTACAATATAGTAATAATATGGCTGGAGATTGCTGGGTGAATGCAAAATATACAGCAATTAGAACAGTTCCAAAAACTCTGTATTACCTGCAGTGAGTACAGTGTATTTTCAGTGAATATATAAAAAAAAAAAAAAATTACGAATAGACTACATTTTCAGGAAAATAATGCAGAGAGTTTGTTGAATAGTAAATGTTGCATAGTAAAGGGATAGTAAAGTCAAAATCAAATGTTCATGAATCAGATAGAGCATGTAATTTTAAACAACGCTCCATGTTACTTCTATTGTCAATTGTGCTTTGTTCTCTTGGTATCCTTTGTTGAAGAGTACACCTAGGTAGGCTGATAGGAGTTTAGGAGTGTGTCCTTGTCTTTAGTCGTATATGGTAGTGGTATTTGCAACAATGTATAATATTGCATAAACATAGTAGCAAATACTGCTGCTAGATAGCTAAAAACATGTGTACGCTCCTGAGCTCATCTAGGATTACTCTTTAAAAAAGGATACTAAGACAACTAAGCAAAATTGGTAATAAAGGTAAATTGGAAAATTTTATGCTAATCCATTTAAGTTTAATTTTGAGTTTGCTGTTCTTTTAAGTTAACTGTATATTCTTCAGAATTGTAATTACACATTTAAGGTGATTTATAAAAAAGCTTAGGATAACAAGTCTTTGGGTCATACCTTAAACATGGTTATTAGAAATGTTGGCTTTAGAAATACAGTAGAAAGCAGAGGTTGTATGTCTTCATACCACACAATAAGGCCAATGTGATGCAGATATCTTAGAATGTCCTTCAGAAGATCCTTGTTCAAGTGACCGTCTTGGGTCTTCAGCATAACCTCTCGTAGAAGAAGGTCTAGCTCCATAATACCTATTTAGAGATCCATAAATATATAACAGTTAGAAATAGATGCGTTTTTTTGTGTGTATTAGTTTTATAGGCATTAAAAGGACACTCAGTCAAAATTAAGCTTTCATGATTCAGATAGAGCATGCAATTATAAATAACTTTCCAATTTATTTCCACAAACAAAATGTACACAGTCTTTTTATATTTATACTTTTTGAGTCACCAGCTCCTACTGAGCATGTGCAAGAATTCACAGAATATATGTAGCGTGTTGAGTAGACACAGGATACAAGGTCCTGTAGGCATTAGTAATACTGTGATTGCTGGAACAAAGGTTAAAAGATACAAGGATCCCAAATATATGTGAGATGAGAGTGGGGGTGAGCGAACACCATGGAACACCTTGAATAAGATAAAAGTGATTTATTTGCGACACGTTTCTCAGCCACGGTACAGCCGTTTCTTCAGGCATCAATGCTTTCCTGATTCAAGGTGTCCCAGGCTGTGCGCTTACCCCCACTCTCATCTCACATATATTTGGGAATATTGTATCTTTTAACCTTTGTCCAGCAATCGCGGTATTACTAATACCTACAGGACCTTGTATCCTGTGTCTACTCAACACGCTACAAACACCTGACGTCCTGATTGCGAGCCGAGATCCCACTGCCAGTAACAGCGTACTGACCGCTGTAAGTGTCAGCCTGCTCATATGCACTTTATTCCTTGAAAGTGGCACCGTCAAATGTGAGTGCAATCTTATTTGTCACAATGTTCACTTTCTCAAGATCTGGCTACGCTATGAGGCGCCCCTTTTGTTTTTAGCTCTAAGTTAACATTTTCCCTTATTGTGATCTTGGGGGTTTTCAACATAGTCTTCTGAGATTTCATAGTAAAGTTCCTTAAACTGTGAATTGACTGTGCCTGCACATGCTGGATGCACACTCCCTTTTACAAGCATCCAAATTGGATGCTAAAAGTTCCCCCACAATGGGATGTAGCTACTGAGGAAATTTTGAGGTAACACAGAAAACAATTTAATTTTGTACATAAAGAACTGGATTTTTCATTGCTTATGATGTAGTAACTATAATTCCAAGGTAAAAGGGGATTTTTTTCTGTCACCCCATGAAAAGGGATACAATGTAAAATAAAGAAATATCTGACGTCTAGGTCCATCTTTGTTACATATTTAATCAAGTGCCTCTGTGGTTTGATGTATATTGGAGAGACTAAAAGGGAGGTGAAAGAAAGAATTATTGAACATAAATCTAACATCAGATTAGAAGTAAATTAGAAAGTTGTTTAAATTGCATTATCTTTCTAAATCATGAAAGAAAAATTTGGGTTTAATGTCCCTTTAAACTTTCATTATTCAGATAGGACTTGTAATTTTAATCAATTTTCCAATTTACTTTTATCATCAAATTTGTTTTTTTCTCTTGGTATTCTTAGTTAAAACTAAACCTAGGCAGAGTCATATGCTAATTTCTAAGCCCTTGAAGGCTGCCTCTAATCACATGCTTTTTAAATTCCTTTTCAACACAAACGTGGGCCATATAGATAACACTGTGTTCAGGCACAGGGAGTTATTTAAGATTTAGCACATTACAATCCTATAATATAAAAGGCCAAGTGTGTTTGTCCGAAGCTGTCATGTGCAGTAGACAGCACGAGGACAAACACACCTGGCCTTTGAGTCCCTAGCTGTCGTCTGATCTGCGGCAGAAGTGGGCGTGGCCGGGCGTGAGCGGGGCGTGGCCGGGCGTGAATAGCCGTGAAGGGGGAGTGGCCAGTTGTGAATGGGGCGTGGCCTAGCACGGTCACGCAATAGAGGGGAGAGAGAGAGAGGTGGGAGAGAGAGGGGGGGGAGAGAGAGAGAGAGAGAGAGAGAGGGGGGAGAGAGAGAGCAAAAGAGAGAGCACAAAAGAGAGGGGAGGAGAGAGAGCAAAAGAGGGGGAGAGAGAGAGCAAAAGAGGGGGAGAGAGAGCACAAAAGAGGGGGGAGAGAGCGCAAAAGAGAGGGGGGAGAGAGCGCAAAAGAGAGGGGGAGATAGCACAAAAGAGAGGGGGGGAGAGAGAGCGCAAAAGAGAGGGCGGGAGAGAGAGCGCAAAAGAGAGGGCAGGAGAGAGAGAGCAAAAGAGAGGGGGGAGAGCGCAAAAGAGAGGGGGGGAGAGAGAGCGCAAAAGAGGGGGGAGAAAGAGAGCGCAAAAGAGGGGGGAGAAAGAGAGCACAAAAGAGAGGGGGGAAGAGCACAAAAGAGAGGGGGGAAGAGCGCAAAAGAGAGGGGGGAAGAGCGCAAAAGAGAGGGGGGAAGAGCGCAAAAGAGAGGGGGGAGAGAGAGCGCAAAAGAGAGGGGAGAGAGAGAGCGCAAAAGAGAAGGGAGAGAGCACAAAAGAGAGGGGAAGAGAGAGAGCGCAAAAGAGAGGGGGGGAGAGAGTGCAAAAGAGATGGGGGAGAGAGAGAGCGCAAAAGAGATGGGGGAGAGAGAGAGCGCAAAAGAGAGGGGGAGAGAGAGAGCGCAAAAGAGAGGGGGAGAGAGAGAGCGCAAAAGAGAGGGGGAGAGAGAGTGCAAAAGAGAGGGGGGAGAGAGCGCAAAAGAGAGGGGGGAGAGAGCGCAAAAGAGAGGGGGGAGAGAGAGCGCAAAAGAGAGGGGGAGAGAGCGCAAAAGAGAGGGGGGAGAGAGAGAGGGCAAAAGAGAGGGGGGGAAGAGCGCAAAAGAGAGGGGGAGAGAGACCGCAAAAGAGAGGGGGGAGAGAGCGCAAAAGAGAGGGGGGAGAGTGCAAAACAGAGGGGGAGAGAGAGAGAGCACAAAATAGAGGGGGAGAGAGAGAGCACAAAAGAGAGGGGGAGAGAGAGCGCAAAAGGGAGGGGAGAGAGAGAGGGGGGAGAGAGCCCAAAAGAGATGAGGGAGAGAGAGCGCAAAAGAGAGGGGGGGGGTGAGAGCGCAAAAGAGAGGGGGGAGAGAGCGCAAAAGAGAGGGGGGAGAGAGCGCAAAAGAGAGGGGGGAGAGAGCGCAAAAGAGAGGGGGGGAGAGAGCGCAAAAGAGAGGGGAGAGAGAGCACAAAAGAGAGGGGAGAGAGAGCGCAAAAGAGATGGGGAGAGAGAGAGTGCAAAAGAGATGGGGGAGAGAGAGCGCAAAAGAGAAGGGGAGAGAGAGCGCAAAAGAGAGGGGGAGAGAGAGTGCAAAAGAGAGGGGGGAGAGAGCGCAAAAGAGAGGGGGGAGAGAGCGCAAAAGAGAGGGGGGAGGAGAGCGCAAAAGAGAGGGGGAGAGAGCGCAAAAGAGAGGGGGGAGAGAGAGAGCGCAAAGAGAGGGGGAAGAGCGCAAAAGAGAGGGGGAGAGAGAGCGCAAAAGAGAGGGGGGAGAGAGTGCAAAAGAGAGGGGGGAGAGCGCAAAAGAGAGGGGGAGAGAGAGAGCACAAAATAGAGGGGTGAGAGAGAGCACAAAAGAGAGGGGGAGAGAGAGAGGGGGAGAGAGCACAAAACAGAGGGGTGAGAGAGAGCACAAAAGAGAGGGGGAGAGAGAGAGGGGGAGAGAGCCCAAAAGAGATGGGGGAGAGAGAGCGCAAAAGAGAGGGGGGGAGAGAGTGCAAAAGAGAGGGGGGAGAGAGCGCAAAAGAGAGGGGGGAGAGAGCGCAAAAGAGAGGGGAGGGGAGAGCGCAAAAGAGAGGAGAGGAAAGAGCGCAAAGAGAGGGGGGAGAGAGTGCAAAAGAGATGGGGAGAGAGAGAGTGCAAAAGAGATGGGGGAGAGAGAGCGCAAAAGAGAGGGGAGAGAGAGATCGTAAAAGAGGGGGAGAGAGAGCGCAAAAGAGAAGGGGAGAGAGAGCGCAAAAGAGAGGGGGGAGAGAGAGCGCAAAAGAGAGGGGGAGAGAGCACAAAAGAGAGGGAGAAAGAGCGCAAAAGAGAGGGGGGAGAGAGAGCGCAAAAGAGAAGGGGAGAGAGCGCAAAAGAGAGGGGGGAGAGAGCGCAAAAGAGAGGGGGGAGAGAGCGCAAAAGAGAGGGGGGAGAGAGCGCAAAAGAGAGGGGGGGGAGAGTGCAAAAGAGAGGGGAGAGAGGACGCAAAAGGGAGGGGGAGAGAGCGCAAAAGAGATGGGGGAGAGAGAGAGCGCAAAATAGATAGAGAGGGGGGAGAGAGAGCGCTAAAGAGAGTAGGGAGAGAGAGCGCAAAAGAGAGGGGGGAGAGAGAGGGCAAAAGAGAGGGGGAGAGAGGACGCAAAAGGTAGGGGAGAGAGAGAGGGGGGGAGAGAGCGCAAAAGAGATGGGGGAGAGAGAGAGCGCAAAATAGATAGAGAGGGGGAGAGAGAGCGCAAAAGAGAGGGGGGAGAGAGCGCAAAAGAGATGGGGGAGAGAGAGAGCGCAAAAGAGATGGGGGAGAGAGAGAGCGCAAAAGAGATGGGGGAGAGAGAGAGCGCAAAAGAGAGGGGGGAGAGAGAGAGCGCAAAAGAGAGGGGGAGAGAGAGAGCGCAAAGAGAGGGGGAGAGAGAGCACAAAGGAGAGGGGGAGAGAGAGCACAAAGGAGAGGGGGAGAGAGAGTGCAAAAGAGAGGGGGGAGAGAGCGCAAAAGAGAGGGGGAGAGAGAGCGCAAAAGAGAGGGGGGAGAGAGAGGGCAAAAGAGAGGGGAGAGAGCGCAAAAGAGAGGGGGGGAGAGAGAGCGCAAAAGAGAGGGGGAAGAGCGCAAAAGAGAGGGGGAGAGAGACCGCAAAAGAGAGGGAGGAGAGAGCGCAAAAGAGAGGGGGGAGAGTGCAAAACAGAGGGGAGAGAGAGCACAAAATAGAGGGGGAGAGAGAGAGCACAAAAGAGAGGGGGAGAGAGAGCGCAAAAGGGAGGGGAGAGAGAGAGGGGGGAGAGAGAGAGGGGGGAGAGAGCCCAAAAGAGATGGGGGAGAGAGAGCGCAAAAGAGAGGGGGGGAGAGAGCGCAAAAGAGAGGGGGAGAGAGCTCAAAACGGAGGGGGGGGGGGAGCGCAAAAGAGAGGGGGGGAGAGAGCGCAAAAGAGATGGGGAGAGAGAGCGCAAAAGAGATGGGGAGAGAGAGAGTGCAAAAGAGATGGGGGAGAGAGAGCGCAAAAGAGAGGGGGAGAGAGAGTGCAAAAGAGAGGGGGGAGAGAGCGCAAAAGAGAGGGGGGAGAGAGAGCGCAAAAGAGAGGGGGAGAGAGCCCAAAAGAGATGGGGGAGATAGAGCGCAAAAGAGAGGGGGGGAGAGAGTGCAAAAGAGAGGGGGGAGAGAGCGCAAAAG
The DNA here is from genome assembly GCF_027579735.1 of Bombina bombina. Classification (NCBI taxonomy): domain Eukaryota; kingdom Metazoa; phylum Chordata; class Amphibia; order Anura; family Bombinatoridae; genus Bombina; species Bombina bombina. The sequence continues at coordinate 95,010,431 of NC_069505.1, read as the reverse complement.
AGAGGGGGGAGAGAGCGCAAAAGAGAGGGGAGGAGAGAGCGCAAAAGAGAGGGGAGGAGAGAGCGCAAAACAGAGGGGGGAGAGAGCGCAAAAGAGAGGGGAGGAGAGAGCACAAAAGAGATGGGGAGAGAGAGAGTGCAAAAGAGATGGGGGAGAGAGAGAGCGCAAAAGAGAGGGGGAGAGAGAGAGCGTAAAAGAGGGGGAGAGAGAGCGCAAAAGAGAGGGGAGAGAGAGCGCAAAAGAGAGGGGGAAGAGAGAGCGCAAAAGAGAAGGGGAGAGAGCACAAAAGAGAGGGAGGAAAAGCGCAAAAGAGAGGGGGGGGAGAGAGCGCAAAAGAGAAGGGGAGAGAGCGCAAAAGAGAGGGGGGAGAGAGCGCAAAAGAGAGGGGGGGAGAGTGCAAAAGAGAGGGGAGAGAGGACGCAAAAGGGAGGGGGAGAGAGAGAGGGGGGAGAGAGAGTGCAAAAGAGAGGGGGGAGAGAGCGCAAAAGAGAGGGGGAGAGAGAGCGCAAAAGAGAGGGGGAGAGAGAGCGCAAAAGAGAGGGGGAGAGAGAGCGCAAAAGAGAGGGGGGAGAGAGAGGGCAAAAGAGAGGGGGAGAGAGCGCAAAAGAGAGGGGGGAGAGAGAGCGCAAAGAGAGGGGGGAAGAGCGCAAAAGAGAGGGGGAGAGAGACCGCAAAAGAGAGGGAGGAGAGAGCGCAAAAGAGAGGGGGGAGAGTGCAAAACAGAGGGGAGAGAGAGCACAAAATAGAGGGGGAGAGAGAGAGCACAAAAGAGAGGGGGAGAGAGAGCGCAAAAGGGAGGGGAGAGAGAGAGGGGGGAGAGAGAGAGGGGGGGAGAGAGCCCAAAAGAGATGGGGGAGAGAGAGCGCAAAAGAGAGGGGGGGAGAGAGCGCAAAAGAGAGGGGGAGAGAGCTCAAAACGGAGGGGGGGGGAGAGCGCAAAAGAGAGGGGGGAGAGAGCGCAAAAGAGATGGGGAGAGAGAGCGCAAAAGAGATGGGGAGAGAGAGAGTGCAAAAGAGATGGGGGAGAGAGAGCGCAAAAGAGAGGGGGAGAGAGAGTGCAAAAGAGAGGGGGGAGAGAGCGCAAAAGAGAGGGGGGAGAGAGAGCGCAAAAGAGAGGGGGAGAGAGCCCAAAAGAGATGGGGGAGATAGAGCGCAAAAGAGAGGGGGGGAGAGAGTGCAAAAGAGAGGGGGGAGAGAGCGCAAAAGAGAGGGGGGAGGAGAGCGCAAAAGAGAGGGGAGGAGAGAGCGCAAAAGAGAGGGGAGGAGAGAGCGCAAAACAGAGGGGGGAGAGAGCGCAAAAGAGAGGGGAGGAGAGAGCACAAAAGAGATGGGGAGAGAGAGAGTGCAAAAGAGATGGGGGAGAGAGAGAGCGCAAAAGAGAGGGGGAGAGAGAGAGCGTAAAAGAGGGGGAGAGAGAGAGAGCGCAAAAGAGAGGGGGAGAGAGAGCGCAAAAGAGAGGGGGGAGAGAGAGCGCAAAAGAGAAGGGGAGAGAGCACAAAAGAGAGGGAGGAAAAGCGCAAAAGAGAGGGGGGGAGAGAGCGCAAAAGAGAAGGGGAGAGAGCGCAAAAGAGAGGGGGGAGAGAGCGCAAAAGAGAGGGGGGGGAGAGGGCAAAAGAGAGGGGAGAGAGGACGCAAAAGGGAGGGGGAGAGAGAGAGGGGGGAGAGAGCGCAAAAGAGATGGGGAGAGAGAGAGCGCAAAATAGATAGAGAGGGGGGAGAGAGAGCGCAAAAGAGAGGGGGAGAGAGCGCAAAAGAGATGGGGGAGAGAGCGCAAAAGAGGGGGAGAGAGAGAGCGCAAAAGAGAGGGGGGAGAGAGAGCGCAAAAGAGAGGGGGGAGAGAGATAGCTCAAAAGAGAGGAGGGAGAGAGAGAGCTCAAAAGAGAGGGGGAGAGAGAGCAAAAGAGAGAGGGGAGAGAGAGAGCGCAAAAGTGGGGGAGAAAGAGAGCGCAAAAGTGGGGGAGAGAAAGAGCGCAAAAGAGAGGGGGGAGAGAGAGCACAAAGAGAGGGGAGAGAGCGCAAAAGAGAGGGGGGAGAGAGCGCAAAAGAGAGGGGGGAGAGAGCGCAAAAGAGAGGGGGGAGAGAGCGCAAAAGAGAGGGGGGAAGAGCGCAAAAGAGAGGGGGAGAGAGAGCACAAAAGTGAGGGGGGGAGAGAGAGCGCAAAAGAGAGGGGGGAGAGAGCGCAAAAGAGAGGGGGGAGAGCACAAAAGAGAGGGGGGGAGAGAGAGTGCAAAAGAGAGGGGAGAGAGAGAGACCACAAAATAGAGGGGGAGAGAGAGAGAGATCGCAAATGAGAGGGGGGAGAGGGAGCGCAAAAGGGAGGGGAGAGAGGGGGGAGAGAGCGCAAAAGAGATGGGGGAGAGAGTTCAAAAGAGAGGGGGGGAGAGAGAGGGGGGAGAGAGCGCAAAAGAGATGGGGGAGAGAGCGCAAAAGAGATGGGGGAGAGAGTTCAAAAGAGAGGGGGAGAGAGAGAGCGCAAAAGAGAGGGGGGAGAGAGAGCGCAAAAGAGAGGGGGAGAGAGAGCGCAAAAGAGAGGGGGGAGAGAGAGTGCAAAAGAGAGGGGGGGAGAGAGAGAGTGCAAAAGAGAGGGGAAGAGAGAGAGCTCAAAAGAGAGGGGGGGGGAGAGCTCAAAAGTCCCATAAACCGCAATGTAAAAGGACTTTTCAGTACGTTTTTTTTTTGTCTTATACCCCACACCCCACACTTTAACCTATAAAAACTGCTTTGTGCTTTTAAAAAAAGATGCTACAATTTTTTTAAAACAAAAAAGGTACCATACCGTTTATTTTGGGGGAAATTGGGGATCTGACCTCTGGTTAATTTTTGGAGTGCTAATTGCTACCGCAAGCTCATGGTAGTAATAACCAGCCACTTGTAATGGCTGATTATTTATCGTGCTCTTGTCAATTCACAATAAATTAGCAGCTCCACTTATAATCTAGTCCAAAATGGTTACTGCGAGTATTTATGTAAAATACTTAATATATATATTTTTTTTACAGCAGCAAAAACACAATAATGCAGAAAGCCTCCTAGAGTGAGGCCTGTATTAATAGCACATCTCGCAGTTTTCGGCAAGACCCACACTATGGCATTGATGAAATCCCTTTAAAGACACAGGGTACGGCCGTGTTGTTAAGGGACACTTTTGTGTCCCAGTACGGAAGCCTGAGCTGCGCCAATTCACTACAAAATTTGCAGTCAGTGTTTCCAGTAACAGGAAAAATCCTACACTTTATGACTGCTGTATAAATTTTATTTGTTAGTAATCCAGAAACAGATATGATTTGCTTTCTTCAATTTATAAAGAACTGCAATAAGAAAATGCTTTGATGCACTATTGCTTTACTATAACTATGTGTTTAACCCTGCAAATGAGTTAAACACATATTTAAAGTCAGATCTGGAGCAGCATTGCCGCTCTGCTCTATAATTGAGCATGGCTGATGACAGCTACACACATGATGCTCGTGATTGGTTCACTAGATTAAGTGTTAAACTAGGTCCCAGTAGCACATTGCTTCAGAGCTAGCTTTCACTATGTGTTTAACTTCTTTTGTAGGCGTTTAAGCAATAGGTATATGATAGCAATAGTCCAATTAGTAAATGCTCTATTACAGTAAAGCAGTTTTTAGTCCTTTTCACAACCACTTTTAGCTACTACCCAGAAGTCCATTACTCACCATGTTTTGGCAGGTCGTGATTATGCATAATCTCAGTGATAGATTTCTCCACTTCTTTGTAGACTGGCGGCAGCATTTTGACAATGTTAGGAAATAAGTCCACATTCCTGACCACACTCAAGATTGAGCTCTGCAGACTTTCAATGTCCTGGTAAATAGTGCTGTTGATAGGGATAATCTCAAGGACCTGTGAAACACAGGAAGAAATATTGTGTATTTTTTTCAAGTCAAGCCATGAGCGAATACAACTTCTCCTCTCTTTTTCTTTTGTTTTTTTTATTTAAAGGGACAATCTACCCCAAAATTGTTATTGATTAAAAAGATAGATAATTCCTTTATTACCCATTCCCCAGTTTTGCATAACAAACACAGTTATAATAATACATATTTTACCTCTGTAATTACCTTGTACATAAGCCTCGGCAGACTGTCCCTTATCTCCGTTCTTTTGACAGACTTGCATTTTAGCTAATCAGTGCTGACTCATAAATAACTCCACGGGAGTGAGCACAATGTTATCTATATGACACACATGAACTAGCACTGTCTAACTGTGAATAGCTGTCAAAATGCATTGAGATATGAGGCGTCCTTCAAGGGCTTAGAAATTAGCATATGGGCCTACCTAGTCTTAGCTTTTAACTAGGAATACCAGTTGAACAAAGCAAGTTTTATGATAAAATTAAATTATAAAGTTGTTTAAAATTGCATGCCTTATCTGACTCATGAAAGTTTGATTTTGACTAGACTATCCCTTTAATTCTCTGTCTTTATTCCGCATAATTCCTCCCTGAGGACTAAATCTCATTTCAAATCATTCACAGTTCACAGTTTATGAGCTCTGTCCCGCTGTCCTACCCAAATACACAATTGATGTTAAACTGGAGACTGTCCAACCATGACTTCTGCCCATGTCCTGCTCTGACTTCCAAGTTGTCCCAATTCCACTCACTGGCTACCTCATGCCCAATCTCCAGTCCTGAACACTAATCAGAAAATGCTGGGTGATAATCAGACCTGTCACAAAAAAAGCATCTAGGATTTCAAAATGTTGCAAATCAGATAGATGGTTTATGCAATTTGCAGCATATTGAAAACAGAATTTACTTTTTTTGCCTCTCTAGGCAGAGTTGGACAAGCAGAATATTTTTTTTTTTAAATAAATAATGACGTTGTCAGTGTAAGTGCAGTTAACAATGGCTACCTCAATTTCCCTTTTGTATTCTTTCAGTGGGAACTGCTATTATTATCACATGAATAGAGCTGTCACCTAAACCTCTGATTTTATTGTGCTTAGAGGGATATGGCTGCACCTCACTGACGAGGCCCACAGAAGGCCAAAGCGATCATCTGGGGTTGGCAAACAACAAATGATTGTATAAATACACAAAGTAGCGCTGCAAAAGATTAGAAGTGTGGATCTGGCACAATAAATAGAACAATCAAATATGATAAATACAAACAAATACTTTTATACAAATGGATATTCTATATGAAACAAATCTGGATAGGAGAGTCCCAGTCCAGGCAATAAAATAAAACCTTAGTAAATGATTGTACCCATATGGGAATAGGTATCAGGTGTGAATGTAAAAGTTAAGTTGTAACACTCCTCCGATGTACACCACTGGCTATGGGTGAATGATGATGCTCTTCTTACACAGGTAACTCCAAATACCCCAACAAGGAATTTATAACAACAAAAAGGAGAAAAGCGCAAACCCTGATTCAATTGTACTGTATAAATTTTAATGAAGCCTCACATGCTGATGTGGCTACTCACAGGATATAAAATATAAAACAGCTCATCAAACGATAGACACAGTTGTCAAATGAAACACTCGGTCCGGTGCAGATTCTTGTGTTTAGTAAGTTCAAAAGTTCCGCTATAGGATTTGACTAAAACACCTCTCTGCTTCAATGTCCAAAGAACCCGCTAAGGATTTCAAAAACACACACCCTCGGCTACAACCAATAGAAACCTCAAACACACAAGGATTTACGGAAGCCTCACAGGGACAATCCAATGGATCTATTCCTCTACGCGTTTCATCCCGATCGACTGGACTTTCTCAAGAGTGATTGCTATAAGGCGCTGTCTTCCATATAACGGAAAATGAGTGCTCACGCCCCCACATCCTCCATTATTTATTGGTTAATGATTGTATTACATTGAGGGGCAGAGAACAAAACGCCCACAATATTGTCTTTACATGTTAACCTCATAAATTAAATTTCATATTCTAAATACATATCATAAAAGCAGCACATAAAGCAGACAATAAAATGGATGAGATTGAATCAAGATAAATTGATAAATAATATTACAATGATTATAAAATAATAAATGTGTCAAAGAGTTCATAAATCTAAAATTTAAAAACACTCAGTTGGATAAAAAACTGTTAAAGACACAATTATGTTGAAAATTCATAAAAAGTATCTATTATATGTTATTGTGAATAAAATACAATTTAAAAAACACCATTAAAACCCAAAATAAACAAAACACATAACCCCATATTAATTTATATTGGGAACCATTTAAAGGAAGGCTTGAATATATAATTCTATATTTAACCTTTTAGGTTCTAGACAATCGGGGGTCTTTATCCAGAAAGTCTCTCTTTGTCTTAGTTTCAATAGTCTATTGGTGTCCCAACTGTCTGGAGCAACCCATTTAACAATTTTAATATTTAGATCTTTGGGATTTTGGTTATGAAATACCTTAAAGTGACAAGATACACTGTGATTATCAAAACCTATTTCTATATTCCTGATATGTTCTCTTAATCTAAACTTGATCTTTCTTTTAGTTCTTCCAACGTAGGTTTTGTTGCATTTGCAACTTAACTGATATATTACATATGTTGTATGACAAGTACATCTATTTTTACATTTGTATGATTTGCTGCCATCACAATTGAAAAAGGTGGCACTGTCTTGTCCTATACAGGGACACATAATGCAGTATATTTGTTTGCAAGGATATAGGCCCGGGGAGGCTCCAAACCAGTTAAATAAGTGCCCAGACTTATTGGGCTGCCTAAGTTTCGAAGGTGCAAAAGTTTTAATTTTGTAATTCTGATTATTATATCTTGTGACAAATTTGGGGTTGTTTTCATTCATAGATCTCCCTTGTTTAGTACTTTTTGTCTAATTATTTATAAGTTGTGTCCTGTCCATACTTGCTACCCTATTTTTAGTGTCTTCTAAAAGATTCAGACTTTAGCCCTTTTCTAAAAATGTAGTTGTTAAAATCTTTGCTTCTTTATTAAAATCCTCTATATTGGTACAATTACGTTTGATCCTCTGATATTGTCCTAATGGAATATTCTTCTTCCATTGTTTTAAATGGCCACTTTTGGCATTTAACAGGCTATTTCTATAAGTGGGTTTTCGGTAATTTTTCACTGAAACTGTATCTGTATTGGTGTTGTGATATAAAATAAGGTTCACAAAGGTTATAGAAGTCGTGGGAACTATCGTAGGTGAACTTCAAATTGTAATAATTACCATTAATATGTGTAATTAATTTATTAATATCATCAATGGGACCCTACCATATGAGCAAAATATCATCTATAAAACGATAATATTTAATGATATTAGAAACATGGTTGCTGTTCCAAATAAAATTATCCTCAAAATGAGACATATATAAATTAGCATACGATGGGACAAACATAGTCCCCATCACAGTCCCCTGTATTTGTTTATAATAAACACCCTCAAACAGAAAATAATTGTGGGTTAAAATAAAGTGGATTGCATCTACAATGAATTGAATTTGTATTCTAGGTAGTTTACTTTTACTGAGTGTTTTATTATAGCAGATATTCCTTGTTTTTGGGGTATGCTGGTGTAAAGCGCTGATGCATCACATGTAATCCACACAAAATCATGTGCCCATGATAAACCTTCCATCTTGTTAATTACATCTGTTGGGTCTCTGAGATAGGCCCTCGTACATGTCACCAACGGTTGTAAAAAAAGAATCAATATATTTGGATAGGTTATCACAGAGTGAGCCTATCCCAGAGACAATAGGCCTACCTGGCGGAGTTTTAGAGTCCTTGTGGACCTTAGGTAAATGATAAAAACTGGCTATTTTAGGTAAGACCTCATATAAAAACTTAAATTCTTCCATATTATGAATATCTATAGATTTTGCCACTGATAAAAACACAAACAATTCCTTTTTGTACTTGTCAGTGGGGTTAAATGTTAAAGGTAAGTACGTGTTAGAATCTATTCAAAGGCAGTATGCTTCTGTTAGGTAGTCTTTTTTTATTTTGCACCACAATACCTCCACCTTTATCCGCTACCCGAATTATGATATCTGTGGCTTCACTTAAACCCTTTAAGGCAGACCTCTCCTCCCTCGATAAATTATCTTTACAATATAGAGAATTATTGCCTGGTATTTCGGGGCTGGACTGACCTTACTAGGTAGAAGATCTATCTCTGATGAAGCACATGCACGCATGCGCGAAACACGTCAGATAGTAGGAGCTTTACTTTTCCCATCTAAAGTCTCCTAGCTGAATAAACTACCGACTGCACTGGCTACTTGGCTCCGGTATTTCTTTCCTTTTTTTGTTTGCTTACTAGGTAGAATTAATCTGCTATACTTCAGGAAAGTTCTCCTCTGTGAAGAGCACAATTAGGCTAAAAGAGGCTGCTCCCAGGTGGTAACTTGCTATAGAACAAGCTACTGAGCTGTTGTTTGTTCCTGGTAGAGCACTTCTCTCTTTATGCAATTTGTATTATGACCCTGGGAAGTCTCCTTAAGGGAAACCAGATCTGAACTCCTTGCCCAATGTGCTCAGAGGAAAATGGCTGCACCTCACTGATGAGGACCATAGAAGGCCAAAGCGATCGGGGATGAGACTAATATTCACTTTTGTGAAAAGCACAAAAGAGGCTGCTCCCAGGTGGTAACTCATCATAGAACAGGCTACTGAGCTGTTGTTCCTTCCTGGTAGAGCTTTTTCTCTATGCATTGATTATATGGAGTGCAGCTAAACATTAGCTGGCAAACAGAGTGTGTGACATTGGTAATGATGAATTGTGTGTGCACTGGCCTCATGTGTGCTCCTCTGTGTATATAACCTATAGAAAGGCATTCAATTCTGGAATAACAATAGCAAAAAAAGACTAATTATTACTTCAGAATGCTACTTTAAAAGTTAATGTCAAAAACTTTATGCACAGCTTAAAATGACGTCTGTGTACATTTAAGGCCCAGACATTCCAGCTGTTTCCGATCTCTGTCCCACTGGGACAGCTATATGTCCCAATTTGCAGGATTTTGCTTAGCTCCTCCTACAATCACTGGTTATGCCCATGAACCACCTATGCACACCCACTGGCCACCCAAACATGCCCACTATCTACCTGAGACCAGCTACTTACCATGCGGCTCAGCCTGCAAAATCGCGAAAAGCCTTGTTCAACCCCTGAGTCCCAGATAGCCAGCCATAAATGTTGGGAGGTATGCTTAGCAAAATTAGCACACTAACATAGAAAATCCTGGTACTAATCCGGAGAAAAAATAAACTGTTCTATTACAGTAAGAGTGACATGCCTATAAGATAGATAAAGGGAAGAAATTATGCACAGCTTCCTACTAGAATAATGTCTAAAGAAACAATGTTTTGATAGATGAGAAACACGTTGCATTATTTTAAACGTTTTTAACTCAATTAAATATTGAAAATAATTGTATCACTCTTTTTTGGGATTATTAATACAGGTGTTTTCCCGCTGGAAGTCTTTTATGAATAACAATGGAACTTTTGAGGTTTTGGAGGGTGAACACTGGACTGTAGGTACAGCTAGCTGGGATGCTGCAAATATGCCCAGACTGCACTGCTAGTAATTCTTAGGAGCATAAGTACAACCTACCCTTAAAGGGACATGAAACCCAAGAATTCAGATAGAGCATACAATTTTAAACAGGTTTCCAATTTAATAGATAGAGTTAGATAGATGATAGATAGATAGATAGATAGATAGATAGATAGATAGATAGATAGATAGATAGATAGATGATAGATAGATAGATAGATAGATAGATAGATAGATAGATAGATAGATAGATAGATGACTATAAACATTACACTGTCCTTTTAAATTACTATTTGATGCTTTACAAAAAGCCTCAGCATTTAAGCAGGAACAAGTGCAGGTGAACATGTAAACAAACTGATACGTATTTTCTTTCCGCAATATTTGTCATGTGACTGTCTTAAACAAACAGGAAGTACAACCAGACAATTCATTTCTTAACAGCCCCTAAATATTCATAAAGGAAACTTCAAAAGCATAGTGTATGCAGTGTCTGGCCAGACTGTTGTGTGCTTTCAGCAACGCTGATGTAGATTGCTTTAAATAGTGTAACTATATATATATATTTTTTTTATTTACACTTTTTATTGAGGTTTTGAGAAATTACAACAAATAAGATTTGTCCATAAACAATTCCAACATAGTGATAAAATGCATGCATATAATAAGTAAGGTACCATCGTGAACAAGAACAACGAAATACAGATATTGTAGCCATAGTTGTCAAGTCCAACCTAATATAATTCCTTAAAATCTTCTCACGAAAATCGTAAATTAATATGCCTGTGTTTGGCTACAGGGTGTTGTATAACAGTCTTGATAAAGGCGCACGTCACAGCGCTGAAACGCGTAGAAAACCCGACATCGAGTGTGGATACTATTGGCTCCAGCAGAAGAACTACAGGAACACTCCCCCCATGATCCGGTTACCCGATAGGCCCTCCGTGCACCACGTCAGACGGGCATCAAACACACCTGGGTAGGAAGTAGTTGCGGAAGAAATTCAAACGGCGGCACGCCGACTGGAGAAACAGCAAACTCAGCTTGTACACAGAAGCACTCTTCCCAGAACCCACGGCATCATGAAAAAGTTCAAAATATCACGGAGGTAAGGGATATCGGAGGTCCGGTTAGGGGGAGTCTAGCTGATACTTTCATTTTAACTATATCATTGGGATTTTTTAACAATCTAAGGACAAGTTGTGGCCACAATTTAGGAATATCCTATCAGATACATCACAAAAGGATTATAATATCTGAACTCACTGAACATTATCAAGTTTTAATTGTAATTTTTACAGGGTATGGACATGCTCTAATATATATGCTTAAATTAATATGGTATGAAACATCTTATGAATTGCCTATACCAGTAGAATCTGTTTTTTAACCTTGTTTATAGTAAACGTTTTTTCTTATACAACTGTTCAGTTTTATTATTCACTTATAAGTTGGAGTTAAGTATATTTACAATATTGTGCATGGATTACAGATATAAGTTTAAAGGAATATAGAACATAGAATATTGAAAGTCAGTAATCTGTATACTATAATAAGAACAGGAGTAATTTAAACAGCATCCGATGTAGATGGAATAAATTATATACGTATATATACACGTACACTTCACCTCACACTTACTTTGAAACTATATATATTGTTGCATTAAGCGATTCTACAATTGCCGATTAGGGGAATAATCACTAACACATTTATTCACTAGTAGTGTAACACGAGGTAAACACCTTGTAGCCAAACACAGGCATATTAATTTACGATTTTCGTGAGAAGATTTTAAGGAATAGTTAATAGAATCACAGTCCAACTCACAGCTCTCTTTGAGCGCTCCCCACCCCCACCTTGCACACTTTCACACATCTGATACTGGGAGCATATCAGACTTGGGGAAGCAAGTTGAGTCTGATCTAAACTTCACTCCACAACCCTTTTTTTGCAACCTAATATAATGTTATATCTATGGATATTGTTATATAATAATAAGGCATTACCTAAAACATAAGAGTAACTGTTAGCCATAGCTATGGTACAACATCCTGTAATCCAAATGAAAATAAACGACAACTGTATCCCAACTGACACATGCTTCAAATAATAAATTAGGACACATAGCAATAGAACCTCAGTTTTGTTTTTCTAACAATAGTATTTTGTCTGATGATGATAAAAGATAATAGGCCAATAAGATAAGTTTAGGAATAGGGAACTATCTATATACAGATAAATAGGGTGAGGTACATCTCTAACCAAAATGATTCAAAGAGGTGTTACCATGTCTAGAAGACCTAAGCAAATAATGGTAAATTATATATATGCCTGAGAAGGGAAGATGTATATGGAAGATAATATAATATAATAATGCAATCAGCTAAACTATCAAAAAGGGAGCTGTTATATCTGCCCAGGGCCAAGAAATTAAAACTTTAGTATTCTGTAGCCTAATAACCTATTAGTTGTCTAAATAATTTAATAATCATACAAAAATGTTTTTATAATAATAAAGGATTCTAAGCTGTAGTGATGGTCCTACCTTGCCTATATATATATACATATACACTACAATTAGCTCATATGGCTCTCACGTCCAACACAGAGCAATGGGCAGCTATGTAAGAAAAGTAAATACTAACAAATTCAGTTACATAAATAATGTGTCTTGCATCTGTAATCAGCCTGGTAAAAAACACATAAGAGCCCTCAGTGAGGTCACCGTAGCGATGATAATAGTGCTAGCTTCCTCTACCAAAAATTCAGGTTTAGTAGCAGCTATATGGCTGTGTACATTTCAAACATTAATAAGAATGAACAGTGTACAATGAGCAGCTAGTATACAATTTAGGTAGCAAACAGGTGATCTTTGGCAATGAAACATTCCAACCTAATCATAAGGTGTGATATGATAATATATAACTCAAATGTCAATAACATTACTGGTGTACAGTTTTACTTGTATATATGCGAAAGCTGCTTGCTCCAAATTATTTCCAGTTTGATAAATCGCATCTGCCATGAATCAGATAACTGCCATGAAGTTTTATACTGAACATTCCAAGTGGGAGTAAATGAAGCTCAACACAGTCCCAGGCACAGTTTATAAGGAGCTTACCCCACTCCAACTTTCAGGAAGGTGGTAAAGGACTTACACTGCTCACTACAATGCTGAATCTCCATTGTGGCATGAAAGCTACAGTCTGTCTGGATCCATTGCAATAGGGGCCCCCTCTGTGTAAGTGGGTTCGGTCGGCTGATGCCCCCACAAATAGGTGGTCCCAAGTGAACACGTGTTCTTAGAGTCCCAAAGTTAAACTTAAAATGTTGGGAGCTTCCGTATTCTTTCTGTGCAGCTAGGGACTGGCTATGAACGCTCCTTGCTTTTAAAATAGTGTTACCGTATGTTAGGAGGCCGGCCGCATCATCCTGAAGGTCTGCAAGGAAGGATTCTGCGTGAGGATTTTTCTGCTGCATAGCGGCATCCTCTCCCACCTTGTTATGATGAATCCTCAAATCCCATGTAGAGGAAATTAGATTCAATTCTGCTTCGATCTCTTTAGGCTGAAGTAGATAGCTTTGCTTAGTATCTGCCATGTAATTATGGATACTTGCTTTGGCTTGTGGTGTTGTATGCTGGATGGAAGCGTTTCCCCTCTCCGCCATTTTAGGTATGCTAGTGTCTCCCTGACCGGATATACCTCTGATTATATTTGTGAGGTCGCTGAAATTGCTTCACATCTGCAGCTCAATCTTCATGAGAAGCTCTTGTATTTGTATTTGAAGGTTCTCCTCCATGATCGAATTAGGAAGTATTGGCAGGGTGGACTGGTAGATAGCCGCTCTAACCCAAATGGCCCGGGGGGGGGGGGGATGATGTACTCTCTCCTTTTAGCTTTCCAGGAGGTTAGTTCAGATCCCTGATAGCACAAATGTGATGAAATTTGTATACCAGAGTCACTACAATGTGAGGTAGTCGAGCATTCCATTGAGAAGGATAAATGGCATATATCTATGTAGATGATTGATGAATTAGGAGAATTATACAGGGAGATTCATCAATTGCGACCGAGTATGATAATAAACCATTCCTCCGCCCGCATCTCATCCTCCATCTAAGCTGAGTGGTGATGAAGCCAGCTTCCTCCAATCGCTGTGTGCACCACATGGCATATTTTTCATAAGCCTTTTTAGAGAAGTCAATCAGGTATTGTTACTGGATTAGAAAAGTCCAGTGATGTTCATTATGGGGTCAATCCCAATCTGACACCTCACTGCACAGTGCTAAACTTCGGTGTAACAGAAAACCACAGTTAAAAATACTCTATATTTTTATATAATTGATTTGTCAATTGTATTTTATTGTATTTGTGAATGAATTGTCATAAAGTGGGCTATAATCTATTTATAAGGAGTGAGGGCTGTTTTGTGAGTTTTGGTTGTGGTTTTTAGAACGGCAGCCTTCATGTTTTGCGTTAGAGGCTATGCGGTGCTAATGAGCAGTTTTTTCTCACCGCTCACTTACATGCAGCGCTGGTATTACGAGTTTTTACAAACCCGGCGTTAAAAGACAAAAAGTGAGCTTAGAGCAAAATTTTGCTCCATATCTCACTCCAATACCAGCGCTGCTTAAGTCAGCGGTGAGCTGTTCGTAAGTGCTCGTGCACGATTTCCCCATAGGAATCAACGGGGAGAGCTGGCTGAAAAAAAGTCTAACACCTGCAATAAGGCAGCGTAAAACTCAGTAACGCAGCCCCATTAATTCCTATGGGGAAATAAAATTTATGTTTACACCTAACACCCTAACATGAACCCCGAGTCTAAACACCCCTAATCTGCCGCCCCCGACATCGCCGACACCTGCATTATATTTATTAACCCCTAATCTGCCTCTCCGGACACCGCCACCACCTACATTATACTTATGAACCCCTAATCTGCTGCCCCCAACATCGCCGACACCTACATTATATTTATTAACCCCTAATCTGCCGCCTCCAATGTCGCCGCAACCTACCTACACTTATTAACCCCTAATCTGCCGCCCCCAAAGTCGCCGCAACTATAATAAACATATTAAGCCCTAAACCGCCGCACTCCCGCCTCGCAAACATTAATTAAATATTATTAACCCCTAATCTGCCATCCCTAACATCGCCGCCACCTACCTACATTTATTAACCCCTAATCTGCAGTCCCCAACGTCGCTGCCACTATACTAAATGTATCAACCCCTAAATCTAAGTCTAACCCTAACCCTAACACCCCCTAACTTAAATAAAATTTAAATAAATCTAAATAAAAATTATTATTATTACCTAAATAATTCCTATTTAAAAATAAATACTTACCTATAAAATAAACCCTAAGATAGCTACAATATAACTAATAGTTACATTGTATCTAGCTTAGGTTTTATTTTTATTTTACAGGCAAGTTTGTATTTATTTTTAACTTGGTAGAAAAGTTAGCAAATAGTTATTAATTATTTAATAACTACCTAGCTAAAATAAATACAAAAGTACCTGTAAAATAAAACCTAACCTAAGTTACAATAACACCTAACACTACACTATAATTAAATAAATTAACTACATTAACAACAATTAAATAAATTAAATTAAATTAGCTAAAGTACAAAAACAAACAAACACTAAATTAAAGAAAATAATAAACAATTACAAGATATTTAAACTAATTACACCTAATCTAATAGCCCTATCAAAATTAAAAAAGCCCCCCCAAAATAAAAAAAAACCCTAGCCTAAACTAAACTACCAATAGCCCTTTAAAGGGCCTTTTGCGGGGCATTGCCCCAAAGTAATCAGCTCTTTTACCTGTAAAAAAAAAAATACAAAAAAACCCCCAACAGTAAAACCCACCACCCACACAACCAACCCCCCAAATAAAATACTATCTAAAAAAAACCTAAGCTCCCCATTTCCCCCGAAAAGGGCATTTGTATGGGCATTGCCCTTAAAAGGGCAGTTAGCTCTTTTGCGGCCCAAACCCTAATCTAAAAATTAAAACCCACCCAATACACCCTTAAAAAAACCTAACACTAACCCCCTGAAGATCAACTTACTGTTCTGAAGACCGGACAGCCATCCTCTAGGAAGCGGCAGAAGTCTTCATCCAACCGGGCTGAAGTCTTCAACGAAGCCGGGAGAAGTCTTCATCCAAGCTGGGCGAAGTGGTCCTCCAGACGGGCAGAAGTCTTCATCCAGACGGCATCTTCTATCTTCATCCATCCGACGCGGAGCGGGTCCATTTTCAATACATCCGGCACGGAGCATCCTCTTCAAACGATGGCTTCTTACTGAATGACGGTTCCTCAGCCAATAGAATGCGAGCTCAATCCTATTGGCTGATTGGATCAGCCAATAGGATTGAACTTCAATCCTATTGGCTGATTGCATCAGCCAATAGGATTTTTTCTACCTTAATTCCGATTGGCTGATAGAATTCTATCAGCCAATCAGAATCTAAGGGACGCCATCTTGGATGACGTCACTTAAAGGAACCGTCATTCAGTAAGAAGCCGTCGTTTGAAGAGGATGCTCCGTGCCGGATGTCTTGAAGATGGGCCCGCTCCACGTCGGATGGATGAAGATAGAAGATGCCATCTGGATGAAGACTTCTGCCCGTCTGGAGGACCACTTCGCCCGGCTTGGATGAAGACTTCTCCCGGCTTCGTTAAGGACTTCAGCCCGGTTGGATGAAGACTTCTGCCGCTTCCTAGAGGATGGCTGTCCGGTCTTCAGAACAGTAAGTCGATCTTCAGGGGGTTAGTGTTAGGTTTTTTTAAGGGTGTATTGGGTGGGTTTTAATTTTTAGATTAGGGTTTGGGCCGCAAAAGAGCTAACTGCCATTTTAAGGGCAATGCCCATACAAATGCCCTTTTCAGGGCAATGGGGAGCTTAGGTTTCTTTAGAAAGTATTTTATTTGGGGGGGTTGGTTGTGTGGGTGGTGGGTTTTACTGTTGGGGGGGTTGTTTGTATTTTTTTTTTTACAGGTAAAAGAGCTGATTACTTTGGGGCAATGCTCCGCAAAAGGCCCTTTTAAGGGATATTGGTAGTTTAGTTTAGGCTAGGGTTTTTTTTTGGGGGGGGGGGGCTTTTTTTATTTTGATAGGGCTATTAGATTAGGTGTAATTAGTTTAAAGATCTTGTAATTTGTTTATTATTTTCTGTAATTTAGTGGAGGTTTTTTTTGTACTTTAGCTAATTTAATTTATTGAATTGTTGTTAATGTAGTTAATTTATTTAAAGGGACAGTCTAGGCCAAAATAAACTTTCATGATTCAGATAGAGCATGTAATTTTAAACAATTTTCCAATTTACTTTTATCACCAATTTTGCTTTGTTCTCTTGGTATTCTTAGTTGAAAGCTTAACCTAGGAGGTTTATATGCTAATTTCTTAGACCTTGAAGGCCACCTCTTTTCAGAATGCATTTCAACAGGTTTTCACCACTAGTGGGTGTTAGTTCACGTATTTCATATAGATAACACTGTGCTTGTGCACGTGAAGTTATCTGGGATCAGGCACTGATTGGCTAAACTGCAAGTCTGTCAAAAGAACTGAAATAAAGGGGCAGTTTGCAGAGGCTTGGATACAAGGTAATAACAGAGGTTAAAAGTATATTAGTATAACTGTGTTGGTTATGCAAAACTGGGGAATGGGTAATAAAGGGATTATCTATCTTTTAAAACAATAAAAATTCTGGTGTAGACTGTTTAATTGTAGTGTAGTGTTAGGTGTTATTGTAACTTAGGTTAGGTTTTATTTTACAGGTACTTTTGTATTTATTTTAGCTAGGTAGTTATTAAATAGTTAATAACAATTTAATAACTATTCTACCTAGTTAAAATAAATACAAACTTGCCTGTAAAATAAAAATAAACCCGAAGCTAGATACAATGTAACTATTAGTTATATTACAGCTACCTTAGGGTTTATTTTACAGGTAAGTATTTAGTTTTAAATAGGAATAATTTAGTTAATAATAGTAATTTTATTTAGATGTATTTAAATTATATTTAAGTTAGGGGGTGTTAGGGTTAGGATTAGACTTAGGTTTAGGGGTTAATACATTTAGTATAGTGGCGGCGACGTTGGGGTGGCAGATTAGGGGTTAATAAATGTAGGTAGGTGGCGGCGATGTTAGGGACGGCAGATTAGGGGTTAATAATATTTAACTAGTGTTTGCGAGGCGGGAGTGTTGGGGTTTAGGGGTTAATATGTTAATTATAGTTGCAGCGATGTCCGGAGCGGCAGATTAGGGGTTAAAAATTTTTATTTTAGTGTTTGTGATGCCGGAGGGCCTCGGTTTAGGGGTTAATAGTTAGTTTATGGGTGTTAGTGTACTTTTTAGCACTTTAGTTATGAGATTTATGCTACGGCGTTGTACCATAAAACTCTGAACTACTGACTTTTAAATGCGTTAGGACTCTTGACAGGGTAGGGTGTACCGCTCACTTTTTGGCCTCCCAGGACAGACTCGTAATACCGGCGCTATAGAAGTCCCATAGACAAAAGACTTTACGAAGTTTACGTAAGTCATTTTTGCGGTAAGGCCAAAAAAGTGTGCGGTGACCCTAAACCTTCAAGACTCGTAATACCAGCAGTAGTGAAAAAGCTGCGTTAGGACCTGTTAACGCTGCTTTTTCAGCCTAACGCAAAACTCGTAATCTAGCCGATAGTTTTGTGGGCACTCTCTATTATTTTCCACAAATTTACATATGTATATGTGTTTAATCCATGATATCTTGTACTGCTAACGAGACCTGCAGAAAAACTGAGAAAACAGAATTTATGAACATCTAGAAATGACATGAATCAATCCTGTTCTGTAAATGTTTGTTTCTAATTAACACTTGCTTTGTCATGATTGCCAGGTTTAGTTGTTTAGTCATTAAAGGGAGATGCCAGTCAAAATTGAAAAGCACATAGATTAATTACATATTTGAATAGAAACATATTTGCAATATACAGTACATGTTTTGGCAAAAATGCTTCTAGCAAAAGTTATCACTGTTTAAATGTTAACATTTTTCTCTGCACGTGCATGTGAAGCATAGCTAGATAATCTCAGTGCACCAGCATTTTAAATACTGCAGCTGCTCAGAGCACCAGTGAGGATTGTATCATATCAGGAATTAACAAATTTAATCATTACCAGATGGTACAAGAACCGTAGGCTCTCTGAACAAGTGCTGTGTTTAGAATGCTAGTGCACAGTGCATACTTAAAGGGACATGAAACCCAAATTTTTTTCTTTTGTGATTTAGAAAGAGCATGTCATTTTAAACAACTTTCTAATTTACTTCTATTATCTAATTTGCTTCATTCTCTTGATATCACTTGCAGAAAAGCATATCTAGATATGCTCAGAAGCTGCTGATTGGTTGCTGCACATAGAGGCCTTGTGTGATTGGCTCACACATGTGCATTGCTTTTTCTTCAACAAAGGATATCTAAAGAATTGAGCAAATTAGATAATAGAAGTACATTGGAAAGTTGTTTAAAATTGCATGCCCTATCTGAATCATGAAAGTTTAACTTTGACTAGACTGTTCCTTTAAGTACAATTTTACTAACATGTGTATTACAAAAATGCTTCTAAACAAAACTGAAATGCATCTTTGTTGATTACAATTTTGGCTGCAATATCCCTTTAAGCAAACATGCCCAGTATTTCCATCATGCCTATATACAAATGTCATTCAAATTGTTTACAAATTATCATGATGGATGCACTAAATTACCAGAGATTATTTTGTATAAGGAAGCCCATTACACAAGTTACAATTTTATAATAAAATGTAACTTATTCTTAATAGGTTAAAATCCAATCCCAACCATTACTGCCAAACCATGCGCTTACAGACCAAGTTAAAAACACATCAACCGAAATGATGTTGTACCATATCAAGGGAAGCAGCTAATGGCTAGGTAATACTAGACTGTTACCAGTAGGAGGAATATATATTAACTAATGTATATCATTAGTGTAATTACAAGTAACAAATTGTCTTGTATTTCCCATAGATATTAATTATATTCCCAACACTGCCACTATTAAAGGGACACTCAAGTAAAAATCAAATCATGATTCAGATAGAGCAGCAATTTTAAACAACTTTCCAATTTACTTCCACTAACAAAATGTGCACAGTCTCTTTATATTTACACTTTTTGATTCACCGGCTCCTACTGAGCATGTGCAAGAAATCACAGAATATACGTATATGCATTTGTGATTGGCTGATGGCTGTCACATGATACAGGGGGAGTGGAAATAGACATAACTTTGAAATTTGTCAGAACAAAATCTACTACTCATTTGAATTTCAGACTAAGTGCTATTGCATTGTCTCTTTATTGTGCATTTGTTGATTATGCAAATAACTTTAGCTTAACTTATAATGTCAATCTTCCTGGATAATGTCATGAAGACTGGAGTAACAGGGATAGGCAAGGTGTCCGTACATGGACACTGGTGTCCGTGACTGGCCCTTGCAGTGTCCACCTCCCGTTTTGCGGTGGGGAGGGACTCGGGATGAGTAGAATCCTCCTTGACACATGTGGCGCCATGTTTTGCAGGGTTAGGGCAGCGCCCGCGTGAGGACGCCAAAGTGACTCAGAGTGAGATGAGAAAGGGATGATTCAAGAAGCAAGCTGCCATTGCACTGTTTCTTTGTATGCAAAGATAAAGCATAAAAAGCAGTGCACCGACCTGAGATCTAGTGCTGATTATAAGGAAGGAGCTTTTTAATTTTTGTTACTGTATTCTTTATGCCCTAAAGCCAACTAAATGGTGATATTTCCTTTTTTAACCTTTCGTGCACCACACAAAATATAATGTATGATCCAGTTAGATTGATGGAAATTTTGTTTCCATTAAAGGGACATTACACCCAATTTATTTTCTTTCATGATTCAGATAGAACATGCAATTTTAAGCAACTTTCTAATTTATTCCTATTATCAATTTCTCTTTGTTCTCTTGGTATCTTTATTTGAAAGAGCATAAATGTAAGCTTAGTAGCTGGCCCATTTTTGATTGAGCACCTGGGTAGAGCTTGCTGATTGGTAGCTAAATGTAGACCTTGGTGTCCTTCACTAAGGTTTGTACTTTGGAAAATGTCTACCGCACCTTTGGTCCATGCCTGTTTATGCTGTTGTCTTGTTTAACATTTCTTCTCTATCTTCTCTTTAATAAAAAAAACAAAATTTTGCTTACCTGATAAATTTATTTATTTCCGGAAATGGAGAGTCCATGATGTCATTCCAATTACTAATGGGATTTTCAACTCCTGGCCAGCAGGAGGAGGCAAAGAGCACCCCAGCAAAGCTGTTAAGTGTAACTTCCCTTACCAATAATCCCCAGTCATTTGCCCAAAGGAAAATGGAAAAAGAAGAAAACACAAGAGTGAAAAAGGTGCCTGAGGTTTACTCGAAAAAACTGCTGAATTATAATTAAAAAGAGGGCGTGGTCATGGACTATTTGTGTCCGGAAATAAATAAATGTATCAGGTAAGCATAAATTTTGTTTTCTTTCCTAAGACATGGAGAGTCCATAAAGTCATTCCTATTACTAGTGGGAACCAATACCCAAGCTACAGGACATAGAATAAACAGGGAGGGAGAAAAAAGGCAAGAGGACCTAAACAGAAGGCACCACCACTTGAAGAACCTTTCTCCCAAAAGAAGCCTCAGTCAATTCAAAAGTATAAAAATTCTAGAATTTGGAAAAAGTATGCAGAGAGGACCATGTAGCCGCTTTGGAAAGTTGTTCCACAGAAGCTTAATTTTTGAAAGCCCAAGAAGAGGAGACAGCCCTAGTGGAATGAGTCGTAATTCTCTCAGGAGGCTGCTGTCCAGCAGTCTCATAAGCTAAATGAATCAAACTTCTCAACCAAAGAGACAGAGTAGTAGAAGTAGCCTTCTGACCCTTACGTTTTCAAGCGAAAACAACAAAGAGGGCAGAAGATTGGCGAAAATCTTTAGTAGCTTGTAAGTAAAATTTTAGAGCTGTCACAACATCCAAGGTATGCAAAAGACGTTCCTTATGAGAAGGAGGATTAGGACAAAAAGAAGGAACAACAATTTCCTGATTAATGTTTCTATCCGACACCAGCGAGCAAAAGGAATGATGTCCATGGAAGCCACCATCAGGCCAATCACCTCCATGCATTGAGCCACTGATGGACGAAAAGCAGCATGGAGATAAAGGCAGGAAGCAAGATGCTTGGATTTTCTGACCTCTGTCAGGAAAATCTTCATGGACAGGAAATCTATTGTTGTCCCTAGAAAATACACTGTTGTAGATGGAACTAGATAACTCTTTTCCAGATTCACCATCCACTCGTGGGACATAAAAAAAGACAACAACATCTCTGTATGAGATTGTGCTAGTTGAAAAGATGACACCTGAACCAGAATGTCGTCTAGATAAGGCGCCACAGCAATTCCCTGGGATCTGATTACTGCCAATAGCGCTCCTAAAACTTTTGTGAATATTCTGAGGGCCGTGGCCAGACCAAATGGAAGAACAACAAACTGGAAATGGTTGTCCAGAAAAGCAAATCTGAGAAACTGATGATGATCCCTGTGAATGAGAACATGTGGATACGCGTCCTTCAGGTCTATGGTCGTCATAAACTGACCCTCTTGGACCAATGGAAGAATGGAACCCTGAGCAATTTGTTGAGACACTTGAGATCTAGGATGGGACGAAAAGTTCCTTACTTTTTGGGAACCACAAATAGATTTGAATATAATCCTAGACCTTGTTCTCTTAGAGGGACTGGTACAATGACACCCAGAGAGGATAGGTCCTTTACGCAATTTAAGAAGGCATCCTTCTTTACCTGGTTTGAGGATAATCTTGACAGGAGAAATCTGCCCCTTGGAGGGCAAGACTTGAATCCTATCCTGTAACCCTGGGATGCTATGTCCACAGCCCATGGATCTAGGACATTGTGTATCCAAGCCTGTCGAAAAAGAGAAAGTCTGCCCCCACCTGATCCAAACTTGGACCAGGGTGGACCCTTCATGCTGATGTAGAGTCAGTAGAAGGCTTCTTATTTTGTTTTCCTTTATTCCAGGGCTGACTGGATTTCCAAGTGGACCTGGATTGGTCAGGTTTGGAAGAGGAAGGTGAGGATGTCTGTCCCTTAAAGTTGCAAAAGGAATGAGAATTAGAAGACTGCTGTCCCCTAGGTCTATTCTTCTTGTCCTGAGGAAGGAAAGATCCCTTTCCACCCGTAATTTCAGAAATTATTTCCGCTAGACCAGGTCCAAACAGATTCTTACCCTTATAGAGTAAAGCTAAGAGCTTGGCCTTTAAGGAAACATCAGCAGACCAAGATTTTAACCACAGAGCTCTGCAAGCTAGTACAGTGAAGCTAGACATCTTAGCTCCCAGTCTAATTATCTGCATGTTTGCATCACAGATAAAAGGTATTGGCCAGTTTAAGGGCTTTGATCCAAACTTCGATCTCCTCTACCGTAGTTTCCACTGAAATAAGATCGGACAAGGCATTGCACCAATAAGATGTTGCACCTGCAACTGTGGCAATACTCGCCGCAGGTTGCCACTGTAATCCTTAATGTATGTACATCTTTTTTAAGTAAGCCTCTAGCTTCTTATCCATTGGATCTTTAAAAGAGCAACTATCCCCTATAGGAATAGTGGTTCTCTTAGCAAGAGTAGAAATGGCTTCTTCTACTTAAGGCACAGTGCGCCATGAGTCATGAGCCATGCGCCATTCAGCAACAGAAAACATATTTTTTTTAAACAGGGGAAGGGGTAAAAGGAACTCCTGGTTTATCCCATTCCTGGGCTATAATTTCAGACATCTTCCTTTGAACAGGGAAAACCTCCTCAGAAGATGGAGAATCATAAACTCTATCCAGTTTAGAAGACTTTGTGGGTTGACAGCAACTGAAGGTTCAGAGTCATCTAAAGTAGCTAGAACCTCCATCAGTAATAAACCGAGGTGTTCAAGTTTAAATCTAAAATTAACCTCTTCAGATTCGGAAGATTTTTCTGCTAAAGTGTAAGAGTCTGAGATTTCACCTTCAGAAGCTACTGAAGTATTCTCCTCATCAGACAAATGAGAAATGGCTAAAGCAGACCTAGAGGGCAGGGCCGGATTGGGCAGCCGGGATACCGGGAAAAATCCCGGTGGGCCGCAGGCCGGCCGCTCAGCTGGGCTGGCTCAGCTGCAGAGACTGTCTGAGAGCAGCAAATTTTTGATGCAATGCGGGCGGCTGATTTTTTGTGACCTGATCAATGCGGCTGTTGGGCCACCACTAGTTCCCTTTGCTCCGCCCACCATTACCGAACACACTGTGAACCTGTATACAGTAGCCCAGCCCTGTGAATAGTTGAACTTCTTTGGCAATTTGCGTGTAGCGCATGTCAAGTAAGTCAGTCCTATCATGTAGCGCTAGTCTGACTAAGTCACAAGTTTTTGGCACTATTTTAGTGCAGCTGAGCTCCCTGACTCCTGGTCAAGTAAGATTGTGTCTGCAGCTGAAAAAGTTGGGATGCTGGTCATCAGAAGGAAAGTAAGTGACTGTGTTACTAACTACTTACTTAGTCAAAGAAAAACACGCACTTTCGTCAGTGTCAGTTAGTGTGAAATCTGATTATCTGAAGCTGGGACGTCTGGGTGCGGCGGCTGCAGCATCAAAGCAAGGGGGGGGGGACTCTGTGAGTGACCCATACATGTGGCATCAAGTCTCAGTGTCAGAAGAGGTCAATGTTTTGCTTTTCTAGGCATTTTAATTAGCCACCTAATGATGCAGACATTTAGGTCATATCGTACCTGCATGGCGCTCTTTGCTTGTAGTCTCGGATAGTAAGTGAAAAAAGCATTGCAACCGCCTCTCTGTCTAGTAACTTCTGACAAAGCTGGCACCCTTTTTGTATTAAATTTTAATTATGACCTCTTAAAGAAAGTGTAGTTGCTATTATCTAGCCCCAGAAAGGTTCTCTGAATTGTTTGCTGGATTTTCTAAATGGATAGATGTTGCAGAGATAATAGCATGTGTGTAACCCCAATCTATTACTTTAGTCAATATTGTAGCCAGCTACTGTCTGGCTAAGCAAATAGTTAGAGCACTAAAATATTACTAAATAAGATACAGCAATCAAATAGGTTTTAAATATTATACATATTTTCTTTTAAAATTGATATTATTTTTAAACTATGCATCTATGTTAATTAGCATATTAAATAATCCTATACTCTGAAAGTTTTAGTTTTGAGGGGTCATGTGGTGTGCGTCTGTATGCATGTGAATATAGTGTGTCTGCATGTGTATGTTGTGTGTCTGCATGTATGTGTATGCTGTGTATGTGGTGTGTCTGCAAGTATGTGTAAGTATGTCTGCAAGTATTTCATTTGTGTATAAACTGCCTGCTTAACTCACAATATTTTTATTTTCTATTATATATATATCTATATGAGTTGAAGGGAAAACCAGCTAGAGCATAGTTGGCTGGCTTGGAGGGGACGTGACTAGGTTGGAGGGGACGTGGCTAGGTTGGAGGGGGCGGGGTTTGGCTGGTCTATACAAATGTCCAGGGCTGATCTGATTTCCCAGTCCAACCCTGCTAGAGGGGTCAGAAACTTTACTAGCAGACAAATGTCTAGATTTCTTCTTACGCTTAACTACAGAAGGGAAAGTAGACTAAGTCGCCGAAACTGCAGAATTAATTTGAGCAGCAGAATCCCCAGGTAAATAAGTACCCCCAGTGGGTTGTTGAGAAACAGAAGGCACAAAGTGAGAAACTATTAAAGCTTGGGACGTCTGAGGAGAAAGCTGAGGCATATCACGCACAGCAGATTCCTAAGAGACACTTGGCTCAGAAGGGAGTAATTTGTTCTTAAATTTTAAAGTCTTAGCTAAACATGAAGAACAAAATTGCATAGGCAAAATAATTTGGTTCTCTAAACATAATAAACATTTGTCTAAAGACATGGGCTGGTCCTGTTCTAGTTCCATAGCTATGGAAACTAACTCCCACTAAAAAACAAATATTAAGAATGCCAATAAAACTTATTTAAAAATGAGCAAAAACAATAGGATTCAACTTAAGGTAAAACTTTAATACCCCACCTCAGACAAAAGGCTAAACGTCTGTCTGACTCCTACCGTTACCAGAATGAGTATCCCACTAGTAATAGGATATGGAAAGCTAAGTAGTCCAGTAGAGATTAGCGCTTCTACAATACTCCGATCAGCAAGATTGATGTCGGCACCTCAGCACGACGCTCCGCTCCGTATACAGGAGAAAACCAGAAGTCACGTGACCGGACGAAAATTAACTGCGCCACAGATAGAAAGGGCGCGAAGTTAAACTTAAACGCCCGCATAACGTATGCACTAACGACACACTTGGACACTATTAAATAAAGAGTAAGCTCACATTGCTACTTATAAATAAAAAACCGTACCCCTTTGCCAAGTATTAAGGGAAGCGTTAAAAACGCTCCCTTAAGTCTCTCAAAGTCTCACTCTACAGTGCCTGAAAAACATACTGAATAAGAAAGCCACTAGCTCCCCTAGAGTCAGTAAAGTTGCCCAAATGTATCCTAATCTTAAAAGGATATCTAAGTCCCAAATTATGTCCACTTAAAGAGATCATCTCAAAAGTGCTGTCCTCCAGTACGTAGAAGGCAAAAGCACATACCTGTGGATCCAGCTGCAGGGCAAATGACAGCTACTAAGGTGTGACCTGTACTCCGCTGCCTGTCAGGGACCTGTAGTAAAAGAAAGAACAGCATAACCAACCCTGGCTTTCTGCAAAGGGGTAGCAAGTGTTAAAAGTAAAGCAAAGACTACCTCGCCGCCTTTTAACTGCTAAAAGCCACCACTACTCTTACTAAAGAGATTGACATGGACTCAGCTAGACCCCAATCCTTGCTTGCAGGGAAAAATACCCATAAAAGGGTTAAATATCTTCAGACACCGACATCGCACTCCTCCATTGACAGAGGCAAAGAGATGGGGATTATGGGTAAGGGAAGTTACACTTAACAGCTTTGCTGGGGTGCTCTTTGCCTCCTCCTGCTAGCCAGGAGTTAAATATCCCACTAGTAATTGGAATGACGTTGTGGACTCTCCATGTCTTAGGAAAGAAAAAACTTTTTGTTAACACTCACAATAACTTCAAAAAGCTAAATCAGTTTAGTTTATATTTTTTACAGTTTCTACTGATTTCGTATGATTTAGTTAAACTGCTAAATTTAATCCAATTGTATTGATATGTTGAAGTTAAAAACACTATATAATCAGTGTTTAACATAAAATTATTGCTCAAACTACAGTTGCCTCTTTGCTGCTGCTATTAGATAACTAGACAGACAGATTGATGTCAGATAGATAGATAGAGATAGATGACGATGATTATAATAGACAGATAGATAGATAGATAGATAGATAGATAGATAGATAGATGATAAATAGATAGATAAACAGACGATAGATAGAGAGATAGATAAACAGATGATAGATAGAAAGATAGATAGACGGATGGAAAAATGATGGATAGATGGATAAACAGATGATTGATAGATAGACAGATAATGGATAGATAGATAGCTAGATAGATAAATAGATAGACAGATGATTGATCGATAGATTGATAAAAAAAAAAGACAGACAGATATATAGATAGTTATTTTATGGAGAACATGCATATACGTATACATAGTTTCCTTATTATTTCTTTCTTTCCTTTTTTTTTCAAAATATGTCAGCAAACTTACTAAGTTTGTAACTTTATTGTAGCTGTAAGTCTGGCTCCCATTTTTAGGATGTTTTGTGATGCTCAGGTGATACACAGACATTCTCCTAAGAATGTTCCTGTTAGTCATTGCCTATGAGATGGATAGAGCTAGCACTTATTTAAGCCCAGAGTCATGAACCTGCTCATGATCAACCAAAAATGTACGTTAGAGCTACTGTGCGTGTGCAGTAGTAATTTTATTTCCCTCTAGACAAAGAAAAGCAGGAAAATCCTCTGAAGTTTAGAACCATGCAAACTGCTCACAATACTGAGTTAGAGGCAAAACATTAAATTTATGGATCAATTATACTATGTGCCTTCTGGAATTCTTCTCAGCGATAAACCTGTGTGCCAAACCTACTAGCACACAGCTGTGACATCACTTGGCATCAAGACATACAAGTTTAGAACCAGTGTATTAACAAATGTACAATGAAAAGAGTTTCTTACATGTAAAGTGCATGTGAATATTTCTCTCAGCCTCTCAGCCTGCTCCATGTACATTTCTGAGTCTTGACGATCCTCCAGATTATTGATGAAATGAGAGAGGTCTGCTTTTCTCTGCTTCAGCATCCTGGAGATTCTCTCTTGGATGTCCTTACTCTTCTTCTGAAGTTCTTCAGGAAGGCACTGATCAATATGTGTTGCCACAATAAGAACTACAGAGTCTGGAACTCTCATAAGAAGGTTGTTGATCCAGAATCCCACCAGATTCTTGAAGGAGTCATCATTATTTAGCTGATACCTGTGTGTGTAAGTCCAGACAAATGTCAAAATAAAGAAACAAGCTTTGTATATTGTACAATTTCTAATAAAAATGACCTAAAAATGATCATTTACAGTATCTCTGTATTAAGAAAATAAGCCCAGCTAGATATCTTACAACATTACATTTTTTATATACCAAACTTTCTAATTAGTTAATCTAAAACCAGGGTTCTTATCCTAAGGCTCATAAATCACTTTTACTAACCTCTTACTGAACCACAGCAGTATTATATCATTATTTTGAAATATTGTTTATGTCCATCACAATTGCATTTTTCCTGTCTACAGACCATTGTGCAACGTAGCTTATTATTGGGCTACTCTGCGCCTAGCAGTCATTCTGTTGGACCAGACATCTGCACTACTTTATAATATTTTCTATGTACAATTGTTTGTTGTGTAAAGACATAAATCATTTTCACTGTTTGTTAGTGTTTGTTTGTGAAACTATAAAGTTCAAATGTCTCTGCAAGATAGTATGGCCTTTAAGAACCCATGCCATGATCTAGAATTATGAAAAAATTGGTGCAATATTAGTAATGTCTTTTTTGATAGTTATACAATAATAGCATTTATAGAATTACATTTTCATTAATGTAGGGTTCATTTGTTTTACTTGTGTCTGTGTCCAGAACCTTGAACAATAGAGATTTTCTTTCTAATAAATAGGGTATAAAATTCTTTACAATGTTGCAGGATTTAAAAATTGAGCTCTTCTTCATCTACTTAAGTAATTTGTCAAAATCGAACTAACCTGACTTTTCCATGATATTTATAATGCTAAAAGTAGTGAAATATTAGAATGGTATTGCATTTAATAGCTATAACATCACAACACTTATAGACTGTCATATTTCCTTACTTAAGGATCAAGTCAAGGGTTCCTCAGTTATTTATTATTACTCCACTCACCTGAATAAGTCAACAACAAGAATCACAAGCGAGTGAGGGGTGAAGAAAACATGGTGAGTTATATAATACTCCAGGTGTCCAGCAAAATCCCAAAACAGAAAAGTAAAATCCTCAATTTGGAACTCACTAATTTCTATGCCCACGGTTCTCTCTTCCCTTGGCACTGGATTGGCACAGGCTTGACTCAGACTTCTGCATAAAGTTGTCTTCCCAGCCATGCTGGATCCAATAAACATGGTCTTTACTCTCCGAACCTCTTGAGCTTGGCTTTCTTGTAACTGAAAGAAGTAGCTACATATTTGTTTCAGACCACCTATGCAAACCTCATCTGGTGGTTCTCTCAGTTGGTTGGAGGAAGCCTTAAATTTCTTAAGGGAAAGGTCCAGAAAGAGCTCAGAAGGGAGTTTTTGAAGTTTGTTGTTCTCCACATAGAACTCTTCTAATTTTTTTAAACTTAGGACAGCTTGAGGGAATGTACTAAACAGGTTATGTGATAAGTTAAGGTAGAGTAAATTAGAGCAGCTAGATAGATCATTTGGAAGTTCAGTGAGACGATTGTTATTCAGTTTCAGATATTTTAGTCTTATGATATGAGAAAATAATCCATTGGGTATATTTTGAATTTTATTCTGGTTTACCTCCAGTCTCTCCAGGTGCTTAAGTAATTGAATCTCCTCTGGGAAATGAGAGAGCTCATTTTTGGATAGGATAAGGATCTTTAAGTCTTGAAGACGAGATAACTCTGGAACACTCTTGAGCTTGTTACGATCAAGATTGAGGCTCTCGATTTTAGTATAATTGATCTCATCTAAGGGTATGACCTTTAACCTTCTCAAAGATAGATTGACCTCTCTCAGTGGCAACATTACTTTATTGCCTGTAAAATGAAAAAAGTGGAAATATAAAGATAGCTTAGGACAACCATGTCATTAGTAATTATTAAAATAAAGGTAGGTGGCAAATTGATTTAAATTGTGACACTGACTGAGTGTATTTATTCCAAGTCCCCCATTCCAATCCTTAAAAGTTGGCTATGCACAAAAATTGTGTTCAACTTGGGTGGCTTTTATTTTTTGTTTGGACAAGTTAAAAGCTGGAACACAAAGGAACAAAGCAGAATGACCATATATTAAAATGATATAATACTTAAATGTTGAATCATTTGAAAGTGATGCAGCATTTCTGTAGAAACTTTATTAGAAAATATCACCCGAACAACTTATGTTATAAAGGAAGCTATTTTACCTCAAAATTTCCTCAGATGTCACATCCCATTGTAAATTAAATGGACTTAAAGCAACCAATCAGGATGCTAGTCCCAGAACTTGCAAGGGAGCATGCATCTGGCATGTGTGCACACAGTTACCTTATTTCCTGAATGAACATGCCTATTTCTCTCTTCAGTTTAAGGAAGTTTGCTATGAAATCTTGTGAGATTTCAGTGAAATCACAGTAAAGCAAAGTGTGAACTTAACACTAATGAAGTTGATTGGCTGTGGTTTTCTTTTCTTTCTTTTTTTTTAACTATGCAAACAACAGTAACAATAGTAGCCCTGAATCACAAAGCAGTCTAGTAAGCTGAATAAATTTTGAGGAAAATGTACTTTTCTTTTTTTCAAGAAATACTATATCTTTATTTACCCTTTTCAGCTACAATGAATATGGAAATACCCAGAGCACTCCCTTTCCATGTAGACACCCAAACCAATTTAATTTATTCCATATGGCTAGGTCAAACACAGACAGTAATCCAGAAAGCAACCATAGAATCCATGTCCAAATGTCTATGGTAGCCAAAAAAACCAACATTTTTAGTTAAAAAGGCACTGAACACCCACTTCCCAAGTACCCATACAAACTAAATTCACCTGTCTTATAAGTCTAGGAAGAAAAGAGGCAGATACATACAGACATGCCATGGAATCCAAATCTATTCTAGGTAAAAATATTTTGGACAAAAAAGACTTAGAAATTCACCTGTTTCACAAGGCTAGCAGTGAAAAAAATGATAAGCCACACAAATGCCATGGAATCCTAGACTATGGCCTCTAGTTATCAACGTGTCTACTTTACCTGCCTTCGCCGGCCCAATACACCCGCCTAAGCTCGCCTACCATCGCCGCCGCGGACCTGAAAAATCTCGCCAAATTTATCAATAAATCTGTCAAAAAGCTGCGCACCAAGTACGGGGCGATGAGCAGCGCACTGTGATAGTTATCACTCATCCGATTTCGCTGCTCATCGGCTTTTTGACAGCTTTATTGACAAGCTGTCACTAAGCACCCACACTAACTATACTGTTCTACCCCTTATACCGGCGCTGCCGGACCCCCCCGCAACTAAATAAAGATATTAACCCCTAAACCGCCGCTCCTAGACCCCGCCGCAACTATCATAAATGTATTAACCCCTAAACCGCCGCCCCTGGAGCCCCCGCAACTAAATAAAGTTATTAACCCCTAAACCGCCGCTCCGAGACCCCGCCGCAACTATAATAAATGTATTAACCCCTAAACCGCCGCTCCCGAAGCCCACCGCCACCTACATTATACCTAGTAACCCCTATCCTGCCCCCCCCATACCGCCGCCACTATAATAAATTTATTAACCCCTATCCTGCCGATCCCGGACCCCGCCGCAACTAAATAAATTGTTTAACCCCTAAACCACCGCTACCGGACCCCGCCGCCACCTACGTTAAACTTATTAACCCCTAATCTGCTCCCCCTACACCGTCGCCACCTATAATACATTTATTAACCCCTATCCTGCCCCCCCTACACCACCGCAACCTATAATACATTTATTAACCCCTATCCTGCCCCCCCTACACCGCCACCACTATAATAAAATTATTAACCCCTAAACCTAAGTCTAACCCTAACCCCCCCTAACTTAAATATTAATTAAATACATCTAAATAAATTTAACTCTTATTAAATTAATTATTCCTATTTAAAACTAAATACTTACCTTTAAAATAATCCCTAAGATAGCTACAATATAATTAATAATTACATTGTAGCTATTTTAGGATTTATATTTATTTTACAGGTAACTTTGTATTTATTTTAGCACGTTAGAATAGTTATTAAATAGTTATTAACTATTTAATAACTACCTAGCTAAAAGAAATACAAAATTACCTGTAAAATAAATCCTAACCTAAGTTACAATTAAACCTAAACCTATCATTAAATTAATTAAATAAATTACCTACAAATAACTACAATTAAATACAATTAAATAAACTAACTAAAGTACAAAAAATAAAAAAAGCTAAGTTACAAAAAATAAAAAAAATAAGTTACAAACATTTCAAAAATATTACAACAATTTTAAGCTACTTACACCTAATCTAAGCCCCCTAATAAAATAACAAATCCCCCCAAAATAAAAAAATTCCCTACCCTATTCTACATTAAAAAGTTAACAGCTCAATTACCTTACCAGCCCTTAAAAGGGCCTTTTGCGGGGCATGCCCCAAAGAAAACAGCTCTTTTAAAACCCACCACCCACATACCACTACTCTAACCCTTAATTCCGATTGGCTGATAGAATCAGCCAATCGGAATTCGAGGGACGCCATCTTGGATGACGTCACTGAAAGGAACCGTCATTCGTCGTTCAGTCGTCGGTGGAAGAAGATGGCTCCGCGTAGGCTCGTCTGAAGATGGCTCCGCTCCTCTCCGGATGGATGAAGATTGAAGACGCCGCCTGGATGATGACTTCAATCGGATGGAAGACTTCTTCAGCGCCCCTTGGATGATGACTTCTGCCGCTCCAGATCTCCTCTTCGGTTCCATCGGTGGCCGGCTGGCTGAAGACGGCTAAAGGTAGGATGATCTTCAGGGGGGTAGTGTTAGGTTTATTTAAGGGGGGTTTGGGTTAGAGTAGGGGTATGTGGGTGGTGGGTTTTAATGTTGGTGGGGGTTGTATTTTTATTTTACAGGCAAGAGAGCTGTTTTCTTTGGGGCATGCCCCGCAAAGGGCCCTTTTAAGGGCTGGTAAGGTAATAGAGCTGGCTACTTTTTAATGTAGAATAGGGTAGGTATTTTGGGGGGATTTGTTATTTTATTAGGGGGCTTAGATTAGGTGTAAGTAGCTTAAAATTTTTGTAATATTTTTGAAATGTTTGTAACTTTTTTTTTTTTTTTTGTAACTTAGCTTTTTTTATTTTTTGTACTTTAGTTAGTTTATTTAATTGTATTTAATTTTAGTTATTTGTAGGTAATTTATTTAATTAATTTAATGATAGTGTAGTGTTAGGTTTAATTGTAACTTAGGTTAGGATTTATTTTACAGGTAATTTTGTATTTCTTTTAGCTAGGTAGTTATTAAATAGTTAATAACTATTTAATAACTATTCTACCTAGTTAAAATAAATACAAAGTTACCTGTAAAATAAATATAAATCCTAAGATAGCTACAATATAATTATTATTTATATTGTAGCTATATTAGGGTTTATTTTAAAAAAAATAATTAGGGTTTATTTTAAAGGTAAGTATTTAGTTTTAAATAGCAATAATTTAGTTAATAAGAGTTATAATATTTAGATTTATTTAATTAATATTTAAGTTAGGTGGGTGTTAGGGTTAGGGTTAGACTTAGGTTTAGGGGTTAATAATTTTATTATAGTGGCGGCAGTATAGGGGGGGCAGGATAGGGGTTAATAAATTTATTATAGGTGGCGACAGTGTGGGGGGGCAGATTAGGGGTTAATAAGTTTAATATAGGTGGCGGCGGGGTCCGGGAGCGGCGGTTTAGGGGTTAAACAATTTATTTAGTTGCGGCGGGGTCCGGGAGCGGCAGGATAGGGGTTAATAAATTTATTATAGTGGCGGCGGTGTAGGGGGGGACAGATTAGTGGTTAATATGTATAATGTAGCTTGCGGTGGGCTCCGGGATCGGCAGTTTAGGGGGTAATACATTTATTTAGTTGCGGCGGTGTAGGGGGGGACAGATTAGGGGTGTTTAAACTCGGGTACATGTTAGGGTGTTAGGTGCAGACATCTCCCATAGGAATCAATGGGATGTCGGGCAGCAGCGAACATGAACTTTCGCTATGGTCAGACTCCCATTGATTCCCATTGATTCCCCTGGAGGCGGCGGTTTGAAAACCAAGTACGCTGGGCCGTAAAAGTGCCGAGCGTACTTGCTAGTTTTTTGATAACTAGCAAAAGTAGTCAGATTGTGCCGAACTTGTGTGCGGAACATCTGGAGTGACATAAGAATCGATCTGTGTCGGACTGAGTCCGGCAGATCGAAGCTTACGTCACAAAATTCTACTTTTGCCGGTGTAAAGGGCTTGATAACTAAGGCGAATCAGCCTCGCCACAAATACGCTGTGGAATTCCAGCATATTTGAGGTTGACGGCTTGATAACTAGGGGCCTATGAGTCCATTGTGGGCAAAAAAAGGTCTGCCTTCATACACCTTCAGCAGTTTTAAATATTTAACTGGCAATCTCGTTCCCACGACAGACCCATTTTTAATATATTGCCTCATTGTTGATGTTTTTATATCATCAGGGCCAAAGTGAGCTACAGATTGAGAGGCTGTCAAGCTTACAATCTAAAGGAGAAAAATGTTTGACACAGAAGAAGAAAGGTCAAAGACATTGAGGCCCATTAATCAAGCTCCGTACGGAGCTTGAGGGCCCGGGTTTCTGGCGAGTCTTCAGACTCACCAGAAACACAAGTTATGGAGCAGTGGTCTAAATACCGCTGCTCCATAACCCTGTTCACCTGCTCTGATGAGGCGGACAGGAATCGCCACAATTCAACCCGATCGAGTACGATCGGGTTGATTGACACCTCCCTGCTGGTGATTGGCCGCAAATCTGCATGGGGCGGCGTTGCACCAGCAGCTCTTGTGAGCTGCTGGTGCAATGCTGAATATGGAGAGTGTATTGCTCTCCACATTCAGCGATGTCTGTCGGACCTGATCCGCACTGTTGGATCAGGTCCGACAGACACTTGATAATTCGGCCTCATTGGCTTTGTAGTGTGGCGATTTGACAATATGTGATAGATGTAGCAGAAGTAGATAACAAAACAGTTCTGTGTGGGAACATAATGGTGCTTCCTGTCGTGAGTCAGGTGAAGTGATAGTTGCACCTCATATTAAAGAAATTATTATGTAAATAAGTAAACAATAGGATGGGAGGTGAGGACGGTTGGGTGGGAAGTGCTTGGTGTTTTTATTTCTTACTGGAGAATGGAGTGTCTGTCTGTTTGGATGTTGTGAGATGAGAGTAAATATATGTGAGAATATGCTGAGTTTTAAGGTGAAAACGCGTAGTAGGAGAAAGGGGGAGGATGGGAAAGTGATAAGGTGGGAGAAAGAGAGAGGTGTTTAAAATGGATAAACAAATGTAGAAACTATTTTCACATATTTCTTGATTAAAGAAAGGAATCAGTGATGTTACATTGCTAGGATGGTTTATATATCTGTAAATTTTGCTGAGGAAATGGTGTGTTTGTCTGCTTGGCTGTTGTGCAGCATATTTGTAAATGTACTCTACATTAACCCCTTAATGACCACAATGTACCCTGTATGTCACTGGTCGTTAAGGTTTTTTTCAGGACATAAAAGCACAAGTCTAGCAAGAACACACTATTAATGCACTCCCTCCAGTAGGCTTTGTGGAATAGAGCAGTCTCAACGCTGGTGGCAAGACCGCACTATAAAACAATCAACTCCCAAAAAAAGGCCAGTGACATACAGGGTACATCGCTGGTCCTTAAGGGGATTAATTGTACCATGCAACATGTTTATTAGTGTATATATGCCCTGCAGTCATAGTGCAGAGTGTTGTGTTTATTAGTGTATATATGCCCTGCAGTCATAGTGCAGAGTGTTGTGTTTATTAGTGTATATATGCCCTGCAGTCATAGTGCAGAGTGTTGTGTTTATTAGTGTATATATGTCCTGCAGTCATAGTGCAGAGTGTTGTGTTTATTAGTGTATATATATGCCCTGCAGTCATAGTGCAGAGTGTTGTGTTTATTAGTGTATATCTGCCCTGCAGTCATAGTGCAGAGTGTTGTGTTTATTAGAGTATATATGCCCTGCAGTCATAGTGCAGAGTGTTGTGCTTATTAGTGTATATATGCCCTGCAGTCATAGTGCAGAGTGTTGTGTTTATTAGTGTATATATGCCCTGCAGTCATAGTGCAGAGTGTTGTGTTTATTAGTGTATATATGCCCTGCAGTCATAGTGCAGTGTTGTGTTTATTAGTGTATATATGCCCTGCAGTCATAGTGCAGAGTGTTGTGTTTATTAGTGTATATATGCCCTGCAGTCATAGTGCAGAGTGTTGTGTTTATTAGTGTATATATGCCCTGCAGTCATAGTGTAGAGTGTTGTGTTTATTAGTGTATATATGCCCTGCAGTCATAGTGCAGAGTGTTGTGTTTATTAGTGTATATATGCCCTGCAGTCATAGTGCGGAGTGTTGTGTTTATTAGTGTATATATCCCTGCAGTCATAGTGCAGAGTGTTGTGTTTATTAGTGTATATATGCCCTGCAGTCATAGTGCAGAGTGTTGTGTTTATTAGTGTATATATACCCTGCAGTCATAGTGCAGAGTGTTGTGTTTATTAGTGTATAAATGCCCTGCAGTCATAGTGCAGAGTGTTGTGTTTATTAGTGTATATATACCCTGCAGTCATAGTGCAGAGTGTTGTGTTTATTAGTGTATATATGCCCTGCAGTCATAGTGCAGAGTGTTGTGTTTATTAGTGTATATATGCCCTGCAGTCATAGTGCGGAGTGTTGTGTTTATTAGTGTATATATGCCCTGCAGTCATAGGGGGGTAGTTATCAAGCCGTCAACCTCAAATACGCTGGAATTCCGCAGCGTATTTGTGGCGAGGCTGATTCGCCTTAGTTATCAAAGGCTCAAGACCGGCAAAAGTAGAATTTTGTGACGTAAGCTTCGATCCGCCGGACTCAGTCCGACACAGATCGATTCTTACGTCACTCCAGATGTTCCACACACAAGTGCGGCACATTCTCACTACTTTTGCTAGCTATCAAAAAACTAGCAGGTACGCTCGGCACTTTTACGGCCCAGCGTACCTGGTTTTCAATCCACCACCCCTGGAGGCGGCGGATCCCATAGGAATCAATGGGAGTCTGACCATAGCGAAAGTACAAGTTCGCTGCTGACAGACATCCCATTGATTTCTATGGGAGCTGTCTACACCTAACACCCTAACATGTACCCCGAGTCTAAACACCACTAATCTGACCCCCCCTACACCGTCGCAACTAAATAAAGTTATTACCCCCTAAACCACCGCTCCCGGAGCCCACCGCAAGCTACTCTATACATATTAACCCCTAAACCGCCGCTCCCGGAGCCCACCGCAACTATAATAAATGTATTAACCCCTAAACCGCCGCTCCCTGAACCCGCCGCAACCTATATTAAATGTATTAACCCCTAATCTGCGCCCCCTACACCGTCGGCACCTATAATAAATTTATTAACCCCTATCCTGCCCCCCACTACGCCGCCGCCACTGTAATAAAATTATTAACCCCTAAACCTAAGTCTAACCCTAACCCTAACGCCCCCTAACTTAAATATTAATTAAATACATCTAAATAAATTAACTCTTATTAACTAAATGAATCCTATTTAAAACTAAATACTTACCTTTAAAATAAACCCTAATATAGCTACAATATAAATAATAATTATATTCTAGCTATCTTAGGATTTATTTTTATTTTACAGGTACCTTTCAATTTATTTTAACCATGTACAATAGCTATTAAATAGTTATTAACTATTTAATAGCTTACCTAGCTAAAATAAAGAGAAATGTACCTGTGAAATAAATCCTAACCTAAGTTACAATTACACCTAACACTACACTATACTTTAATAAATTATTCCTATTTAAAAATAAATACTTACCTGTAAAATAAACCCTAAGATAGCTACAATGTAATTAATACTTATATTATAGCTATCTTAGGATTTATATTTAGTTTACAGGTAACTTTGTATTTATTTTAGCTAGTTAGAATAGTTATTAAATAGTTATTAACTATTTAATAACTACCTAGCTAAAAGAAATACAAAATTACCTGTAAAATAAATCATAACTTAAGTTACAATTAAACCTAATACTACACTATCATTAAATTAATTAAATAAACTACCTACAAATAACTACAATGAAATACAATTACATAAACTAACTAAAGTACAAAAAATAAAAAAAGCTAAGTTACAAAAATTAAAAAATTAAGTTACAAACATGTTAAAAATATTACAACAATTTTAAGCTACTTACACCTAATCTAAGCCCCCTAATAAAATAACAAACCCCCCCAAAATAAAAAAAATCCCTACCCTATTCTAAATTACATAAATTTCAAAGCTCTTTTACCTTACCAGCCCTTAAAAGGGCCATTTGTGGGGGCATGCCCCAAAAAGTTCAGCTCTTTTGCCTGTAAAAGAAAAATACAACCCCCCCCCCAACATTAAAACCCACCACCCACATACCCCTAATCTAACCCAAACCCCCCTTACAAAAACCTAACACTAATCCCCTGAAGATCATCCTACCTTGAGTCGTCTTCACTCAGCCGAGCCACCGATGGAACTGAAGAGGACATCCGGAGCGGAAGAAGTTAATCCTCCAAGCGGCGCTGAAGAAATCTTCCATCCGATGAAGTCATCATCCAGGCGGCGCTGAAGAAGTCTTCGATCCGGCCGATGTCATCTTCAAAGAGGCGCTGAAGAGGTCTTCTATCCGGGCGAAGTCATCTTCCAAGCCGGGTCTTGAATCTTCCTTCCGCCGACGCGGAACCACCTTCTTCACCGACGTACTACGACGAATGACGGCTCCTTTAAGGGACGTCATCCAATATGGCGTCCCCTCAATTCCGATTGGCTGATAGGATTCTATCAGCCAATCGGAATTAAGGTAGGAAAAATCTGATTGGCTGATGGAATCAGCCAATCAGATTGAGCTCGCATTCTATTGGCTGTTCCGATCAGCCAATAGAATGCGAGCTCAATCTGATTGGCTGATTGGATCAGCCAATCGGATTGAACTTGAATCTGATTGGCTGATTCCATCAGCCAATCAGATTTTCCTACCTTAATTCCGATTGGCTGATAGAATCCTATCAGCCAATCGGAATTGAGGGGACGCCATCTTGGATGACGTCCCTTAAAGGAGCCGTCATTCGTCGTAGTCCGTCGGTGAAGAAGGTGGTTCCGCGTCGGCGGAAGGAAGATTCAAGACCCGGCTTGGAAGATGACTTCGCCCGAATAGAAG
The DNA here is from genome assembly GCF_027579735.1 of Bombina bombina. Classification (NCBI taxonomy): domain Eukaryota; kingdom Metazoa; phylum Chordata; class Amphibia; order Anura; family Bombinatoridae; genus Bombina; species Bombina bombina. The sequence goes on along the minus strand of NC_069505.1, from coordinate 94,971,090 downwards.
ACCTCTTCAGCGCCTCTTTGAAGATGACATCGGCCGGATCGAAGACTTCTTCAGCGCCGCCTGGATGATGACTTCATCGGATGGAAGATTTCTTCAGCGCCGCTTGGAGGATTAACTTCTTCCGCTCCGGATGTCCTCTTCAGTTCCATCGGTGGCTCGGCTGAGTGAAGACGACTCAAGGTAGGATGATCTTCAGGGGATTAGTGTTAGGTTTTTGTAAGGGGGGTTTGGGTTAGATTAGGGGTATGTGGGTGGTGGGTTTTAATGTTGGGGGGGGGGTTGTATTTTTCTTTTACAGGCAAAAGAGCTGAACTTTTTGGGGCATGCCCCCACAAATGGCCCTTTTAAGGGCTGGTAAGGTAAAAGAGCTTTGAAATTTATGTAATTTAGAATAGGGTAGGGATTTTTTTTATTTTGGGGGGGTTTGTTATTTTATTAGGGGGCTTAGATTAGGTGTAAGTAGCTTAAAATTGTTGTAATATTTTTAACATGTTTGTAACTTAATTTTTTATTTTTTGTACTTTAGTTAGTTTATGTAATTGTATTTCATTGTAGTTATTTGTAGGTAGTTTATTTAGTTAATTTAATGATAGTGTAGTATTAGGTTTAATTGTAACTTAGGTTAGGATTTATTTTACAGGTAATTTTGTATTTCTTTTAGCTAGGTAGTTATTAAATAGTTAATAACTATTTAATAACTATTCTAACTAGCTAAAATAAATACAAAGTTACCTGTAAAATAAATATAAATCCTAAGATAGCTAGAATATAATTATTATTTATATTGTAGCTATCTTAGGGTTTATTTTACAGGTAAGTATTTAGTTTTAAATAGGAATAATTTATTAAAGTATAGTGTAGTGTTAGGTGTAATTGTAACTTAGGTTAGTTTTTATTTTACAGGTTAATTTCAGTTTATTTTAGCTAGGTAAGCTATTAAATAGTTAATAACTATTTAATAGTTATTGTACATGGTTAAAATAAATTGAAAGGTACCTGTAAAATAAATATAAATCCTAAGATAGCTAGAATATAATTATTATTTATATTGTAGCTATATTAGGGTTTATTTTATAAGTAAGTATTTAGTTTTAAATAGGATTCATTTAGTTAATAAGAGTTAATTTATTTAGATGTATTTAATTAATATTTAAGTTAGGGGGGCGTTATGGTTAGGGTTAGACTTAGGTTTAGGGGTTAATCATTTTATTACAGTGGCGGCGGCGTAGTGGGGGGCAGGATAGGGGTTAATAAATTTATTATAGGTTGCGGCGGGTTCATGGAGCGGCGGTTTAGGGGTTAAACTATTTATTTAGTTGTGGAGAGGTGGGGGATCAGCAGGATAGGGGTTAATAATTTTATAATAGAGGGCGACGGTATAGGGGGGGCAGGATAGGGGTTACTAGGTATAATGTAGGTGGCAGCGGTGTCCGGGAGCGGCGGTTTAGGGGTTAATACATTTATAAGACTTGCGGCGGGGTCTAGGAGCGGCGGTTTAGGGGTTAGTAACTTTATTTAGTTGCGGGGGCCTCCGGGGGCGCCGGTATAGGGGGTAGAACAGTGTAGTTTAGTGTGAGTGCTTAGTGACAGGCTAGCAATAAAGCTGGGAAAAAGCCGAAGGGCAGCGAGATCGGATGAGTGATAACTGTCACAGTCCGCTGCTCATCGCCCCGCGGCTTTTTGACAGCTTTATTTGATAACTTAGGCGAACGTATTCAAGGTCCGCGGCGGCGAAGGTAGGCGAGCTTAGGCGGACGTATTGGGCCGGCAAAGCCAGAAAAGTAGACGGCTTGATAACTACCCCCCATAGTGCAGAGTGTTGTGTTTATTAGTGTATATATACCCTGCAGTCATAGTGCAGAGTGTTGTGTTTATTAGTGTATATATGCCCTGCAGTCATAGTGCAGAGTGTTGTGTTTATTAGTGTATATATACCCTGCAGTCATAGTGCAGAGTGTTGTGTTTATTAGTGTATATATGCCCTGCAGTCATAGTGCAGAATGTTGTGTTTATTAGTGTATATATGCCCTGCAGTCATAGTGCAGAGTGTTGTGTTTATTAGTGTATATATGCCCTGCAGTCATAGTGCAGAGTGTTGTGTTTATTAGTGTATATATGCCCTGCAGTCATAGTGCAGAGTGTTGTGTTTATTAGTGTATATATGCCCTGCAGTCATAGTGCAGAGTGTTGTGTTTATTAGTGTATATATGCCCTGCAGTCATAGTGCAGAGTGTTGTGTTTATTAGTGTATATATACCCTGCAGTCATAGTGCAGAGTGTTGTGTTTATTAGTGTATATATGCCCTGCAGTCATAGTGCAGAGTGTTGTGTTTATTAGTGTATATATGCCCTGCAGTCATAGTGCAGAGTGTTGTGTTTATTAGTGTATAAATGCCCTGCAGTCATAGTGCAGAGTGTTGTGTTTATTAGTGTATAAATGCCCTGCAGTCATAGTGCAGAGTGTTGTGTGTATTAGTGTATATATGCCCTGCAGTCATAGTGCAGAGTGTTGTGTGTATTAGTGTATATATGCCCTGCAGTCATAGTGCAGAGTGTTGTGTGTATTAGTGTATATATGCGCTGCAGTCATAGTGCAGAGTGTTGTGTTTATTAGTGTATATATGCCCTGCAGTCATAGTGCAGAGTGTTGTGTTTATTAGTGTATATATGCCCTGCTTTCATAGTGCAGAGTGTTGTGTTTATTAGTGTATATATGCCCTGCAGTCATAGTGCAGAGTGTTGTGTTTATTAGTGTATATATGCCCTGCAGTCATAGTGCAGAGTGTTGTGTTTATTAGTGTATATATGCCCTGCAGTCATAGTGCAGAGTGTTGTGTTTATTAGTGTATATATGCCCTGCAGTCATAGTGCAGAGTGTTGTGTTTATTAGTGTATATATGCCCTGCAGTCATAGTGCAGAGTGTTGTGTTTATTAGTGTATATATGCCCTGCAGTTATAGTGCAGTGTTGTGTTTATTAGTGTATATATGCCCTGCAGTCATAGTGCAGAGTGTTGTGTTTATTAGTGTATATATGCCCTGCAGTCATAGTGCAGAGTGTTGTGTTTATTAGTGTATATATGCCCTGCAGTCATAGTGCAGAGTGTTGTGTTTATTAGTGTATATATACCCTGCAGTTATAGTGCAGAGTGTTGTGTTTATTAGTGTATATATGCCCTGCAGTCATAGTGCAGAGTGTTGTGTTTATTAGTGTGTATATGCCCTGCAGTCATAGTGCAGAGTGTTGTGTGTATTAGTGTATATATGCCCTGCAGTCATAGTGCAGAGTGTTGTGTTTATTAGTGTATAAATGCCCTGCAGTCATAGTGCAGAGTGTTGTGTGTATTAGTGTATATATGCCCTGCAGTCATAGTGCAGAGTGTTGTGTGTATTAGTGTATATATGCCCTGCAGTCATAGTGCAGAGTGTTGTGTGTATTAGTGTATATATGCGCTGCAGTCATAGTGCAGAGTGTTGTGTTTATTAGTGTATATATGCCCTGCAGTCATAGTGCAGAGTGTTGTGTTTATTAGTGTATATATGCCCTGCTTTCATAGTGCAGAGTGTTGTGTTTATTAGTGTATATATGCCCTGCAGTCATAGTGCAGAGTGTTGTGTTTATTAGTGTATATATACCCTGCAGTCATAGTGCAGAGTGTTGTGTTTATTAGTGTATATATGCGCTGCAGTCATAGTGCAGAGTGTTGTGTTTACCAGTGTATATATGCCCTGCAGTCATAGTGCAGAGTGTTGTGTTTTTTAGTGTATATATGCCCTGCAGTAATAGTGTAGAGTGTAGTGTTTATTAGTGTATATATGCCCTGCAGTCATAGAGCAGAGTGTTGTGTTTATTAGTGTATATATGCCCTGCAGTCATAGTGCAGAGTGTTGTGTTTATTAGTGTATATATGCCCTGCAGTCATAGTGCAGAGTGTTGTGTTTATTAGTGTATATATGCCCTGCAGTCATAGTGCAGTGTTCTGTTTATTAGTGTATATATGCCCTGCAGTCATAGTGCAGAGTGTTGTGTTTATTAGTGTATATATGCCCTGCAGTCATAGTGCAGTGTTGTGTTTATTAGTGCATATATACCCTGCAGTCATAGTGCAGAGTGTTGTGTTTATTAGTGTATATATGCGCTGCAGTCATAGTGCAGAGTGTTGTGTTTATTAGTGTATATATGCCCTGCAGTCATAGTGCAGTGTTGTGTTTATTAGTGTATATATGCCCTGCAGTCATAGTGCAGAGTGTTGTGTTTATTAGTGTATATATGCCCTGCAGTCATAGTGCAGTGTTGTGTTTATTAGTGTATATATGCCCTGCAATCATAGTGCAGAGTGTTGTGTTTATTAGTGTATATATGCCCTGCAGTCATAGTGCAGAGTGTTGTGTTTATTAGTGTATATATGCCCTGCAGTCATAGTGCAGAGTGTTGTGTTTATTAGTGTATATATGCCCTGCAGTAATAGTGCAGAGTGTTGTGTTTATTAGTGTATATATGCCCTGCAGTCATAGTGCAGAATGTTGTGTTTATTAGTGTATATATGCGCTGCAGTCATAGTGCAGAGTGTTGTGTGTATTAGTGTATATATGCCCTGCAGTCATAGTGCAGAGTGTTGTGTTTATTAGTGTATATATGCCCTGCAGTCATAGTGCAGAGTGTTGTGTTTATTAGTGTATATATACCCTGCAGTCATAGTGCAGAGTGTTGTGTTTATTAGTGTATATATGCGCTGCAGTCATAGTGCAGAGTGTTGTGTCTATTAGTGTATATATGCCCTGCAGTCATAGTGCAGAGTGTTGTGTTTATTAGTGTATATATGCCCTGCAGTCATAGTGCAGTGTGTTGTGTTTATTAGTGTATATATGCCCTGCAGTAATAGTGTAGAGTGTAGTGTTTATTAGTGTATATATGCCCTGCAGTCATAGAGCAGAGTGTTGTGTTTATTAGTGTATATATGCCCTGCAGTCATAGTGCAGAGTGTTGTGTTTATTAGTGTATATATGCCCTGCAGTCATAGTGCAGTGTTGTGTTTATTAGTGTATATATGCCCTGCAGTCATAGTGCAGTGTTGTGTTTATTAGTGTATATATGCCCTGCAGTCATAGTGCAGTGTTGTGTTTATTAGTGTATATATGCCCTGCAGTCATAGTGCAGTGTTGTGTTTATTAGTGTATATATGCCATGCAGTCATAGTGCAGTGTTGTGTTTATTAGTGTATATATGCCCTGCAGTCATAGTGCAGAGTGTTGTGTTTATTAGTGTATATATGCCCTGCAGTCATAGTGCAGTGTAGTGTTTATTAGTGTATATATGCCCTGCAGTCATAGTGCAGAGTGTTGTATTTATTAGTGTATATATACCCTGCAGTCATAGTGCAGAGTGTTGTGTGTATTAGTGTATATATGCCCTGCAGTCATAGTGCAGAGTGTTGTGTTTATTAGTGTATATATGCCCTGCAGTCATAGTGCAGAGTGTTGTGTTTATTAGTGTATATATGCCCTGCAGTCATAGTGCAGTGTTGTGTTTATTAGTGTATATATGACCTGCAGTCATAGTGCAGTGTTGTGTTTATTAGTGTATATATGCCCTGCAGTCATAGTGCAGAGTGTTGTGTTTATTAGTGTATATATGCCCTGCAGTCATAGTGCAGAGTGTTGTGTTTATTAGTGTATATATGCCCTGCAGTCATAGTACAGTGTTGTGTTTATTAGTGTATATATACCCTGCAGTCATAGTGCAGTGTTGTGTTTATTAGTGTATATATGCCCTGCAGTCATAGTGCAGAGTGTTGTGTTTATTAGTGTATATATGCCCTGCAGTCATAGTGCAGTGTTGTGTTTATTAGTGTATATATGCCCTGCAGTCATAGTGCAGAGTGTTGTGTTTATTAGTGTATATATGCCCTGCAGTCATAGTGCAGTGTTGTGTTTATTAGTGTATATATGCCCTGCAGTCATAGTGCAGAGTGTTGTGTTTATTAGTGTATATATGCCCTGCAGTCCTAGTGCAGTGTTGTGTTTATTAGTGTATATATGCCCTGCAGTCATAGTGCAGAGTGTTGTGTTTATTAGTGTATATATACCCTGCAGTAATAGTGCAGAGTGTTGTGTTTATTAGTGTATATATGCCCTGCAGTCATAGTGCAGAGTGTTGTGTTTATTAGTGTATATATGCCCTGCAGTCATAGTGCAGAGTGTTGTGTTTATTAGTGTATATATGCCCTGCAGTCATAGTGCAGTGTTGTGTTTATTAGTGTATATATGCCCTGCAGTCATAGTGCCGTGTTGTGTTTATTAGTGTATATATGCCCTGCAGTCATAGTGCAGAGTGTTGTGTGTATTAGTGTATATATGCCCTGCAGTCATAGTGCAGAGTGTTGTGTTTATTAGTGTATAAATGCCCTGCAGTCATAGTGCAGAGTGTTGTGTGTATTAGTGTATATATGCCCTGCAGTCATAGTGCAGAGTGTTGTGTGTATTAGTGTATATATGCCCTGCAGTCATAGTGCAGAGTGTTGTGTGTATTAGTGTATATATGCCCTGCAGTCATAGTGCAGAGTGTTGTGTTTATTAGTGTATATATGCCCTGCAGTCATAGTGCAGAGTGTTGTGTTTATTAGTGTATATATGCCCTGCAGTCATAGTGCAGAGTGTTGTGTTTATTAGTGTATATATACCCTGCAGTCATAGTGCAGAGTGTTGTGTTTATTAGTGTATATATGCGCTGCAGTCATAGTGCAGAGTGTTGTGTTTACTAGTGTATATATGCCCTGCAGTCATAGTGCAGAGTGTTGTGTTTATTAGTGTATATATACCCTGCAGTCATAGTGCAGAGTGTTGTGTTTATTAGTGTATATATGCCCTGCAGTCATAGTGCAGAGTGTTGTGTTTATTAGTGTATATATGCCCTGCAGTCATAGTGCAGAGTGTTGTGTTTATTAGTGTATATATGCCCTGCAGTCATAGTGCAGAGTGTTGTGTTTATTAGTGTATATATGCCCTGCAGTAATAGTGTAGAGTGTTGTGTTTATTAGTGTATATATGCCCTGCAGTCATAGAGCAGAGTGTTGTGTTTATTAGTGTATATATGCCCTGCAGTCATAGTGCAGAGTGTTGTGTTTATTAGTGTATATATGCCCTGCAGTCATAGTGCAGAGTGTTGTGTTTATTAGTGTATATATGCCCTGCAGTCATAGTGCAGTGTTCTGTTTATTAGTGTATATATGCCCTGCAGTCATAGTGCAGAGTGTTGTGTTTATTAGTGTATATATGCCCTGCAGTCATAGTGCAGTGTTGTGTTTATTAGTGCATATATACCCTGCAGTCATAGTGCAGAGTGTTGTGTTTATTAGTGTATATATGCGCTGCAGTAATAGTGCAGAGTGTTGTGTTTATTAGTGTATATATGCCCTGCAGTCATAGTGCAGAGTGTTGTGTTTATTAGTGTATATATGCCCTGCAGTCATAGTGCAGAGTGTTGTGTTTATTAGTGTATATATGCCCTGCAGTCATAGTGCAGAGTGTTGTGTTTATTAGTGTATATATGCCCTGCAGTCATAGTCAGAGTGTTGTGTTTATTAGTGTATATATGCCCTGCAGTCATAGTGCAGAGTGTTGTGTTTATTAGTGTATATATGCCCTGCAGTCATAGTGCAGAGTGTTGTGTTTATTAGTGTATATATGCCCTGCAGTCATAGTGCAGTGTTGTGTTTATTAGTGTATATATGCCCTGCAGTCATAGTGCAGAGTGTTGTGTTTATTAGTGTATATATGCCCTGCAGTCATAGTGCAGTGTTGTGTTTATTAGTGTATATATGCCCTGCAATCATAGTGCAGAGTGTTGTGTTTATTAGTGTATATATGCCCTGCAGTCATAGTGCAGTGTGTTGTGTTTATTAGTGTATATATGCCCTGCAGTCATAGTGCAGAGTGTTGTGTTTATTAGTGTATATATGCCCTGCAGTAATAGTGCAGAGTGTTGTGTTTATTAGTGTATATATGCCCTGCAGTCATAGTGCAGAATGTTGTGTTTATTAGTGTATATATGCGCTGCAGTCATAGTGCAGAGTGTTGTGTGTATTAGTGTATATATGCCCTGCAGTCATAGTGCAGAGTGTTGTGTTTATTAGTGTATATATGCCCTGCAGTCATAGTGCAGAGTGTTGTGTTTATTAGTGTATATATACCCTGCAGTCATAGTGCAGAGTGTTGTGTTTATTAGTGTATATATGCGCTGCAGTCATAGTGCAGAGTGTTGTGTCTATTAGTGTATATATGCCCTGCAGTCCTAGTGCAGTGTTGTGTTTATTAGTGTATATATGCCCTGCAGTCATAGTGCAGAGTGTTGTGTTTATTAGTGTATATATACCCTGCAGTAATAGTGCAGAGTGTTGTGTTTATTAGTGTATATATGCCCTGCAGTCATAGTGCAGAGTGTTGTGTTTATTAGTGTATATATGCCCTGCAGTCATAGTGCAGTGTGTTGTGTTTATTAGTGTATATATGCCCTGCAGTAATAGTGTAGAGTGTAGTGTTTATTAGTGTATATATGCCCTGCAGTCATAGAGCAGAGTGTTGTGTTTATTAGTGTATATATGCCCTGCAGTCATAGTGCAGAGTGTTGTGTTTATTAGTGTATATATGCCCTGCAGTCATAGTGCAGAGTGTTGTGTGTATTAGTGTATATATGCCCTGCAGTCATAGAGCAGAGTGTTGTGTTTATTAGTGTATATATACCCTGCAGTCATAGTGCAGAGTGTTATGTGTATTAGTGTATATATACCCTGCAGTTATAGTGCAGTGTTGTGTTTATTAGTGTATATATACCCTGCAGTCATAGTGCAGAGTGTTGTGTTTATTAGTGTATATATACCCTGCAGTCATAGTGCAGAGTGTTGTGTTTATTAGTGTATATATGCCCTGCAGTCATAGTGCAGTGTTGTGTTTATTAGTGTATATATGCCCTGCAGTCATAGTGCAGTGTTGTGTTTATTAGTGTATATATGCCCTGCAGTCATAGTGCAGTGTTGTGTTTATTAGTGTATATATGCCCTGCAGTCATAGTGCAGTGTTGTGTTTATTAGTGTATATATGCCATGCAGTCATAGTGCAGTGTTGTGTTTATTAGTGTATATATGCCCTGCAGTCATAGTGCAGAGTGTTGTGTTTATTAGTGTATATATGCCCTGCAGTCATAGTGCAGTGTAGTGTTTATTAGTGTATATATGCCCTGCAGTCATAGTGCAGTGTTGTGTTTATTAGTGTATATATGCCCTGCAGTCATAGTGCAGTGTTGTGTTTATTAGTGTATATATGCCCTGCAGTCATAGTGCAGAGTGTTGTGTTTATTAGTGTATATATGCCCTGCAGTCATAGTGCAGTGTTGTGTTTTATTAGTGTATATATGCCCTGCAGTCATAGTGCAGAGTGTTGTATTTATTAGTGTATATATACCCTGCAGTCATAGTGCAGAGTGTTGTGTGTATTAGTGTATATATGCCCTGCAGTCATAGTGCAGAGTGTTGTGTTTATTAGTGTATATATGCCCTGCAGTCATAGTGCAGAGTGTTGTGTTTATTAGTGTATATATGCCCTGCAGTCATAGTGCAGAGTGTTGTGTTTATTAGTGTATATATGCCCTGCAGTCATAGTACAGTGTTGTGTTTATTAGTGTATATATGCCCTGCAGTCATAGTGCAGAGTGTTGTGTGTATTAGTGTATATATGCCCTGCAGTTATAGTGCAGAGTGTTGTGTTTATTAGTGTATATATGCCCTGCAGTCATAGTGCAGAGTGTTGTGTTTATTAGTGTATATATGCCCTGCAGTCATAGTGCAGTGTTGTGTTTATTAGTGTATATATGCCCTGCAGTCATAGTGCAGAGTGTTGTGTTTATTAGTGTATATATGCCCTGCAGTCATAGTGCAGTGTTGTGTTTATTAGTGTATATATACCCTGCAGTCATAGTGCAGAGTGTTGTGTTTATTAGTGTATATATGCCCTGCAGTCATAGTGCAGAGTGTTGTGTTTATTAGTGTATATATGCCCTGCAGTCCTAGTGCAGTGTTGTGTTTATTAGTGTATATATGCCCTGCAGTCATAGTGCAGAGTGTTGTGTTTATTAGTGTATATATAGCCCTGCAGTCATAGTGCAGAGTGTTGTGTTTATTAGTGTATATATGCCCTGCAGTCATAGTGCAGAGTGTTGTGTTTATTAGTGTATATATGCCCTGCAGTCATAGTGCAGAGTGTTGTGTTTATTAGTGTATATATGCCCTGCAGTCATAGTGCAGGTGTTGTGTTTATTAGTGTATATATGCCCTGCAGTCATAGTGCAGTGTTGTGTTTATTAGTGTATATATGCCCTGCAGTCATAGTGCAGAGTGTTGTGTTTATTAGTGTATATATGCCCTGCAGTCATAGTGCAGAGTGTTGTGTTTATTAGTGTATATATGCCCTGCAGTAATAGTGCAGAGTGTTGTGTTTATTAGTGTATATATGCCCTGCAGTCATAGTGCAGAGTGTTGTGTTTATTAGTGTATATATGCCCTGCAGTCATAGTGCAGAGTGTTGTGTTTACTAGTGTATATATGCCCTGCAGTCATAGTGCAGAGTGTTGTGTTTATTAGTGTATATATGCCCTGCAGTCATAGTGCAGAATGTTGTGTTTATTAGTGTATATATACCCTGCAGTCATAGTGCAGAGTGTTGTGTTTATTAGTGTATATATGCGCTGCAGTCATAGTGCAGAGTGTTGTGTGTATTAGTGTATATATGCCCTGCAGTCATAGTGCAGAGTGTTGTGTTTATTAGTGTATATATGCCCTGCAGTCATAGTGCAGTGTGTTGTGTTTATTAGTGTATATATGCCCTGCAGTAATAGTGTAGAGTGTAGTGTTTATTAGTGTATATATGCCCTGCAGTCATAGAGCAGAGTGTTGTGTTTATTAGTGTATATATGCCCTGCAGTCATAGTGCAGAGTGTTGTGTTTATTAGTGTATATATGCCCTGCAGTCATAGTGCAGAGTGTTGTGTTTATTAGTGTATATATGCCCTGCAGTCATAGTGCAGAGTGTTGTGTGTATTAGTGTATATATACCCTGCAGTCATAGAGCAGAGTGTTGTGTTTATTAGTGTATATATGCCCTGCAGTCATAGTGCAGAGTGTTGTGTTTATTAGTGTATATATGCCCTGCAGTCATAGTGCAGTGTTGTGTTTATTAGTGTATATATGCCCTGCAGTCATAGTGCAGTGTTGTGTTTATTAGTGTATATATGCCCTGCAGTCATAGTGCAGTGTTGTGTTTATTAGTGTATATATGCCCTGCAGTCATAGTGCAGTGTTGTGTTTATTAGTGTATATATGCCATGCAGTCATAGTGCAGTGTTGTGTTTATTAGTGTATATATGCCCTGCAGTCATAGTGCAGAGTGTTGTGTTTATTAGTGTATATATGCCCTGCAGTCATAGTGCAGTGTTGTGTTTATTAGTGTATATATGCCCTGCAGTCATAGTGCAGAGTGTTGTATTTATTAGTGTATATATACCCTGCAGTCATAGTGCAGAGTGTTGTGTGTATTAGTGTATATATGCCCTGCAGTCATAGTGCAGAGTGTGTGTGTTTATGAGTGTATATATGCCCTGCAGTCATAGTGCAGAGTGTTGTGTTTATTAGTGTATATATGGCCCTGCAGTCATAGTGCAGTTGTTGTGTTATTAGTGTATATATGCCCTGCAGTCATAGTGCAGTGTTGTGTTTATTAGTGTATATATGCCCTGCAGTCATAGTGCCGGTGTTGTGTTTATTAGTGTATATATGCCCTGCAGTCATAGTGCAGAGTGTTGTGTTTATTAGTGTATATTATGCCCTGCAGTCATAGTGCAGAGTGTTGTGTTTATTAGTGCTATATATGCCCTGCAGTCATAGTGCAGTTGTTGTGTTTATTAGTGTATATATGCCCTGCAGTCATAGTGCAGAGTGTTGTGTTTATTAGTGTATATAAGCCCTGCAGTCATAGTGCAGAGTGTTGTGTTTATTAGTGTATATATGCCCTGCAGTCATAGTGCAGAGTTGTTGTGTTTATTAGTGTATATATGCCCTGCAGTCATAGTGCAGAGTGTTGTGTTTATTAGTGTATATATGCCCTGCAGTCATAGTGCAGAGTGTTGTGTTTATTAGTGTATATATGCCCTGCAGTCATAGTGCAGAGTGTTGTGTTTATTAGTGTATATATGCCCTGCAGTCATAGTGCAGAGTGTTGTGTTTATTAGTGTATATATGCCCTGCAGTCATAGTGCAGAGTGTTGTGTTTATTAGTGTATATATGCCCTGCAGTCATAGTGCAGAGTGTTTGTGTTTATTAGTGTATATATGCCCTGCAGTCATAGTGCAGAGTGTTGTGTTTATTAGTGTATATATGCCCTGCAGTCATAGTGCAGAGTGTGTGTTTATTAGTGTATATATGCCCTGCAGTCATAGTGCAGAGTGTTGTGTTTATTAGTGTATATATGCCCTGCAGTCATAGTGCAGAGTGTTGTGTTTATTAGTGTATATATGCCCTGCAGTCATAGTGCAGAGTGTTGTGTTTATTAGTGTATATAAGCACTGCAGTCATAGTGCAGAGTGTTGTGTTTATTAGTGTACTATATGCCCTGCAGTCATAGTGCGAGTGTTGTGTTTATTAGTGTATATATGCCCTGCAGTCATAGTGCAGAGTGTTGTGTTTATTAGTGTATATATGCCCTGCAGTCATAGTGCAGTGTTGTGTTTATTAGTGTATATATGCCCTGCAGTCATAGTGCAGAGTGTTGTGTTTATTAGTGTATATATGCCCTGCAGTCATAGTGCAGAGTGTTGTGTTTATAGTGTATATATGCCCTGCAGTCATAGTGCAGAGTGTTGTGTTTATTAGTGTATAAATGCCCTGCAGTCATAGTGCAGAGTGTTGTGTTTATTAGTGTATAAATGCCCTGCAGTCATAGTGCAGAGTGTTGTGTGTTATTAGTGTATATATGCCCCTGCAGTCATAGTGCAGAGTGTTGTGTTTATTAGTGTATATATGCCCTTCAGTCATAGTTGAGTGTTGTGTTTATTAGTGTATATATGCCCTGCAGTCATAGTGCAGAGTGTTGTGTTTATTAGTGTATATATACCCTGCAGTCATAGTGCAGAGTGTTGTGTTTATTAGTGTATATATGCCCTGCAGTCATAGTGCAGAGTGTTGTGTTTATTAGTGTATATATGCCCTGCAGTCATAGTGCAGAGTGTTGTGTTTATTAGTGTATATATGCCCTGCAGTCATAGTGCAGAGTGTTGTGTTTATTAGTGTATATATGCCCTGCAGTCATAGTGCAGAGTGTTGTGTTTATTAGTGTATATATGCCCTGCAGTCATAGTGCAGAGTGTTGTGTTTATTAGTGTATATATGCCCTGCAGTCATAGTGCAGAGTGTTGTGTTTTATGAGTGTATATATGCCCTGCAGTCATAGTGCAGAGTGTTGTGTTTATTAGTGTATATATGCCCTGCAGTCATAGTGCAGAGTGTTGTGTTTATTAGTGTATATATGCCCTGCAGTCATAGTGCAGAGTGTTGTGTTTATTAGTGTATATATGCCCTGCAGTCATAGTGCAGAGTGTTGTGTTTATTAGTGTATATATGCCCTGCAGTCATAGTGCAGAGTGTTGTGTTTATTAGTGTATATATGCCCTGCAGTCATAGTGCAGAGTGTTGTGTTTATTAGTGTATATATGCCCTGCAGTCATAGTGCAGAGTGTTGTGTTTATTAGTGTATATATGCCCTGCAGTCATAGTGCAGAGTGTTGTGTTTATTAGTGTATATATGCCCTGCAGTCATAGTGCAGAGTGTTGTGTTTATTAGTGTATATATGCCCTGCAGTCATAGTGCAGAGTGTTGTGTTTATTAGTGTATATATACCCTGCAGTCATAGTGCCGAGTGTTGTGTTTATTTGTGTATATATGCCCTGCAGTCATAGTGCAGAGTGTTGTGTTTATTAGTGTATATATGCCCTGCAGTCATAGTGCAGAGTGTTGTGTTTATTAGTGTATATATGCCCTGCAGTCATAGTGCAGAGTGTTGTGTTTATTAGTGTATATATACCCTGCAGTCATAGTGCAGAGTGTTGTGTTTATTAGTGTATATATGCCCTGCAGTCATAGTGCAGAGTGTTGTGTTTATTAGTGTATATATGCCCTGCAGTCATAGTGCAGAGTGTTGTGTGTATTAGTGTATATATACCCTGCAGTCATAGTGCAGAGTGTTGTGTTTATTAGTGTATATATGCCCTGCAGTTATAGTGCAGTGTTGTGTTTATTAGTGTATATATGCCCTGCAGTCATAGTGCAGAGTGTTGTGTTTATTAGTGTATATATGCCCTGCAGTCATAGTGCAGACTGTTGTGTTTATTAGTGTATATATGCCCTGCAGTCATAGTGTAGTGTTGTGTTTATTAGTGTATATATGCCCTGCAGTCATAGTGCCGAGTGTTGTGTTTATTAGTGTATATATGCCCTGCAGTCATAGTACAGAGTGTTGTGTTTATTAGTGTATAAATGCCCTGCAGTCATAGTGAAGAGTGTTGTGTTTATTAGTGTATATATGCCCTGCAGTCATAGTGCAGAGTGTTGTGTTTATTAGTGTATATATGCCCTGCAGTCATAGTGCAGAGTGTTGTGTTTATTAGTGTATAAATGTCCTGCAGTCATAGTGCAGTGTTGTGTTTATTAGTGTATATATATGCCCTGCAGTCATAGTGCAGAGTGTTGTGTTTATTAGTGTATATATACCCTGCAGTCATAGTGGAGTGTTGTGTTTATTAGTGTATATATGCCCTGCAGTCATAGTGCAGTGTGTTGTGTTTATTAGTGTATATATGCCCTGCAGTAATAGTGCAGAGTGTTGTGTTTATTAGTGTATATATGCCCTGCAGTCATAGTGCAGAGTGTTGTGTTTATTAGTGTATATATGCCCTGCAGTCATAGTGCAGAGTGTTGTGTGTTTATTAGTGTATATATGCCCTGCATTCATAGTGTAGAGTGTTGTGTTTATTAGTGTATATATGCCCTGCAGTCATAGTGCAGTGTTGTGTTTATTAGTGTATATATACCCTGCAGTCATAGTGCCGAGTGTTGTGTGTATTAGTGTATATATGCCCTGCAGTCATAGTGCAGAGTGTTGTGTTTATTAGTGTATATATGCCCTGCAGTCATAGTGCAGAGTGTTGTGTGTATTAGTGTATATATACCCTGCAGTCATAGTGCAGAGTGTTGTGTTTATTAGTGTATATATGCCCTGCAGTCATAGTGCAGAGTGTTGTGTTTATTAGTGTATATATGCCCTGCAGTCATAGTGCAGTGTTGTGTTTATTAGTGTATAAATGCCCTGCAGTCATAGTGCAGAGTGTTGTGTTATTAGTGTATATATGCCCTGCAGTCATAGTGCAGTGTTGTGTTTATTAGTGTATATATGCCCTGCAGTCATAGTGCAGTGTGTTGTGTTTATTAGTGTATATATGCCCTGCAGTCATAGTGCAGTGTTGTGTTTATTAGTGTATATATGCCCTGCAGTCATAGTGCAGAGTGTTGTGTTTATTAGTGTATATATGCCCTGCAGTCATAGTGCAGAGTGTTGTGTTTATTAGTGTATATATGCACTGCAGTCATAGTGCAGAGTGTTGTGCGTATTAGTGTATATATGCCCTGCAGTCATAGTGCAGAGTGTTGTGTTTATTAGTGTATATATGCCCTGCAGTCATAGTGCAGAGTGTTGTGTTTATTAGTGTATATATACCCTGCAGTCATAGTGCAGAGTGTTGTGTTTATTAGTGTATATATGCCCTGCAGTCATAGTGCAGTGTTGTGTTTATTAGTGTATATATGCCCTGCAGTCATAGTGCAGAGTGTTGTGTTTATTAGTGTATATATACCCTGCAGTCATAGTGCAGAGTGTTATGTGTATTAGTGTATATATACCCTGCAGTTATAGTGCAGTGTTGTGTTTATTAGTGTATATATACCCTGCAGTCATAGTGCAGAGTGTTGTGTTTATTAGTGTATATATGCCCTGCAGTCATAGTGCAGAGTGTTGTGTTTATTAGTGTATATATACCCTGCAGTCATAGTGCAGAGTGTTGTGTGTATTAGTGTATATATGCCCTGCAGTCATAGTGCAGAGTGTTGTGTTTATTAGTGTATATATACCCTGCAGTCATAGTGCAGAGTGTTGTGTTTATTAGTGTATATATGCCCTGCAGTCATAGTGCAGAGTGTTGTGTTTATTAGTGTATATATGCCCTGCAGTCATAGTGCAGAGTGTTGTGTTTATTAGTGTATATATGCCCCTGCAGTCATAGTGCAGAGTGTTGTGTGTATTAGTGTATATATACCCTGCAGTCCATAGTGCAGAGTGTTGTGTTTATTAGTGTATATATGCCCTGCAGTCATAGTGCAGAGTGCTGTGTTTATTAGTGTATATATGCCCTGCAGTCATAGTGCAGTGTTGTGTTTATTAGTGTATATATACCCTGCAGTCATAGTGCAGAGTGTTGTGTTTATTAGTGTATATATGCCCTGCAGTCATAGTGCAGAGTGTTGTGTTTATTAGTGTATATATGCCCTGCAGTCATAGTGCAGAGTGTTGTGTTTATTAGTGTATATATGCCCTGCAGTCATAGTGCAGAGTGTTGTGTGTATTAGTGTATATATACCCTGCAGTCATAGTGCAGAGTGTTGTGTTTATTAGTGTATATATGCCCTGCAGTCATAGTGCAGAGTGCTGTGTTTATTAGTGTATATATGCCCTGCAGTCATAGTGCAGTGTTGTGTTTATTAGTGTATATATACCCTGCAGTCATAGTGCAGAGTGTTGTGTTTATTAGTGTATATATGCCCTGCAGTCATAAGGGATTAAATGCCTACCGGTCGCTAGCCGTAGAATAGAATATAAAAACACTTATACTATAATAAATAAAAACACTTATACTATAATAAATAAAAACACAACAACTTTTTGTGGGTAAAATTTTAACCGTCACAGGTTAAACATTTATTAACTAAACTAAGTAACTGTGGTAACCAACAAGGTCAGATGGCGGCTAAACGAATTACTATAATGACAACCCGGCACAGCAGAAGGTAAACGGCCCAAACGGAAACTGCAGCAGAGCGGAACCTCTGCTCATAGAAAAATTGCTACTAAGGGGTTAATGAGATCACGTGACCCACCCGCAAGGGGAAGAAGGGGCACCTCACGTGCACATGAGGCTATCCACCCCTCACACTTTTAGATTGGTCATCACTCCCCCTGTTCACCCCTTTCCAAGGCAACAGGGCCGTTACCTCCCGCCGCACGGGCATGGAAATAAGGACTACCCCCTACAAAGGGATCCGCTACTCAGCCGCCAGAAGCCAGGTATGCCAGATATGGTAGACCAATAACTAAATAGGTTGACAAAGTTAGCCTGAATAGGCATACCCGTCGCCCAACTAGGGGACAAAATTTAAAATTTGAAAATGCTCAATCAATAATGTGGCTACTAAATTAGCCTGAGAAGGCATACTTAGCGCCTAGAACATAAATTTGGAAGCCATCTCATAACAGGGAAGGGAGGGAGGGGAAAGAACACGTCTGCACCGGATTCCAGGAAGAAGAGGGCCAGGAAGCTGATGATCCCCACTTTTAAGGTGAGTAGTGGGCCCCTCCCTTGCATGCAACATTGTTGCAACTAACCTCCCTAGCCAGCCCTCTTCTCCTATCTCTCCCTACGGCTTTAACCCTTAGCTTTGCTCCAGGCCCAATTGTGCCCTACACTGCCTTAAGGGATTAAATGCCTACCGGTCGCTAGCCGTAGAATAAAATATAAAAACACTTATACTATAATAAATAAAAACACTTATACTATAATAAATAAAAACACAACAACTTTTTGTGGGTAAAATTTTAACCGTCACAGGTTAAACATTTATTAACTAAACTAAGTAACTGTGGTAACCAACAAGGTCAGATGGCGGCTAAACGAATTACTATAATGACAACCCGGCACAGCAGAAGGTAAACGGCCCAAACGGAAACTGCAGCAGAGCGGAACCTCTGCTCATAGAAAAATTGCTACTAAGGGGTTAATGAGATCACGTGACCCACCCGCAAGGGGAAGAAGGGGCACCTCACGTGCACATGAGGCTATCCACCCCTCACACTTTTAGATTGGTCATCACTCCCCCTGTTCACCCCTTTCCAAGGCAACAGGGCCGTTACCTCCCGCCACCAGATAGCATTAAGATGATAACTGTGCCGCCACCGTTAAAGGACAAACACAACCCAACCGGACTTAAAGGAGGGTTACTATGGCCTTACGGATATCTTTTATAAAAATATCTAGGGCAACTGTCTCCAAATGTACCCTATCCTTCCTATAATAATGGACCTTGTCGGCTGTTAGAGATTCGTGTTTAACCACAAATCCCCCAGTACCTGTCACGGTTCTAGCAACTGAAGAGTTAATCTTCTTCCTAACCTTGTAAGCGGCGCTGTGGGAAGACATGTGACGCCATTCCAACCTGGGAACTATATTGGACCAACCGACCAACACGTTCGGGATGCGAGCTCTGATCCATGCAATATCCGCTTGCATGATTTTAATAAGCTCCAAGACAGGAATGGCGCCCATATCATTGCCACCCAAATGAAGGATTATGACATGAGGTTTACCCCAGCGTACTAGGGCCTCTGAGATGCGCGATGGAAGCGCTGGCCAACACATCCCTCTCTCACCTACCCATCTAATTGACACTTGGGATAGAGGGGAACCTAAATTCTGCCCCCCCGGAAGGGCCGAACTACGAATGGAGGCCCAATGAACGTAGGAGTGCCCCACGATCCATATCCTTTTAGCGCCGCTGACGGGTCCTGTAAAGACACACGAGATTAGTCCTGAAAACAAAACACAACTAACCCACATATTATTCAACAACCGGTCGAATGTAACCTTTAAACTTATTAGAGCGCCATCTACCCAAACGGCAAATGGCTTCAGCGGAGGAACCCTGCAGCGCGGCATTAGTAGCTGCCCCTATGCGGAAAGAATGGGGGGCTATTTTTGACACATCCAAACCAGCGTGCGCAGCAGTCCTCGCTAGCACCCTACGGAACTGGAACAAAGATAGAGAAGTCCGGTTCGCATGTATTAACAAAGGACCCTGTTCCTCTGGTCTGTGTTCTAAAAACTGGTTAACCGCCATCACCGGGTAGCAGAGACCGTTAGACTGAGGAATAGGGATCCATGCCCCTTTGCCCTCTTGATCCGTCTTAGATCTGGGCAAATAAATTAACAGTGAATCTTCTCCCGCTCTGACGTGGCCGAACTGAAGGCCTTTATCAGTGCATGATTTGGACGGTGCTACGAGCTCGCTTATACGAAGCGCAGCCGAATAGGCTAATAAAAACGCAGCTCTAAATAACAAAAACTCATAATGCGTTGCGCAGATGTCCGGCAAAGCGACCACCAGCCGCTCCAGCCGGTCATGCGTGATGGGCTCCCTAGAGTCCTTTTGTTGTGGTTGGAGCTTGCCCCAACCTTTGACAACTTGCCGCACAAATTTTGAACTGCCCGGATCCGGCAAAGCAAGCGTACGATAAAAGAATGACAAGGCGGCCAACCGAGAATGAACCGCCCCCTGCCGCGAACCCTTTCGCCAAAGACTCACCAGCCAATCACATACTGTGTCCTGAGACGCTTCAATCGCCTCCACATTCTGACACCGGCAAAAGTCTTCCCATTCACGCCATAGCCTGACATAGGAGCACCATGTCCTAGGTGCAAGGGACGCCCGCACTAGAGGGAGCAAGGATATCCAGGACGGAGAAGCTGCCAAAGGAAACCAGGACAAGGTAAGCCTTCTAATGCAGCATGAGGGGCCAAACGTCTGAACGTCACCCAATCAAACCTGGATAGTGCATCTGCCAATACATTATTAACCCCTGGGACGTGCCGCGCTTGAAACTGGATATTAAGTTCAAGACAGCGTAAGACCAGATGCCTCAGTAAACAAACTACAACCGCGGAAGTGGCCGAAAGACCGTTCACCGCGTGGACGACACTGAGATTATCTGTCCAGAAATTAATCGTCCTGTTTGCAAATTGATTGCCCCAAAGTTCAACCGCCAAAACGATAGGGAAAAGCTCCAAAAGGGTAAGGTTACGTGTTAAGCCCCTGGCCGACCATTCTGGCGGCCAAGGGCCTGCACTCCATTCCCCCCGGAAATACGCCCCATAACCCTTCGACCCCGGGGCGTCAGTAAATAAATGCAACAACTGACTGGAAATGGGCTCAGATCGCCATAATCGAATCCCATTGAAGTCCTGAAGAAAAGTCTTCCAGACTCTCAGGTCAGCTCTCATGCCCTCTGAAATCCAAATTTTTTCAGAAGGCCTGAGTTTGCCCTTCAGCTTAGCTTCCAATCTCCGATTGAAAACTCTCCCCATGGGGATAACTCTGCCTGCAAAATTCAAAAGGCCAAGTAATGACTGTAGCTGCCTAAGCGTGATGGTCGCCATGGAAACAGCCGCTTCAACCGCCTCAAGCATATCCCGTACTTTGCCATCAGGCAGCCTACAAATTCTGTCGACTGTATCAATTTCGATACCCAGGAATGTAATACAAGTGCCCGGGCCCTCAGTCTTGTCTTCAGCCAGTGGGACACCGAATTGCAGCATAAGGATTCTCATGGAGTCCATCAGCTGCTGACATTCAGTAGTTCCCGGACTCCCCACCAAGAGGAAGTCGTCCAGATAATGAGCAATGCGGTTATTAACTGCCTGTTGCTCCAAAACCCAGTGCAAAAATGTACTAAAGGTTTCAAACAAGGCGCAAGAGATGGCGCAGCCCATAGGCAAGCACCTATCTACGTAAAATTCCTTTTGGAATTTGCAACCCATCAAATAAAATGATGAAGGGTGCAAGGGCAGTAGGCGAAAGGCGGATTCAATGTCCAGCTTCGCCAACAAGGCTCCTGCACCCACCCCCCGCACCAAATCCAGGGCGCTATCAAAGGATTGATATCGCACGGAGCTGAGTTCCGGATCAATAGCATCATTGACGGAATAGCCCCTAGGGTGAGATAGGTGGTGTATTAGACGGAATTTTCCCAATTCCTTCTTGGGTACTACACCAAGTGGTGAAATGACCAGATTCGGCAAAGGTGGCGAGGAAAAAGGACCCACTACCCGGCCCATAGATATTTCCTTATCCAGCTTGACCCTAACAACCGCCGGGTGCTGGTAAGCTGATTTGAGGTTACGATAGCCTCTGGAACCCTTAATGGCTTTCGTCACAGGTATACGGAAACCGTCCTTAAACCCTTGAAATAACAAAGACGCTGCGCGCGAATCTGGGTACACCCTAAGCCATGGCTCAAGGGCGTGCACCTTCACCGGTGTTGGGGCCTTTAGGAACAAGAGAGAGCTTGTTCTGTGCTCTACCGGGTGCTGAATCCTTTTTTCTGGCACACTCG
Source organism: Bombina bombina (assembly GCF_027579735.1). NCBI lineage: Eukaryota > Metazoa > Chordata > Amphibia > Anura > Bombinatoridae > Bombina > Bombina bombina. The sequence continues at coordinate 94,949,561 of NC_069505.1, read as the reverse complement.
CTCCCGGGGTGTGATCCAGCACAGTATCGGCATACGTGCCTGAACGCACATGAATTACCTCTGTCGCATTTATTATCTTGAAATGCCCAGCAGGTACCACCTCTGCGCTTCGTTTTGGAAGCACGAAAGGACTGATTGCTAGAGGAGATGGAGGAGGAGGGTGACCCCTGCGGGCCTAGGCGTTGCCAAAGATGCGAGTCAGTTGTATCGAAGGTGAGCACAGGATTACCCGCCATCTTTTGCCTAAACTCAGCATCATAATCTCTCCAAGCCCCCTCAGCAAACTTCCTCTGAATCCAATGGATATTATCAGTATATTTAAGGATAGCGTGGCATTGGCTCGGGTATTTCTCCAAGTAGCAAGAGGAGAAAACTCTAAAGCAAATTAGCCATTCCTCAAAAGTTTCAGGACGCTTAAACCGTTTAGGTCCAGTACCGTCCGCACTCTTCTCTCGCTGCCTACAAGCCTCAGCAGATAATTCAAATATATTCACATATTTGCCCTGCTGTATTTTTCTAATTGTCCTTGGTTTTAAATGACTGTGCAATGATGGAGTGTAAGATGGGAAGGAATCGCCGTGTAAGGCCACTTTCCTTTCTGGGATTAAGTTAATAGGTGGACGCTTGTCCCCCACTATAGTGGTGCTCTGCACAGCTTCTGGGGAACCTACCGCAAGCTGCGCCTGTGCCATGCTGCCAACTGCGCCTGACTGCATTACCTGCCACATTTTCTTTACCATGGCAAACATGCGCTTCTGACCCTTACCCCTTAGCCCAAGTGAAGTGTCACTGTCACATTCAGATTCAGACAGGGAGGAGTCAACCTGGTCATGTCGGTCATGTGTAAATGTAAAGGGCTTACCAGGAATGGCCATTGCACCGTCCTGATGATCCATACCGGAGGTGGAAGGACCAGGAACAGCCCCGTTGTCCTGCTGCAAGGAATCAGCCGTGCTCTCACGCTGCTGTGCATCCGCCTGCTCCTGTGGAATAACCGCCGAAGCCGAAGGCCTATCAACCTGGTTTGCATCCATGCTCAGATCCCCTTGAGATGCGTTCTGTAAAAAAGAAAACAGGTCGCGAGCACTACGGACACCGGCAAAGGGGGGGTTAATAGGACCTAAGCCTGACCTATTATTTGCATGTAAGCCTGCTTGTCCTAATTCATTTGGCCTTTCATGCCCCACATTCACATTCCTACCCTGTAACTGAACTAATGAAGCAGGATTGTCCCTTAACTCATGTGACCGTGATGTTGGTAACACATTCAAAGCATCATTTGCAATTCTACATACCCTCACATTCGAAACACTCATAGGTTCAGCTTGTGCATTCACACTAGAATTCCCCAACTGCGCCACAGCGCGTGCATTCATATTGAGACTCAAAGGATCAGCCTGTGCATTCATACCAGACATCCCTAACTGCGCCACAGCGCGTACATTCATGTGGGGTGATGTCGCACTACTTAGCTGAGAATCTGCCCTAATTTGCTGAGAATCTGACCTATTGTGCTGAACTGCTACATTAGCTTGCCCCTGTGCGGTATGCTGCTGCGCCGCAATAAGCTGACCATGAGCGCTATGTTGGCGCGCCAAATTAACTTGTCCCTGAGCCTGGGCGTGCTGACCCTGCGGTTCAATCGCACTTATTAGCCCTCCTGGATTGAAATCTGATTGAGAATCTATCGCCCTGGTTCTCACTAACATGCCCCTACCTAAGGGGTTCAACCTGTTAGCTCTCGTTGAAGCCCCCCTCCTACTTTTGAGGCCTTTATGCGTGACCCCGCTAATTGAATCCTGAGCCCTGCTGCCAGTAAATTGCAACCTGGTATTAATGCGAGATGGCGCCTTCCGTTGCCGAACTTGAGGACCCCTTCGGCCCCATAACCCACCCCCGGCCGCCATCCTCTCATGGTGCTCACCTTCCTGGAGCTGCAGAGGATGCGACCGTCCCCGCGAAGTCCCGACGCTGAAACCGGAACCGGAAGTGGATGGGCGCGTGACCGGAACTTCCGGTTGCGCACTTACCATTGGACCCTGAGGACCCGCGGCCTGGTTTGGAGGACCGGACACCGACGCCGCGTGGAGCTGGAGCAGAGGACCCGCCGGAGAACCTGGAGGACCCGACGGAGGAGCCTGCATACCCGCCGGGGACATCGCCGCAACTAAAGACGCCAGGATGGAAGACACCGCCGAGACCGCCGACGGAGGAATCGCGGCCATGAGGGAGGATACCGCTGCTTCAGGTAAGCCTTGTTGCGGTGTAGAGACGGGCTGGGGGTCTAATAATTGCAGAACAGGGGCTTGTTGCGCAGGCGAAAGCACTACAGAAGCGGGCCCAGCTCTTGAGAGGGCATGCTGCGCCGGCGCCGAGGCCAAAATTTCAGGGCCATCTGCCATAGTAGGCAAAACGGGGGTTAATAGAGAGGGGCCCCGTGTAATGGCTAAATCTGCCTCATTGCCTGCACTTGCACGGCGTGTTGAGCCCCTATCTAACCTGGGCCTAGCTACAGGGGTAATTGAGGTATCAACATAGGCCTCAACCGGTACATGTGAAGCTACCGAAGGTGGACTGGAAGCCTGAGGCCTAGCCTGAGGGCCAGTTGCTTGGAGACAGGCTGATTGCTCATCCGGCCTAGCCATTGCCACTGAGGCATAGGCTGAATCGTCTCCTTCCACCCCCTCACCTGCTGCATGTATATCTGACCTGCTAACTGTGTGACTCATAATGTTTGCCTGTGGTATACTAGTACTAGGCCTAGTCTCAGTAGTATACTGTGTAGGTGGAATTATGTCATCTAGCTCTTCAATGTCATCCAGTGTACTTATCTGTTTTTTCTGTTTTCCAGATCCAGGTTTCTCAAACACCAACTCGTGGAAGCGCTGAGGAGGG